>NW_027530640.1:15693974-15896406 GCF_008692635.1 Crocuta crocuta
CTGAGCATGAGCAAGGAGCAGAGAAGTTATAGATGAATTAAAAACAGTGGGCCAGATGATGTAGGGTCCCAGAGACCATTATAAAGATTCGACTTTTCATCTGAATAGGAAGCCATCATGATCTGGGGCAGAGGGGTGACATGGTCTGACTTATTTTCTTAGAGCATCACTCTTATGAACTGAGAATAAACCATGGAGGTGGAAATAAGGCTTCAAACAGGAAGATGCGTTAAGAAGCCACTGCAGTAACCCAGTAATCCAGTTGATAATTGCTTAGATCTTAGTGGTAGCAGTGGACATAATTTAAAGTAGGCAGCTTCTGAACACATTTTTAAAATAAAGCCAACAGGATTTATAACAATTTTTTGCGAGTCTGAGAGAAAGAGTGACAACTCCAAGGCTTTTGGTCCTAGTAACCAGAAGAATGTAGTTACTGTAAACTAAAAGGGTGTCAGTGGAATAGGTTTTTGTTGTGAGTGATGAGGGTGGGTGTGATGGGAAGAGATGAGGAATTTAGTTATGACTAAACTCCTTGCCATATTTGAGAAATCTTTTAGATCTCATAATGAAGATATGTAGTAGGTATCTGGACACACAAATACAGGACTCAGGGGAGAAGTCTAGATAGAGACGTAAGTTTGGGAGTCATTGGCATATATTTGCTATTTAAAGCCATGACATTGGATGACTCACCAAAGAGCTGTGTATAGATACGTAAGAAAGAAAATGAGACTAAAAGCTGAGTTTTGAGTGTTCCAATGGTAAGAGATCAGATTAAAGAAGCAGTATATGGTCTACTTTCTTTCTGATTCCTTCAAAGAATACAGGGAAACACAGACCATGTGCCTTATACTACATGTTTCTTGATGAGAATTTGATAGATCAGTATAGATGAGTAGTTCTTCATGAGCCAGACAGATTAGCAATAGGTTTCAAATGACTGGTGAAGGATTGTGATATCTATTTCAATGTGTACGTGTCTGTATCAGGGTGGAGAGTGGGGGCAGGCAGTGTTCTCACATCACCAAGCAATTCACAGACACTAGCTAGGTATCATACAATTCAATTCAATTTTGACACTATCTGCCTTGAGGATAGCAACAGACTCCACAGGTTAAAAGCTAAATCCCACAAAACTATCCCCCTCTTCCTCCAGAAACTAGTCACAGGTCCAAGTTACTATCTGTACTTCTAACTAACTAGCTATAAATCAGATGTTCCTACAACTCCCTCCTTGTGTTTGATTAATTTTCCAGAACAGCTCACAGAACTTAGAGAAACATTTTATAGCACTAGATTAGCAGTGTATTATAAAACAGTATAACTCAGAAACAGCTGTAAGAAAGAGATGTATAGGACAAGGTATGAGGAAAATGCATGGAGATTCCATACCACCTTTGACATGCCACTCTCCCCCAAATCTCCACATGCTCATCAACCCAGAAACTCTTTGAACTTAGTTCTTTTCCTTTGGCAGAAAGCCCAAGGGAGACCTCATTACATAGCCATGATTGCTTAAATCGTTGGCCATCGGTGATTGGTTCAACCTCCAGCTCCTTTCTCCTTCCCAGAGTTCAGGGAAATGGGAATAAAAGTTCTAACCTACTAGTCATATGGCAGGCTCTCTTGGCAACCAGTGCCCATTCTTAGGTGTGGCCCCAAAGTCATAATATTAATATAACAAAAGACACTTTTGTGGTGGTCATCAAAGGAAATTCCATGTTTTAGGAGCCCTGTGCCAGAAATGGGGATGAAAATAAATACACATTTCTTATTATAAATCACAATATCACAACGGCCTCTCCCGTTATTGCTTTCATCATCCCTTTACAGCTCCACTTTAACAAAAAGAATGTTCATTCCAGAGGTTAATGAGGCTGACACCGATTCCACACTCCTCTTGATTAATATACCCTTCCTAATATGGAAAATATTATTTCTCGTAATCTACTTCCTACTGTCTCCATTGGTCATGGTAAGACATGGGGGAAATACAAAGTAGTACCACTTGATAAAGGGTTCAGATAACCTATTCTAAATTATTCTGCTTGATTTTCCACTGAAGGAAAAATAATGTGCAAAAGCTAACATAATCCTGGCTGTTATTTAATCAACACTTAGCCTGTGCCCGACACACCTGTAAGTGCTTTACATGCATCATTTTGCTTAATCCTTTCATCTACCAAACAAAATAGGGAATATTAGAAGGGGAACAGAACTCATGAATATCCAAGGGAAAATGACCCACCTAATATTACAATAAACACTTCAGAATGGCTTGACATTGTTTAGTACTAATGATATGTAATACTATGCAGGACAGAAGAATCAAGTAAGAAGATATATAAATTCTTATGAAAATGATAAAAGCAAGCTTCATGTGTTCCAGAATCTTCTCACTGTGGGAGGGTAGAGTCTTTGGCAATTTTTATTACCTTATGAAGAGTTAAAGACCTGAGAAATCAATATGTCTAATTGGAAGCCTACTACCTAATCTCATCATGTAACATGTCCATAATTTTCTATTTCTCTTTCCATAAATAAGAGTTTATATTCTTTAAGTGTTTTTGCTGACATGTGTTCATCAATCACATTACCATCTTGTAACAAACATAATTTTTTTTTCACTTTAGAGAGAGGGAGAGTGAATGCATAAGCAGGGGAGAACAGCAGAGGGAGAGAAAGAGGGACTCTTAAGCATGCTCCACGCTAAGTGGAGCTGATGGGGGGCTCAGTCCCACGACCCTGGGATCATGACTTGAGCCAAAATCAAGAGTTGGAGACTCAACTAACTGAGTCACTCAGGTGCCCGACAACCACATAATTTCAACTCCCATTCTTCTATGAGAAAATAGAGATTGATAATGCATAAAAAAGTTGCCCAAGATCATATAAGTACTCAGTGGTAGAGTCAGGTTTAACTCAGGTCTACATTATTGCAGAGACCAAGCTCTGAATCTCTACATCATGTTTCTCCTCTAAAATGGTCAGCAAGGTCAGTGGGCTGCATATGTACGTGCAGATCTCTTGGAATTCTACAGTTTCTGTCAATTACCAAATGAACAGAAGAGTAACATGGAACCATTTTCATCTTCAGGATACAGTGAGTTCCCAATGTTCTTTTCTGCTCAAAGTACCAGCCATATCTGTCACATAAAGATGGACATGAGGAAGGAACTCATGAATAAGGAAACTCTATAAGTTATTGTTGGGGAAATAAGACATAGGAATTATTATATCTGAGAGCTGAGGTTCCGTAAGTCTTTAACTTAGATTTGAGGCAGAGTGAGATGGGAATTTCCTCCTTGCAGAAGGAAGAACATACACAGAGGCAGGAAGACTATATATGTAGTCAAAGAATAAAAATGGTCTCCTATTCATAGGTTAGCCTCAAAGAAGCAGACATTTGGGTAGGCTAATTAACCCCTTTTTCAAGTGACAGCATTGATGCAAATGATAAAGTTGAATCACACAACATATAGGGCAGAGGGTTAGACTGGGGCCATATATCAAGGACCATGAACACAAGGCTGAGGAGTATGTACTTTATCAGGCAGGTGACAGGCATTGCTAAAGGACAAAGCATCTGAGAGATCTATGATCAGTATTGCCTTATAATAACAACATACAGAATGAGTCTGGGTTGGGAGACAGATAGTGACCAGGAAGACCAATCAGAGGCTGTTCCATAGATAGATATGGGGTTATATGCTGTTGGGATAAAAATGTGCATAGCAGGTAGTTAGAAAATGTCTGCTGAGGGATAGAGGCATCTTTATGCCTATAAATAGAAATGTCCCATTGAATATATTTTGGGAAGATTACCTGATATTCGACAAAGTAGATTACAATGGTATATAATTTGAAAGTTATGAATTATAACCTTTTTCTATGTCAGACATAGAGCAGAGTCCAGTTTCTTTTCCTCTACTTCAGGATCGTGTTGAACACACACCCCCTTCCTCTAGGTTGTCACTGTAAAATCTTCCTCTCTGGGGCTCACTGTTTCCTCTAAGGTTTAACACCCTTGTTGTAAATTAGTGTCAAATGTCTCCATGCTGTTTACACTAATTGGAGTTTGTCTCCAACGTGAATCAATGTTCAGAATGTCCCTTGTACTACTTGCACTACAAACTGAAATCAACATATTGCTGGAGATAATTTTTATTTTTATTTATTTTTTAAGTGAAATGTGATAGAAAATTCACAGGATAGGAAGGCTTATGAAAAAATTTAGTCTATAATTGAGGTCTCTTTATGTCAAATTATTTAAGAACATTGAGTATTTTTTCTCTGAAAAAAAAAAGAGAATGAAAGAAGGATAAAGGAAAAAATCATATTTATCTGAAAAGGAAGAGAAGAAAATGTGAACAGGACTGATGCTTTTAGAACTCTCAGATTTATTATTTCCCATTCTTAGCTTTGTATCGACTAATTTCAAACCACTATCTTCCTGCCTATAGTATGAAGATAGTGCATTTGTAACATAGCAACGTATTTCTAGAAATAGGCCTCTCACTATAGGGAAAGACCTAATATGCCCTTATTGCAGCTCATTTTTCCAGTGGCTCTGATGAGAATACAAAGATTGACTCCTTTGGAAATAGAACCCTGGATCCATGGTCATGGTAAATAAACTTTCAAGCTTAAGAATTTTTAGTGAGTATATAAGGAGGAAATAACATGTGGAACATTTATTGAAGGACCTTATATAGAAGAAAAGTCAAATTTGTTCTGCCTTAAAAAGAATTTCTTTCCAAGCAAAATATTTTATTTTGCATTAATTCTGGCGTTCAAAGTTATGTTTACCTTATTGACAAATGAGATCAAACCACTGGATATGCACATATTGTTCCCAAATGTGTTCAATTTGGGGCAACAATTTAGAGAATATTTAGCTTTCATTCAAAACAGACTCAATTCCATAGAGCAGTTAAGATAAACTCATATTTCAAGGCCTTTCTTTACCCCTTAGGATTGCATGAATGCACTGTAACTACAGTCCCTTTTCTGAATCTAAGCCTACTGAACAATGCTTATATAGCTAATTATTGGAATTATTTGAGAGGCCTCAGCCAGAGCCTGTGAGTCATCTCTCACTCCTCAGCCCTAACGTGCACTTGGTCACTAACACCTTTCTGACTTTTATGGCAGACAATGACTTCTACCCAACTGCTATTTCGGGCTTTCTTTCTTGCTGAGCAAATTGGATCTTGGTTCAGGTCGTAAATGACCATGTCCTTCAGGGGAGATTGGGTGAGGAGAGACTTACAGGTCAGTCTAAGCCAATAACACCTTTTCCATTCCCCTTACAAATCACTGGTTCAGAAATGGGTGTGTGATGCAATCGTGGCTGACTGAATGAGGAGACGTCCGTCAATAAGAAATACGTGGAATTAAATAATCCCTTAGTGGCTGCCTGGGTGGCTCAGTCAGTTAAGTGCCCGACTTTGGCTCAGGTCATGATCTCACAGTTTGTGGGTTCAAGCCCCACAATGGGCTCTGTGCTTACAGCTTAGAGCCTGGAGCCTGCTTTGGATTCTGTGTCTCCCTCTCTCTCTGCCCCTCCCTTGCTCACAGTCTCTCTGTCCCTCAAAACTAAATAAACATTTAAAAAAATTTTAAATAATCCCTTCTCCCCACTCCCACCAGATTATTCTAACATGTAGCAATCTATGTCTGTTTCCTGAATTCCAAACTTCACAACTGTGCCAGCGTCCCAACCTCTAGTCCTAATGGTCCTCTGAATTCACTATGTTATTTATGGAACATACCCATAGCACCACTATGCCTGAGCTTTTTCCCCTTGGTTAAAATGGCCTTCCTCATCATTTATTCATCCTGGTAAATGATAATTTACCCTGACCTATGACCATTCTCTCCCTATTAGTTACTTATTGCTTCTTTCATCCTACATTGTATATTCTGTACCCACTACTGCAATCACAATGCATTATAATAACCATTCATGTACCTCTCTTCTCTACTTGTCCATGTCCTCAGGAAAAGATATTAAATTTATCATTGCAACCCTAGCACCTAGTATAGATCTTGGCTAGATATTCCATATATAAATATTGAATGAAAAAAAAAGAAGGTAAGGAAAGAAAGAAAAGAAAAAAGGAAGGAAAGGAGGGAGGGATGGAAGAAGGAGGGAGGAAGGAAGGGAGGAAGGAAAGAAGGAAAGGAGGGAGAGAGATGATGGATGTATGAAAGTTTCCATAAGGTAAAGAAAAGCTTTGAGTGCATGAATATACTATATGGGTTGTCTTCCATGATTAGAAGATAACAGAGAACTAGTAGCAGCACAACTTCAATAGCTAACACTTATTAAACATTTTACAAGAATAATGCAAAACATTTTATATGATTCATTTCACTTAAATTGTATGATAATACAGTGAAGAAGATACTATTACTACCATTCTCATATTATAAATACATCCTTATTCCAAAGTAAGTGATGGCAGAGGCAGGATCCAAACCCAGGTCTGACTCCAGAACTTTAACCAACTAGTTATCATTCTCTTATTGTTGTTCATACAAACAGAGAAAAAACCTGAGCCTGGGGCCTTTGTGTGGTGGTCTCTCTGTCACTGACTATCCTTTGCAAGATTTACAGTACAGAGAATCTGGACTTTTGAAGTACCAGGTACTATTAAGTGGCTTTCTATATCAGTAATTTCTTCTGGCTCTCAATATGAAATCCCCTTTCTATAGTTCACCAGAATCAGCTAAGTTAGAAGCTCCTGAAGCCACTTCTGCCTATGCTGCCTATGACTGAGGTAACTATTAATATAGATACAGGTGATTCCAAGATTGAACAAGATGAGTGGCATGCTGGATTGGCCAACCACTTTTCACTGCTAGAGCTTTCCTTAAAAATGAACCCAGCAGATCTGAAAAAGTCCCCCAGAAAGACACACTGGAAAAAATTCAACCTCTTTAGACAAAGTTGGGGCATTGTTCCTGTACAATGACTTCTCCAATATGCTTAGGATCCTACTGGACCTCCTACTAGAGCCTAATCCCATCTTGACACAGAGCTGAAGGTGCTGGTTATCCTATAATAAATGCAGAGTCCTTGTCTGAGACTCTAGGGACTATTAATTTATCAGTTCTGCGGTGAGTCACTGTTCGCTACTACATGCAGGCGCTGTGCAAATGTTGCGTAGCACTAATACAGACAGTCCCTAGCCCCAAAAAGCTGCAGTCCATAACATATGTGTATTTTTATAAAGCTGGAGAAAGTGTCACTTACAAGTTGCCCTCAGTTTTCTCTCATTAGACATGAAAATATATATGGGACTCATTTTGCTCTGGGAAAGCACAATGGGTACTTAACCCAATGCAATTTCATGGTTCGTATAAAAACTTGTAAGCTCATTACTGGCCTAAGTGAAGACGCTTCAGACTGAGATAATGACTCATCTGTTTACTGAGGTAAACTGGATCTATTATAGAAATGTACACTTACAGAGTTAATGAAATGTGTAAATTTTTCATAAGTATAGATTTCAATTAGTCTGTTCCTGATAATTATTATTCATTCTTAAGAAGAGGGAAGGCTAAAAAGTTAACTACAAAATAAGAAAAAATGTAGTGAGGACTTTATGAGAGAGGCATTTATAATTCTATGGGCATTGAGAGAGACAAACAGCTTCTAGCTAATGGGATCAACAATAGAATAATTCATAGGAAAGAGGTGACATTTGGGCAAGAAGAGGTTTTTGACAGAGAAAATCATGAGTACTAAGTATGGCAATAATGTAGGCATGAATGTTTAGGTAATCTTTTAAGAGGTCTGGTTTGAACTGAGTGACAGAACTCTGAAAAGGAGGTGAGACGAGTTATTTTAGGATATATTCATCAGTCATCATTCACCGTACCTATAAACCCTGCTCATTCCACATGTGAGCAGTAGAAATGAAAACAGCTGACATGGTCAGGTATTCAGGTTTTTATTTAGCATCATCTGGCTCCTTTCTGGATGGGCATTCTGCACAATTTGCTCAAGGATTATGATTTTATAATATTCTCAGACTTTTGTCACTGTTTATCAATTTCCTCCAAACTCCTGTCGTTCTATGCCTCTCTTTGATATTGAACATTTTTACCTTCACTCTTCAAATGTATCTGAGTTAAAGCACATACTTTATGTCTCTCTCAGTGGAAATTTGAATACATTGGGACGGAGAGGATCCTGACAAGCAGATGAGTCAAGAATCTTTTTATGTGGTTCTTGAGTAATATCCTCTTTCAAAAAGCAAACGACAATAACACACATTCAACTCCACTCCTCTCTACCAGTGATTTTCCACTAGCTATTTTATTTTTGCTGAAACCATCAATGTTTCTCCCCTTGAAGTGGACATTTGTTCCTTTCAGGCCACTCAGCCACTCCTGCCTCTTCCTCATAATGTTTTTGTTTCTACTGGGGATGTAACTATTCTCCACTGGGCACTGTTCTGGTTACATGGTAAATCTACAGGCCTTCCAACAACAGGAGAAGCTCCCAGGAGACCCTGGGAGCCGTCTCTCATGGATTCTTCTTCTCATTACTCTGGCTCAGCCCAAAGACAAACAGGTGACCAGAGCCCAGAGAATCAGATGCTCCCTCCCCAAACTGCAGGTGCTGGCCTCCTGGCCAGACTGCTGGCCAGACTTCCCTGTGAGAATACCACTACTGTACTTCCTGTTTTCTTCCCATTTCCAAGTGTAATTCTCCAATTCCTATCAATAACTTCCTTTTTCATCTGTTTCTCAAGCATATGTAAGATATTTGTACTTGTTTTTCCTTTCATCTGAAATTCTTGCTGCCTGAATGTTTGGGAATGCATGGATTTAAAAGAAAAGTTTTTTACTTTTCTAGGTAATTATCAAGGATTATTCAAAGGAGTTAAGTTACTAGAAGCACCCAAAGAATTTCAAAAGTGATAATACAGTGCAATTCAAAATAACAAATTATAACACTGCACTTCCTTAAAACATGAAATATCATATACCTAGTTTTCTAAATGCGATTTTCCTGATTCAAACTCATTAATTCTCTGTCCACATAAAATGTAATATGTTCAAGACCTAAATTATTTTTCTTGTCATATTTCACACTTTTTTTTTAAACTTAGTCAAGTTTCCATTCAACTGAAAAACAATCATAACACATTTGGGCTTTCCTGTCCCTATGCCAAATATCTTTATCTGCTATCTGCTTCATCCCAAATATCTTTATCTCCCTCTTTCCCCCCTTCTCTTTTCTACATATACATTTCTAGATTAAAAACCACTTTTTCCACAAATCTTCCATGACCAGCCACTAAGAGCCATTTTCTTCCTGAGTTTCCAATGTACTTTGCATGCACTATTCCTACAGGACTTATTACCAGGTATTTTATGCCCCCTGCCAGTTTATGAGCTTCCCACTAAGGGAGTAGAGAAGGGGGTATTTGTTTTACATAATGAAATGCCTGACATCCAAATATTTATGGAGTAATGCAGGGCATTACTCTAAGTGTCTCACAAAAGTGAATCAACTAATGCTATCTATTGTTATAATGCACACGTGAAATTAAGAGGGTCTTGGTAGATAATATCTAATATCTTTGTTTTTCTTTAAAAAATCTAGAAGTCCCAGTCCAGCAGTATAAAAATATATATATAACAAACTAATTAAGAGAAATATTGGGAGAAAATAAATATTAAGGATGGAGGACTCTTATATGAGATAATTAATTCTCTAGAGGAGAAGGAGATTGGGTTAGGCTTCAAAGAGGAAACCCAAATATTTGTATATAATCAGTGAGTATGTATTTGTGGAGAAAAAGTACATGTATGGACACATTTATCAAACTGTCGTATGTTAACTTTTAGGTTGGAGGAGAGAACAATGCCTTGAATTATGCACACTCAAATACATCTCTCCCCAAGTTTATATTTTTATTTTGAAGTACACTATTTGATTTACTCCCCTGATTATTTCCAGCATAGACTTCTCTGAAAAGAAGTTTAAAATCTGAGGAATAAACTGAAGAAGGGAAGCCATTCTGGAGCTAAAATCTACCATGTAAGACGCATTTAGTGAGTTATGAGGAATTGGCGACAGTTAGCTATAAAGAGAAAGAAAGAATATAGAAACTAAGGCTATCAATGACTCTCAGAGCACTGGTATTAGAAAGTGGAACCATGAGGACCATCTCTTCAACTCCATACTTCCTTGCCTTGCACTTACAGACAGAGCCGAAGACGATGCGTTCTTTTGAGAACTCAGCTGTCAAACAGGAAAGCCAGTGGGTTTAAAGCAGTAGCTCTCAAATGCCAAACTCACTTATTTTGAAATCACAGGTGGATCTATACTTACCATGGGGAGGCTACCATGTTTCTTTGCAATTGATCAATACTGACACCTGCTGGTTCAGGAAGGGACATACTTGCTCATCTAATGTGGCCATAACTGAATTAACTGTGGGAAGTTGTGGCTATAGTCACCAATCCTAAATATCAAAATGAAACAACTTCTAGACCAAGGTGACTATTACGTGGAAATTCTTAAGATGATGACAAAAATGGGGCGCCTGGGTGGCTCAGTCCGTTAGGCGTCCGACTTCAGCTCAGGTCATGATCTCACAGTTTGTGGGTTACAGTCCCACATCAGGCTCTGTGCTGACAGCTCAGAGCCTGGAGCCTGCTTCACATTCTGTGTCTCTCTCTCTCTTTTGCCCCTCCCCTACTCACACTCTCTCTCAATTTTTTTTTTTTTAATTAAAAAATTTTTAAAAGATGATGACAAAAATGAATGAGTATTGGGATGCAGACTTGGTGGTCATATAGAAACATGGCCCCAGATGTGCATTATCCTTGGAAAAAAGGCAAAGACATCCCCTTCTACCTGGTCCACCTCACTTCACTCTTGGATTAGAACATCACTTTCCAATGCTTGTTTCTGCCTTTAATCTCATTTTCTCCAATCCAACCTACCAAAGCAAGTGGACTAATCTATTTACATCACACACACGCTCCAAGCCTGAATGCAATTTATGATGTGAAAGGGAGCCATATGGTGCACAGTCTCACTGTAACATCTACTTGGATCCATGGGCAGGACCCAAAGTCATGAGATGCTCCAATAGGCAGATGTATGTGCCCAGGGTGTGAGCTGACACATTCACAGTATAGTGTCTGTGGAGTAGCCTAGCAGATCTGGAGAACAGGACTCTCTCAGGCCCTCCAGCCCCTGTTCCTTCCCTCCTTTTAGTTTTCATTGCTGCTTCCAGTGCCTCCCAATCTGCCTGTTCTCCTGGCTATGCAGATTCCCTTCACT
Source organism: Crocuta crocuta (assembly GCF_008692635.1). Taxonomy (NCBI): domain Eukaryota; kingdom Metazoa; phylum Chordata; class Mammalia; order Carnivora; family Hyaenidae; genus Crocuta; species Crocuta crocuta. Next base: position 15,705,292 of record NW_027530640.1, read on the forward strand.
CCCACAGCTCTGCTTCCTTGGGCTGTTGTTCTTGAGGACGAGAAGTTCGTACTCTGAAATTATTCTTCCTGACTCCCCTCCTTCCACTTTCCCTTCCACTTGTTACCTGCTCTTAGTTACTCATTCTGGGAAAACATATCAAAGTTAAGATAAATTGAGTAAATTCACATTATTAACGAGAACACATGGGAAGAACATATACTTAACCCAAAGAAATGTATCTTTTAATGCCCTAAAGACCATTGTGAAAAGGGGCAAGAGATAGTTGGGGTGGCAGGAAGAGGGGATAAACATTCCAGATGCAATGGAAATAAATATCTATGAATAATTACAATAATAACAAGTCATTCCAAAATTCATTGGGTACTCACATGTATGAGACATAATGCTAGACATTTGACTTCTCTTACCTTTCACAATAATCCTAATAGGAATCTTTTTATGCCTAGTTTATAGATGAGTATACAGATGTTCAGAAAATATAAGTAACTTGTACAAGCTCACACAGCAAATATGTGGTAACTCTTGTTTTCTAATCATGCTCTTCCTGATTTAGAATCCATCCATTTAACAACTAGGCTCTGTTGCACATTTCCTTTAAGGTTGGTCCAGATCACCAATGACACCTCACCGCTAAGACTAAGGGGACAAAGGCTGGGCTCCAGAAGCAACTGTTCAAACACGATTTTACAAAAGCGCCATGTAAACTGTGCAATACCTGCTATTTGTTACTATAGGAGGAAGAACATAGTATAACCTTTTATCGTTTCTTAAATTCTATAGACAATTGAAGCAAAAGGGAGATTCAGCATGAGAGGAAGCTGAGAAAAGATCATCTCAGCAAACACAATTTCTCCTTTTGTAGATGTATGCTCACAGGAACGTAGGGCAGCCAGCCTGGCTTACTAACATGCCTGCCCTACTGTTCCACTAGCAATCAACCTCATTTGTTGGGCATGTGGTGTCACCCAGCATTGTATTAGTTTCTGCAGATGTATAACACCACAGTCTTTTGTAAAACAGCAGCCATTGACTAAGTGACATACTTATGTACTCCAGATATCAAAATGATATTAAAAAAGTAACCACAGAGAACCCCATTCCTATAACATCCCCGTTTACCCTGTTCTCTCTTACTTGTGAAAATAACCATTTCATTAACAGTTTGTTGTCACCTTCCAGTGCTGCTTTATACAAGCACAAGCAAATATAAATATATATCCTTATTTTCCCAGTTGTATCACACAAAAGGTTCCATATGCATTGCTCATCAAAATAATCTTTGCATTTAAACTGATCCTGAGATATCCCCCTATCTCCCTCTCTCTGTCTCTCTCTCTATCACAGAATTTCAAATTCTTTTTGACATATCTGGACAACATACCAAAGATAACAAAAGACTAGCACTTCTTTCTGAGTGTTAAGAGTGGTAATATAAAGGTGAAAGAATTCCAGAGAAGACAGAGATCACAGCTGATATGTGCATAAATAAAATGCCCTGGATGAGGGGAAACTGTTCCTTGAAAAAAGAGGTAACTAGGCTCTTGCACCTCATCTTTAATCCACAGGCTGGTGGATTTCTTGCTAATGTTAATGAAGCTCTTTTTACATTTTCTCAGTTAGCTTCCTCCAGTCTCCATTTAGATTCATGCCAAGAAGCAAACACTGTGTTAATTGGTGCATTTTCCTGTAGAAACTAATTATAGCCCCATGCTGTCAAAACAAGGCAAATTGTTAATGATACTTTACCTGACAAAATAGAAATAAAACTATTTTGCCATGAGGGAGGATGCTGGGATTCTGCCTCAAAAACCATTTTCATCACAATTATAAAAATGAAGAGAACTGCTGGAGAGGGCCCATCCTGGGTCCATCACACTCAACTGGCTCTGGAGTTGGGGGAAATGGGAGGGTAGGAGTACAGAAGCACCTTGTCTTGGCTTGGGCTTCAACAATCCAGATGAGAGTTCTGAAAATGACCGTTCCGATAGCATGTGGACTACTCAGAACCCTGATTATTTTCACAGATGTACACACAGGCATACTATATAAGCTATTTGAAAGCATTAGTTCATGTGTTTAAAAAATGATCACTGAATGTTGACAATGTGTCAGGCACTGTTCTAGATGCTGGGAACACAGCAGGGGATAAAAGAGAACAAAAGAAAAAAATGAAGAAGAAGAAGAAAGGAAGAAAGAAAAGCAGAGCAAACAAAAGAAACCCTGACCCCATGCAGCTTACATTCCATTGCACAAAATAGGTAATAAATCAGATAAATAAGCAGTGTGTGTGTGTGAGAGAGAGAGAGAGAGAGAGAGAGAGAGAGNTTTGTAAAAAAAAAAAATAATAATAAATAAATAAATAAATAAATAAATAAAATAGGGTGATTGGAATGGGACTCACAGACAAGGTGGCATTAGAGCAAAAATCTGAAGAAAGTAAGAAGTTAAACTCTTGTGGGATTCTAGAAAAGGAGAAACTATAGTAGAGCCAAAGCTGACATTCATCCAGGAATGTGTATAAGGCCAAATATGTTGCTAAAATACTGAAATACGTTCTGTATTGTTGGTATAATCATCACCCCAGGCAGTAGACAACTAAGGGATGGACTCCTCACACAGCAAAGGGCCTCCAGGACTCAGCTCTATCCCTCAGGCCAGTATTTGTTCTACTGTTCTATGCCTGAGCATGGTGCTTAAATATTAGAGTATCATTTTAGGACCAAAGGTAAAGCAAGTGCAAATGAACTGAGGCAGAGCAGTGGGATGTTTGAAGCAAGGAGGCAGGAAGACAGTGAATGAGGGAGAAGAGAGGGAGAGACCTAGAGGAAATGACAGCTGCTGTGGAATCTCCAAGACCACTGCAAGAACTGGGTTTTGCTCTAAGAAGCCATTGGAGGGTTCTGAAAAGGGACATGATCTCAGTTTTTGGAAAGGATCTTTGGCTGCTGTATTGAGAATATACTTAAGAATGCAGGTGAAGGGGCCCTTGGGTGGCTCGGTCTCTTGAGTGTCTGACTCTTGATTTCAGCTCAAGTCAATATCTCATGGTTGTGGGATCAAGCCTTGTGGGGTCTATGCAGGGCATGGAGCCTGCTTGGGATTCTCTCCCTCGGCCCTTGCCTCACATGTGTGCACTCTCTCTCTCTCTCTCAAAAAAAAAAAAAAAAAAAGGATGCAAATGGAAACAGAGAGTCTAGTGAGGGAAGCTCTTCATGCAAGCACAGCATGAGAGTAGCTGTATTAGTTTCCTGGGACTACCATAACAAATCATGTCAAGCATCATGGCTTAAAACAACAGAAATGTATCCTCTCACTTCTGAAATGAAGGTATTGGTAAGCCACGTCCTTCCTTTTTTTGCCTCTTCCGGCTTCTAGTGGTTCCACACATCACTCCAATCACTGCCTCCACCATTACATGACTGTCTTCTCCCTGTGTCTCTGTCTCACTGTATCCATATCTCCTTCTCCTTTCTCTTATAAAGACACCAGTCATGAGATTCAGGGACAACCCTATCCAGTATGACTTCATCTTAGCTTGAAGATGTCTGCACAGACCCTCTCCCAATAAGGTCACATTCACAGGTTCGAGACTTACAAGTTAAGTTTATCTTTTTGGCGAGGGGTTGAGGAATGGGACACAAATCAACCTATGTTAGACCAGGGTAGCAGCAGTGGATATGAAAAAATGCATTCTGATTCTCAACATATTTTGATGAAAGAGCTAAGAAGATTCTCTGAAAGGCTGGAGATGTGGGATATGAGAGAAAAAGAGGAGTCAAATTTGATTCCAAAGGTTTTGTTCTGGCTACTTGGAAGGATAAGGTTGCTATAAAGTCAAATGGAAAAGAGTGAGGCTGGGAAAACCAGGGAGGGTGGCTTTAGGGCAAGGATTAGGAGCTCAATTTTGAATATGTGAAGTTGAGATGTCCAATAGATACCAAAGTAGAAGATGAACAGATAGTTAGAGTCTGCCTCCTCATTTTTATATATTCCTTATAACATGCCTCATTGTGAGGGATGACAGATGTGTTAATAAACTCTGTGTGTGTGTGTGTGTGTGTGTGTGTGTGTGTGTGTGTGTGTGAGTGAATCAATGACTGTACATAGAGAAAACAGAGTTAAAACAAGAATGTTTTTTAATTAGGATGAAAATCATACTTAGTAAGAACAGAAACTAACATTTGTATATACTTTCCCATTTGCAAATTGTTCTTCACCCACCTTAGTTTAACTATTCCTTAAGTCAGTAATCTGTAAATGCTGTAACTATATCTATCCTTTAGTGAGAAAACAAAACTAGTGAAGTTCCATCACATCACCAAGCTCACCAGACAGGAAAGGAAAATGGACTCTGACTGCAGCCTTCTATCTCCAGATCCCAAATCCCTTCACTACACAGAGCTCTCAGGGATGTGTATGCTAATCTGGAGATCAGTGGTTGTATTCCCACTAATATTCAGAAATGTCTTATGTCAGACTCAGCATCATAAAATTACAGGTCACACTTTTTAAACAAATGACAAAATTTAAAAGTAACTTTCCTAAATAGAGATATTCTACAACTTTCCTATAAAAATGCCAGATACATTGTGCTTCTGACACTAAGTAAAACAGGGTTGATGGGAACACTTACCTACAACAGAGAAATGCATGGAAATTTTATATCCATGTCTCTCCTCAACACTCTGTGAGACCTCCAGTGAGCCACAATTTCTCTAGGTCCCAGATCTGGCAGAAATGAAATGAGGGGTGAAGAGTTGATGGTCTCAAGATGGCACAACATGGTGGGTTAGATTGCACATGGGCTCTGGAGCCAGGCAAAACTGAATTCAAATCCCAAGCCTTCCACATAATAGGTGTGTTAGCTTGGGCAGTCCTCATCTTTAAGGCTCCATTTGCTCACCACAAAAATGGAAATAACGCCTATATTACAGCACTGTTGTATGGATTAAAGGAGATAATGTATGAAAGGTACAGTGTTTGGCTACTGTAAAAGGTCAATCAATAACTATAGAATACTGTGTACACCTGCCCTTCAGAAAGGTGGTACCTATAACAGATTGTGCAGTTAAAAGAGCATGAAATAAAAGCCACAAGGCCTCATATCTCTAATTTACTGACTCATCCATAACCTGTACCTTTTCCTGCTCTGTATCTTGGTTTACTGATCTTTAAAATGGGCAAGCAAACCACTCCCTATTTCCTTTAGAAACACGCAGGATGATTACAAACTACTATATTATTCACATGTCTTATTCCCTAATACTATCAGTCACTCTTTCCCTTTACACTGTTAGCTAGATTTAAGTCTCTTGAAAAATCGTGTATCTTTTAATTCAGAATAAATAAATATAAAAAATCTGTTAAATGCAGCTATTTATGGCATCAAAAGAATAACAGGCAAAGCTGTTTCTAGCAACAAAGGTTAGTTATAACTAAGAAATACTTAAGAAAGCACGAGGTATTTCCAGTAACATACACATAAAGATGGTCTGGGTGACACCTTAGCTTCTCATGTAGTAAACAACACTGAAAAGGAAAGGTGTTTTCTTAACTGAGTGCAAAGCAGATAGAAAACATCATAGACAAGAGATACATTAAGAGCAATATCTGATTCTAGGACTGCAGTTGTTTGCATAATTGTGAGTTGAGGATCACAACAGTGGGTAGCTACCAAAAACTCTGGCTGCACCTCACCCTTACTTAGGCAAGCCAAGTCTAGTCTTTTGGCTCTTGTTGACATGGTCTGCTTCTCAGAATTAGAAAAATTTTTTGTGCTCATTAGATTGCCTTGGAGCTGGTCCTCAATGAATGTTTGTTGGGTGAGCAGGTGGAAATAATCCAGTTCATGTGAGTTCTATGCTTTATTTGAATCTCCAGTAAAGCATGATTATGGTCTGCCCTCCATTAGAGCCACTCATGCATGGGCTGTTTTCTATCCAGACTGGAGAGGGCAGCAGGCAAGACGTAGTCATCTTGGAATCCCAAACACCTTGAATGTAGTAGGAGCACAATACATATTTTTCCAATTATGTTAGATTGAATGGCTTTTAAATGTCTTTACCATGACCTTGGGAAAGGGGTGGGGTTGACACCCAACCTTTCCTTCAGCTGTTAACAGATACATTCATGAAAAGCCTCCCTGTGCTCCCTGTCATTGTTCACCAGAGACTTCCAGAGCATCATTCTCTGTAAGGCAGGCCAAGAGATATACGGATGACCCAGGCAAGGCTGTTGCCCTCAGGGAACTCACAGCTGGAGGGGAAAGAGATGACAGACATAGAAATGAATGGGAGATATAGCTAAATATGATCATGCAGTAGCAAAGAGGTGAAACCAAGAGCTACGAGGATGTTGCTGCACAAGGTACTTGTCATTTAGGGAAAGTATTTACACTGAACATCTTAAAGATTAAAAGGTGGGACTTCCACTTATAAAAGGTGTATAGAGCTAGCAGTCCTTAATGCAGCTTATCCTGATTCCCCACTTCTGTACCTAAGAAGACATGACAAGACAGAAGGAAGGAAGGAAAGAAGGAAGGAAGGAAGGAAGGAACGAACGAACGAACGAACGAAGGAATGAAGAAAGGAAGGAAGGAGGGAGGGAGGAAAGAAAACTAGCCACATTGAAGACTAATACTGAAAGGAAGCTCATGGCTAGACTCTAGAATGATCTCCCACTATACCTAAGATCAAGGGAGGTAATTTAGGAAATTCAGCTATGTAAAACTGTATCCATACTTTACCTCCTGAAGCAGCCTTTTTAATTACAGAGAGATGGCAGAAAGAATGATCCTTCTACTACTGTCTGCTACCTGGTTCAAAGACCTGGAATCTCTATCAAATGGAAAACTGGTCATCCTTTAATGCATGGCTACAATGTTTGAAGATCCTCTTTGCTCCCGTGTTCCTATATCCATTTGCAAACAATTTCCATAAAACAACTGGCTAGAAAGGAGTGTTTGGGACTGGCTTTGTTACATTGCATCCTAAAATATAGTTTACACCTTTAAAGTTGGAAAAACCCTAAAAATAATGCATCCTAGAAATTGTGTTTTTGTAAGTAGTGCATTAGTTTAGACAGTGTATGCATGAGAAAATGTTAGTCCTATATAACAGAATCACACTAAATGATGGCTATTTGAACTGGGAACTGAGTTGTAAGTTAGAAGAATTTAGAATAGAATTTCACCAATACCTGGAGGGATGATGGTCAGGACAAGGGAGATCCATAAAATCTGTCTATAAACAAATAGATCTGTTGCCTGAGAATAAATAAAGAGGACTTAAAACACACCTTGGGTTCTATGAAAAAATAATGGAAAACAATGGAAAGCAAAAGTCATCCTGAAGGGGGGTGCCAGGGTGGCTCAGTCAATTAAGCATCCCACTCTTGATTTCCACTCAGGTACTCAGATCATGATCTCATGGTTTTGCTATCAGCCCCTTGTGGACTCTGCAGTGACAGTGTGGAGCCTGCTTGTAATTCTCTCTCTCCCTTTCTCTCTGTCCTTCCCCTGCGCGCTCTCTCTCTCTCTCTCTCTCTCTCTCAATAAATAAATAAACTGTAAAAAATACCCTTAAGTTTGAGAACAGAATTCTAAAAATTATTTGTAAAGAACTCCAAAGAAAAATGTTTAATATCATGTGACATCATTAATAGGATATTAGAAGACATGATCTAAGCAAGTTATCAGGAGATCTAAGTTATCAGGAGATCTACGTTATTAGGAGAATGAACGGAGATGAAAAGGCAGCTGTATAATATAATTAAGAATTACAAGATGCCTAAGGGGTTCAGTCGATTAAGCGTTGGACTTCAGCTCAAGTCATGATCTCATGGCTCATGAATTCAAGCCCAGCATTGGGCTCTGTGCTGACAGCTCAGAGCCTGAAGCCTGCTTCAGATTCTGTGTCTCCCTTTCTCTCTGCCCTCCTCCACTGGTGCTCTGTCTCTCTCAAAAATAAATAAATATTTAAAAACAAAAAAGAACATAGGGACAAAAATTGTAATAAGAGCATCAAAATCTTCACTGGAGGTAGTAAAATCAGGCTTGCTGGTATAGAAAATTGAATCATTAATGTGAAAGTTGCACTTAGAAATACTCTCTAAAGATCCAGGGGAGAATTATAAAAAGATCAAAGGATGAAGAAAAAAGGTGGTATACAGGGAGAAGAAAGAAAGAACACAGATACCTGAGAATTGTAGGGATTCCCAAGGAGCAAGCTAGAACAACTGCTGTATATGCATCAGAGCAAGAAATAATTGGGGGTAAAGGAATACTTCCAGAGATGAGAGAAAAATGGATTGGCATTATAGAAAATAATGAAAATAAAATAATGAATAATAGTAATAAAAAAAGATTTCTTGAGCATCTACTGTGTCATGCCTAAACATTTTTTCCTATTTAATTTCATTAACTCATGGCCATACAAAATTATGGTCTCCACTTTACATATAAGGCAACTGACTCACAGAAAGGGTTAGCTAACCTGCCTGAGGTCAAAGAGGCAAAGCAAAGCCAAGACTGGATGCTGGGTGGTCTGGCTCCAGAGCCAATGCTTCTAACTACTGCCCTATAATAATGAAATAAAGTCCACATTTAGTTAAATCTCAGAAAACATTGGAGTTACCTAAAAAAAATTCAACAAAAACACTCAAGCAAAAATAAACACCAACAACAACAAAAGGAAGCCCTCTGCAAGGGACAAAAGCTAAGGTGACCTGCCATAGCTGAAGTTTCAGAGAAATAGTTACAATCATACACAGCTGATCAGTTTGTACCATGTGAACTAGGATTTTTTTTTTTACTTTAAAGAGAGAGAAAGAGGCAGGGGAAGGGGGAGAGGGGGAGGGGGAGAGAAACAGAGAGAGAAAGAGAGAGAGAATCTTAAGCAGGTTCCACACTCAGCACTGAGTCTGATGCAAGGCTTGATCCCACAACCCTGGGATCATTACCTGAGTGGAAATTAAGAGTCAGACGCTCAACTGACTTAGCTACCTGGTACCCTAAGAATTGCATTTCTAAGATTTCAGCTTAAGGAACTAATCAATTATTTTACATATATATATATATATACACACGCACATTTACACATATATACATTATATAAAATATATCATGATATATAAATCTATGTATTACATATAATTTATGTAAAATAATATTTATCAACATTATTTATAGTAGCAAAACTCTAATGACTAGTGACCAACAACTAAGATATACTTAAGCAACTTATGTTTGATATGTGTGATGAAATTATTATATAGTCATTTAAATTCTGCTTTGGAAGCCTTTCAGTGACATGGAGAATGGTCTTGGATATAACGTTAAGAGGAAGAACAAGAAATGGAACACGACATATAGAGAGATCACAATTTTTATGATTCAAAATGTGTGCTAGCACTGGTTATCTCTGAGTGGTGAGAATTCAGGTAAATTTTTGTTTCACTTCTAAATTTTTCTGCAATCTATAAATTTCTTATAATAGTAATGCATAGTCTTAAAGAGTGTTTGAATAATCAATAGTCAATTGTAAACAATAAATTTGTGAATAATCAAGAGCACATATCATCCTAAGTAAATAACCTCTGTAAATAAAGATTCTTTGTAAATAACATCTATGCAAATCATCTTTGTAAATAATCGGTAGCAAACATCATCCTAAGTAGTAAGAGGACCAGTGACGATAAATCAAGGATCTTTGACCCAGAGGTTTTTGTCAGGTATGACTTTGCCTTTATTAGCTGGAGGACTTTGTGTCTAGTTTTTAACCTCTGTAAAGTTTCCACACTTAAAAAATGGTTTTTTCTTTTGGAACAATGGAGGCTATATCTTTCATTCTCATTATTATTCCTCTTTTCTAAATAGCCAAATGAAAGTAATATGAACATCATTTGTAATCTGTCAATCAACTGTAAGCTTTATCAATGCAAAGTACTGTATTGAGGAGAAATCTGTTATTATTTGGGGGATTCCAGCACCCTTTGAATGTTCTCTTTTTGAAGAATTTCCCACCTTTGAGTCTATATCTTGCAAGACAGAGAATGGGAATTCATTTTCAAAATCTCCCCTGCAGTGGGACCACAGACAAGTGACCTAGGCTTCATCAGTCACATGAGCCCACGCACAAAACTTGAATTGAAAGTTAGAGACACAAAGGCACAGGCATAGAGGAATTCCCTCTGGCGTTAACAGTGGAAGCTAGCTTCCAGGGTCAGCAGAGGAGGCTCTAAGAAGGACCCATGTGCTCAACAGTGAGGAGTCCACCACAGCAGTCAGATGTTTAGACAAGACTTTTTCCCATCTGTGTCATCTCCATGCCTGTGTGTTAGCTAGAAGTCCTAAATAAATTACTTTTGTATGGAAACTCAGCTAGAGTGTATTCTGCCTTGGCTCCAGCAAAAAACCTGAATTTGAGTTCTGTTCCAGCTAGTTATCAGCAAAAGTCACATATTCTTTCTAAGCCTCCGTTTCTGTATACAGCATCTCATTTGATGGCAATAACCTAGAAGACTGGATCTGTCTTCTTCAAAGACCTCATTTCATACTCCTCCAAGGCAATACAAGTGCCTTCTTCATTCTCTCCTTAAAGCTACACTCACTAAACTGTCTCTCCTCCCCTGTGATTTGCAAGAATGTGTAAATTTAGGCCATGGGATTGCAGTAAATCAGAAAACTAGCATTTGGGGGCTGGATAGGATTTTAAAGAATTTCTAGCTCAACTGTTCATCTGTTAGATGAGAAGTCAATGCTGGGAACTTGTATGATGACGCTTTACTTCCAATCTATCCAAGCAGCTGAACTTATCCTGGCCATATTGCTACAAATGCAAAGTAAATGTGAAACTAAACCAGTTGTTTTATCTACATATAACCTGCTTTGAGAACTCTTAGTAAATGGACTGAGGTGATTAGCAGTTCATGTACCAGAGAAGTTCATCCCGAGCAACCATTCCAGAATATAGTAGACATATCAATCTTGTGGGTCATTTTCCTGAATAAAGCTAGCCTGGTACTTCACTTTTGCCAATCATCAGCACCTTCCCTGACAAGGTGATATCTAACAGTTCAAACAGAATTGATAAAAGAGCCAAGTTGACAATCACACAAACTGTATTATCTAAAGTGTTCCACACTGAACCTGAGGCAGTTTCTCCAAAGTGAATTATTGACCAACTTGCCTAGAGTCTATAAGACTTCTACTTCCATTTTTCTTTGTATATTTATAATTACACACTTCTCTCAGAATTGTTGTCCTTCTCCCTGGGTAGCATTTCAAACTAAATGTAATCCAGAGGGCCTGTCTCTTTGCTTACCTCAGATCTTTTACTGTGGGCTCTAATTTTCTGGTTGAAGACTCCCAGTCAGTGACCACATCTTGCTTTTGGAGCATCACGTTTCTTCTTGTTTTATGAATGTGGGATGACACAGATGCCACTTGGCACCATGAGAAGAGGCTGAAGGCAAAGAAAGGCTTTGCAGATGAAGACCACAAGCTAGGCTCAGGCTCTGAGCCCAGCTTTTGGCAGCCAAACATGGCCACTCCCTTCTATTCTTATAATCACCATCTCAGAGGATGTTTATACCAATGCTTTGAGGCAGATGTTCTAGGGATGGGACTTAAGAGTCCCATCTCTCTCCAACTGCTCTCCAGTGAACTACTCAGCTCCATCACCTAGGTTCTGCCATCCATAGAGAGTGCCTTTGTGTGGGCATGGATGCATGTAAACAAACACGTACACATGACTAAACAGGGGCTGATCTGCTGGTCCACATGTGGACAAGTTTAACCTCAATGCTTCTTCCTCCCCCTGCCTCTGCATTCTGGCTTGATCCTCAGTCCAAAGGGGCACTCTCACACTCACAGGGGCATCAGGCTCTCGTGCCCCACTCTCACTTGCCAAATCAAAATTTCCTCTCTGTACTGAAAAGTCATTCATGCTATAACATTCAGACTTGATCCCCCTACTCCTGGTACATTCTGAACTTCTCATACCTCCTCCTCATTCCTCAGTGACTCAGGCAGCTGACTTTCCTTTCCTCCAACATTACTTCTGTCATCATGACTGGTGGCTTCAGCCTCCACATGCTGGCCCATCTACCATTTTGGCGTCTTAGACCAGAAACTGTGTGAGTTCTCTATCACATTACAACTACTAGTATTTTTACCAATTGTCACACCTTTATATCTTAACTTTTCCTCTTTATCCACCCAAAATCCCATGATGCACCACAAAAATAATTTCCTTTAAAACACCTAACATTTTTTTTTTTACCTCACTCTCTTTGCATTATGCTTCCCTGGCAAACATCAACCATAATTACACTCAAATATACTTTAAAAGTACATTGTCCCCTATCAGAATAAATTTTACTAGACAAAATTAGGCAATTATACTAACTGGACTCACTTCAAATTTATAATCACAAATCTCAGATGGGCATTCAATACTGCATGACGATTCTAGAAACTTCTCTAGTACAATTAACTTTTCCACTCAAGACAGCTGTTCCATACTTTCTTTTTCGTCACATCACACACCCTTTTCCCTATCTCTTTTGATGACTTTGCCTCAGACTTGGTAGGGGGAAAAGGTGCAGTAAGAACATAACAATCTCATTTTACCACTACCAGTTCTGCCAATCTGCCCACCTAATATATTCTATTTCCCTGCCTGTGAAAATGGAAGTAGTGTCCCTGCTCCCATCAAAGAGAAACCTCCCTTATGCACTAGATCCCATCCCATTTCACCTTCTCAAGTACTTTAAGGCAAATGTCTTTTTTTCTGTTTTAGGCAAAGTAGAGTTGAAGACAAATGTCTTCTTATCTGAAATAATTGAGAGCCATACTAGATTGATAAATTTAAAATCCACATTAAAGCTGGGTATCATTAAAATAATTCTAAGTATTAAGAAGGATGCTGTATTTTGTCAAATGCTATTTCTGCATCTATCGACAGGACCATATGGTTTTTATCTTTTCTTTTGTTAATGTGATGTATCACATTGATTGATTTGTGAATACTGAACCAGCCCTGTAACCCAGGAATGAATCCCACTTGATCATGGTGCATAATTCTTTTCATGTGCTGTTGAATTCTATTGGCAAGTATCCTGTTGAGGTTTTTGCATCCTTATTCATCAAGAATATTGGCTGGTAGTTCTCTTTATTTGCTGGGTCTCTGTCTGGGTGGGGAATCAAAGTGATGCTGGCTTCACAGAATGAGTCCGGAAGTTTTCCTTCGATTTCTATTTTTTGGAATAGCTTGAGAAGAATGTGTATTAACTCTGTTTTAAATGTCTGGTAGAATTCCCCGGGGAAGCCACCTGGCCCAGGGCTCTTATTTGTTGGGAGATTTTTGATAACTGATTCAATTTCTCCACTAGTTATGGGTCTGTTCAAATTTTCTCTCTCTTCCCGTGTGAATTTTGGTAGTGAGTGTGTGTTTAGGAATTTGTTTATTTCTTCTAAGTTGTCCAGTTTGTTGGCATATAATTTTTCATAGTATTCCCTGATGATTGCTTGTATTTCTGAGGGATTGGTTGTAATAAATCCATTTCCATTCATGATTTTGTCTATTTGAATGATCTCTCTTTTCTTTTTGAGAAGCTGGCTAGAAGTTTGTCAATTTTGTTTATTTTTTTCAAAAAAAACCAACTCTTGGTTTCGTTAATCTGTTCAACTGTTTTTTGTTGTCGTTGTTTTTTTTTTTGGATTCTATATTGTTTATTTCTGCCCTGGATTTTATTATTTCTCTTCTTCTTCTGGATTTGGGGTACTTTTGTTGCTCTCCTTCTGATTCCTATAGGTGCACTGTTAGATACTATATTTGTGCTTTTTCCCGTTTCTTGAAATAGGCCTGGAGTGCAATGTACTTTCCTCTTAGGATTCCCTTTGTTGCATCCCAAAAACCTCAAGGAAGTCAGGATAGAAGGAACTTACTTAAACATGATAAAAGCCATTTATGAAAAGCCCTCAGCTAACATCATCCTCAGTGGGGAAAAACTGAGAGCTTTCCCCCTGAAATCAGGAACACCACAGGGATTTCCACTTTCACCACTGTTGTTTAACATAGAGCAGGAAGTCTAAGCATCAGCAATCAGACAACAAAAGGAAATAAAAGGCATCAGAATTGGCAAAGAAAAAGTCAAACTTTCACTTTTTGCAGATGACATGATACTCTACATAGAAAACCTGACAGACTCCACCAGAAGCCTATTAGAACAGATCCATGAATTCAGCAAAGTTGCAGGGTACAAAATCAATGTACAGAAATCGGTTGCAATTTTATACACCAATAATGAAGCAACAGAAATAGAAATCAAGAAATGGATCCCATTCACAATTGCACAAAAAAACCCATAAAATACCTGGGAATAAACCTAACCAAATATATAGGAGACCTGTGTGATGAAAACTATAGAAAACTTATGAAGGAAATTGAAGAAGATACAAAGAAATGGAAAAACATCCAATGCTCATGGATCAGAGGAATAAATATTGTCAAAATGTCATTACTACCCAAAGCAATCTACACATTCAATGCAATCTCAATCAAAATTGCACCAGCATTCTTCTCAAAGCTAGAACAAACTGTCCTAAAATTTGTATGGAACCACAAAAGACCCCGAATAGCCAAAGTAATATTGAANTAATAACAGACAAAACATGGAAAGAGCCTAAGTGTCCATCAACAGACAAATGGATCAAGAAGATGTGGTCTATCTATACAATGGAATACTGCATGGCAATGGGAAAGAATGAAATCTTGCCATTTGTAGCAACCTGGATGGAACTTGAGGGTTTTAAGCTGAGCGAAATAAGTCAGGCAGAGAAAGACAGGTACCCCATGCTTTCACTTATAGGAGGATTAGGAGAAACTTACCGGAGGACCATGGGGGAAGAGAAGGGGAAAATTGTTGGGGAGAGGGAGGGGGGCAAACCATGAGAGACTCTTGAATACTGAGAATAAACTGAGGGCTGATGGGGGTGGGAGAGAGGGCAAGGGGGGTGATGGGCATGGTGGGGGGCACTTGTGGGGATGAGCACTGGGTGTAATATGGAATCCAACTTAACAATAAACTATGAAAGAAAAAAAATAATTCTAACTAACATGTACATATTCATTTCTTTGCCAATCTTCTACAGGACAAAAATTGCATTTCTGGCTCACCTTTTGCATACACTGTATCTTCTGCAAATTCTAGTTTTGGTTTCTTTAAACCACAGTGAGAACTGAAAGATATTTAAAGATGATATGAGGCCACTGTCCTAGTTTTACAAATTCTCCCAATCTTTTATAGTTGCCTTGCCCATAACAATGGAACAGTACCTCTTTTAGCAACTTGCTAAAAAGTCTTTCCAAAGCATTCAGCTAATTTTTCATAAAAACAATTTTTTGCATGATTTCTTCATTTTATGTAATATTTCAGTAATTACATAATTACAGTAATGAATACAATAGGTTGTATTAATCTACTAGAGCTGCCACAACAAAATACCACAGGTGGGGTGGTTTAAACAACAGGAATATATTTCTCACAGTTATGGAGGCTGGAAGTCCAACGTCAAGGTGTTAGCAAGTTTGGTTGCCCTTGAGGATTCTGTCTGGCTTGTAAAAGGCCACCTCTGGTACATAGTTGTTGTTTTGTTTTGTTTTGTTTTTTTCTCTCTGTGTGCAAGCTCTGAGTATTTCTCCCTCTTCTTAGAAGGACAGCAGTTCTACTAGATTAGGGTCTTACCCTTATGACCTTATTTAACATTAATCATCTTCTTAAAGACCCTATCTACAAAATACACTCATATTAAAGGTCAGGGCTTCAACATAGGAATTTGGGTTATGGAGTACAATTCAGTCTATAAATTAGGCATTGGCAAGTCAAGGGATGGACACATTGCCTCTTTGTACACAGTAGATCAAACTAATGAACACAGTAGTTCATGGAGTGTGTGTAAAATACCAGCCATAGGGGTCATTACTTTACCAAAAGGAAGGAAGCAAGGAAGGAAGGAAAGAAGGCGGAAGGGGAAGGAAGAAAGAAAGAAACAGAGAGAGAGAGAGACAAAGAAAGAGGGAGAAAGGGGGGGGAAGAGAGAAGGAGAGGGGAGGGAGAGAGGGAGGAAGGAAGGAAGGAAGGAAGGATGGAAGGAAGGAAGGAAGAAGAAAGAAAAAAGAGAGGACAATTAATACAGTCTCAAGTCAAGTGGAGGAAATGGAGATTGATTCAGAGAATTTCAGTTGTACCTAGTTTATCTGCATTGTCTATTTCTTTCTGTCTACTATACAAATATGCCTTAAAACAATAAATATTTTAAAATGTTTTTTAATGAATATTCTTTGGCCCCATGTCCTTCTATCCACTCCTGTTTCTCTTTTCTCTCTTCCCTTTCCCTCCCTTCCCTTCCCATCTATTCTCTTTCTCTCGTAAGTCACAGAAGAGCTGTCCATACTCACTGTCTCCACACCCATCTGCCCTACTCGTTCTTTGCTATCCACTCTTATTGGGCATTTCCCCCTCACTCTAACCCCACTGTACAAAACAGTTCCAATCAAGGTTGCTGATTATATTCATCTTGCCAAATTCAATGGTCAATTTTTCTGTTCCATCTTGAATTCTCTTCAATGTCTATGCAGTAAGTCAGTTGTTCCTCTCCTTTCGAAAATGTTTTCATCTCTGGTTCTGTGAGATCCCCTCTCCTAGTTTTTTCTCTATGATAAAATTAAACCTCTAATCTTAGAGTTTCTAGCTTTCAGCCCCACAGGCCTTCTCTCTGTCCCTCAATACAGCAAGCTAGTTCTCATCCCAGAGCCTTCACACATGTTGCTTCATATTCCTGGAGTGTTCTTTCTCCAGATCTTTGCAGACTTGCCTTCTGTTCACTTGGTTGCCATTTCACATGCCATCTCCTCAGAGGGGCCAGCCCAGACCACCCTAAAGCCACCTTCCCAGTCTTTACTATTTTATCTGTAACACACTTAGTACCCTAAATTACCATTTTTATGCATTTATTTGCATGTTTTATTTTCTGTCACCTCACTTGAATGTTATCTCCCTGAGTGCAAAGTTTCTGTATGCCTTACCTACTATTATATCCATAGTATCTAGAAGAATGGCCTGCAATGGGAGAGACACAGTAAATAGTTCATTCCTGATATAATAAATGTAGATGACTACTATGATTGATTACGTATGCATTTTTTTTTTCTGAGAACAGGAAACATCTTAAGCCTAGGGAATTTAATTTTCCATGTGGAATTGAGGGTGTTGGTCGGTTGGGCTGAGGAGAAAGAGAGGAGTGGCATCTTCCAGGGCTGGAGGAATCAGAGCATGTACACTGCTCTGGTTTGCTTCCTCCTCGTCGTGATTTTTCTGCTTGAAGGAGGAAATTCAGTTCTGATGAGTTGAGGATTTGAACTCACCTGTCAACCCTGTTCCCCATAATCTTCTATGAAACCTTTCTACTTGCTATCTCCTTGTTGCTCCTCAGATATCTCACAGGGAATTTCTTTCCTATCAGCCCTCAGAACAAGCCACATAATTTATATGGCCCAGTGCAAAATGGAAATCTTGTGAGGATCCTTGCACAAGATGGTGATGGCACAGCATTAAACCAAGAGTGGGTCCCTTCTAAGGATAAGGTTCCAGGTGAATACACAGGTCACATGCCTATGAAGTCCATCTGTTAGCTCCTTCTCCACTAGACTATAGGCCCACTTTCTCTCCTGCACATCCTCCCACACAGCCCAATTCTTCCCTCCATCCTGACTTCTCTCTTCTGATTCCAGTCTCAAATGCAACCGAATCCAAAGAAAGGCAAAATGAAAATGAGAGAATAATGAGCAGCGGGATCTGGGAACTTGAAAACTTGGGGAACAAGCGTGAAACAGAAAGTATGGCAGGTATAAAAATAAAAATGTTCGCTCATACTGTGGCAGGTAACAATCATCCAGAGCTGAAAAAGCCCCAGATTTGTACCTGTTGATGTTTTTATAATTCTCCCAATTAGTTTGGTTCACAAAAGGGATTAGACACATAGTGAAAAATGGTGCTTGACATTTATTGTGGTCATGAATTCATCTTTTTTTTTTTTTTTTAACCGCCTAGCAAGGGAATATCCATGTTGTTATTCCAGACTCACTGAGTCCGTCCTCCTTCATCTGTACACGAACTGAGCTGTACAATTTTCCACTGTTTCTTTCCACTGGGAGAGATTCATTCTGAAACTGAGTTCATACATGAGGAATGAAGCACAGCTCGCTGCCAGCAGGCCTGGAGTTTGGCTCTTTTCAGTGCATCCAGGACATGAGCAAAGCTTAGAGAAAACTAAAGAAATGAAGTAAATTGGGGCAACGAGAGCAAACTGTGTGGATTTGGGGGCCTTTGTGTCAGTGTCTTCCCTTCAACGGCCACCTAGATTTGATTTGCCAAATGCAATTTTCTCCTCTTCGCCCCCTGGCATTTCTTCAAATGACCTGCGTCACCACTGTGAGGCAGTCAGGTCACTAGGAGTGATGTTTTCAATTCTTTAAAGCTTTCAGTAAATTACAGTCCATATGAAAAACAAATAGGCTACTTCTTTCTTTGGGGGACATCGCAGCTGTTTTTCTCCTTTTCCCCGCACTTCCCAGAGGTCTGTTGTTGTTGTTGTTGTTGTTGTTTTAAAACAGAGTCTGGTTCTGACCTATTTTGGTGACTTGAATCACCATGGAGATGACTGATTCCCTAATTTAAAATATCTTCAGCCCAATTCAAGCTACCCATTTACTTCAACAGTGAAAGCTGGCACTGAGAGATTATTTTGGAGAGCCAAAAAGCTAGAATGCAAATTATCTGAGGTGACATTGAGACGGAGCGACTGCAGTGTGGCACCATCTGCTCTTCAGTGAACCTCAGCTCTGAAGTGCAGGGAACGATGTCATCTTGTTTTCAGCAGTGACCCGCGCCTCGTGTTCCTTCTGGCGCTGGATGCATCTTGCACTGAAGTTTGAATTGGCATCTGGACCTGAGCTCTTTCCCCAGCCTCTGCTCTTGGAGGGTTGGTTAACAGTCCTCAGGGGCCTTTAGGACCATGAGGTACAATCTGCTGCATATGGCACTCCTGTGGTCACTTCAGACTGCATTTGCCACTAAGCAGAAAGAAGTATGAGTCATGAGTCAGCAAATAAGAGCAAGCTATTCAAACTAGAGAGAGCTGAAGGAGCACATTTCTTGAAATGTTATAGAAGTGTCTCACTGAAGTCATGAGTGGGGACTGGCCCTTCAGGAGATAGGCCCCAGGCACAGGCTCTCACCTACCCCTTTCCTCTACTCCTCCATCTCTCTCATTCTCTTCCTCACTCAACACCAGCGCATTCACTAGCAAGAGTATAGGCTTTGGAGCTGGGGTTTGAACCCTATTTGAACCATTCCATGCCTCAGGTTTTTCTTCTGTAGAATGGTATGTGGTAATAATATCTACCTCATAGAAGTTGTTTCAAGGTGTTAAACCTGTAAAATATGTTGCACAATACTTTACATCTATTAAGCTCCCCTCAAACAAAGCTTTCTCTGCTTGTTTATCAGTATTTCCTGACTCAATCATTGTGATCCCACTTCCGATTTTTATAAATCAGGTCTAGAGCTCTCTGCTAATTCACCTTACTATATTACACAGCAATTTCATATTCCCTGGGAGCTAGCCACTCCTGGTCCAATTATCTCTGTTAAAAGGTGTTGGTGTTGGAGACATATTAGCAGGAGTTAATATTCATTGCATGATAAGTACTGTTCTAAGTACTAATACTCATTAATTCATAACAACCCCAAAGTAGTTACTATGATTAACCTCGCTTATCACACGAGGGCCTATAAGAGAAAGAAATGAAAGTAATGGAGTTAATATTGGCAGAACCTGAATTTGTGCACAGGATACATGGACATACGTAGGCCATCAAAGTCCTGCTCTCAATGATGAAGCAAACTCTTGGAAAAAAGACAAAGACTCTTGATGGAACTGTAGACAGGGAAGAATGACTAGCCTGGCTTGGGCAGAGGAACCTTGAGGACAGATATCTTTGAAGAAGGTCCAGCCTCTATCTGTATGAACTGATGCTAAATCCTGATGGGACCTGAAATCCACAATGCAGAATTATCTGACTCTCAGTCCCCATGGCCTTTGAGTGAGTTGCCGGAAACACAGAGAAGTTCAATACCACTGAGTCACACTAATGGAATTTGCATTTTGTTTAGCTCTTAAATACAATGATCTTTAGGCAGTTGTTAAAAATTCTTTTCAACATATGCATGTATTCATATGAATGCATTTGTATGAATGGATGTATATAATCCTATGCATTTATTAATATAAATGTTTTATGCTGTGAATTGTGTGGGTGTGTATAATACCATGGAAATTCTTAAATCTAAATATCACATAAAGTTAAATTTAAAAGTTTTAACTTCTGGGATCATTTAAATTCCAGGAAAGATAAAAAATAAAATAACTCTGTAGTTGCGGGTTATAGCCTCTGATTTTCAGCTTCAGAATCATCTATTCATCCTGATAAGAATAGAAAGAGATGTTTGACTTTTTATAGAGTGACATATTTCTCTTTTCCTCTGTGGATCTCTAGCCATATTTATTTTTCTTCTCTCCAAAAAAAGAAAGCTTATTATAATTCCTTTACCTAACACTTCTCACCCCCACTGGCATCAAACAAATCTACCACTTCTGAAATGCTTCTTTGTTGCACACACAAACCTCTGCACATCTAGAACCAAATACTGAAAAATCATCTACAGCATCGCCAGTTCCCATTGGATAACCCGACCCCTGCAAATGTGATCCAGCACATTCTCAAAACATCCCAAGAATTTAATAACTGAAAAGAGTCCACATTTCAGTAAAGTGAAACTCCTTCAAATCCTTTAAGTACAATTACTATGCCCTAAGAGGGTTGAGACTAGTTTGTTCTAAAAATATTAGACTACCACCCATGTTTAAACTGCATTTGGTGTGGAAGGAGAACATAAGACAAGCAAAACTCATGTTTGCCTTTAAGACTCCTAAAATCGGGGGCACCTGGGTGGCTCAGTCTGTTGAGCATCTGTCTCTTGATTTCGGCGCAGGTTGTGATTTCACAGTTCATGGGTTTGAGCCCTGCATCAGGCTCTGTGCTGACAGTGTGGAGCTTGTTTGAGATTCTTTCTCTCTATTTCTCTGACTCTCTCCAGTGTACTGTCTCTCAAAATAAATAAATAAACTTTTAAAAAAAGATTCTTAAAATTTGAGAACAGAATTTAAGGCCTTTACACAAGTTAATGATCTGTATGCTTTCATTGCCAGGGCACATATTGGAAAACCAGAAGTTTTATTTTTTATTTTTTAATGCTTATTCATTTTTGAGAGTCTGAGTGGGGAAGGGGCACAGGGAGAGGGAGACACAGAATCTGAAGCAGGCTCTAGGCTCCGAGCTGTCAGCACAGAGCCCAACATGGGGCTCAAACCCACAAACTGTGAGATCATGACCTGAGCCAAAGTCAGACACTTAACCTACTAACCTACCAAGCCGCCCCTGGAAAACCAGAATCCTTAATGACTTAAAGGAAAGATTCAAAGTAACACTGAGACAAGTCAGTAGTAATTACAATCACATGGTAGGAAAAATTGTCTACCAGTATACAGAAACACACTAATAGGACTAACACAACCATTCTTTGTCAACCTTTGGTTCTTGCCCATTGACCAGAAGAACTCTTTACTGACTTGACCCTGTCATTTCAGACACTCAGAGGCAAAACTCTCAGAGGCTCCAGTGTACAGGCAATCTTTCTTTCGTGCTTTGACTTTGTTTTGCTACCTTATTTCTTACATCAAATTGTGCCAAAACCTGCCTCAGGTCACACAAGGTGATTAATTCAACATTCTATCAATGCACAGCAATGTAATGTCCTATAACCTTGACTGTAAGGAAATATATGCATGTGTGCCAGCTTGGGCTCTTTTGTCAGCAATAAGTAGAATAACCAAGCATCTTAGTTTGCCAAGGACTGAGAGGTTTCCTCAGATACAGGACTCTCAGTACCCAACCAAGGAAAGCCCCTACCAAGAGATAGGAAACTCAATTCAAGTTATCTCAATTTAAAAGGAAAATCATTAACTTATATAATGACAAAGACAAATGGCTTCAGGCACGACTAGATCCAGAGGCTTGAAGATCACCAGAATATAGTCTCTTTCCATCTCTTGGCTCTTTTCCCCTCCTCCCACCCTATGCGGACTTCAATCTCAAACCCCACATGGTAATGTCTCAGCTCCAGGCCTAAATACTCCCAGACTCAAATGGAGCAAAAATGAGAACACTTCTTTCTTTTATTCTCAACACATAAAACAAAGGCCTAGTTTTTATTGGCTCAAGTTGGGTCATGCACCCATTCCTGAAACAAATCCTGAGCCAGAGGAAGAGAAATGCTGGTTAGCTTAGGTCTAGGTCTCATGCCCATGTAGGCACCTAGGAGCACTAATGCATCAGACCCACTGAAATTGTGGGGACTAAGAAGGAATACATGAGAGGTTCTCCAAAGGAGACCCAAAAGTAGAAGAAAAAAAAAAACGGGTCTGGGAAACCAAAAAAATTATTACTAATCCATGCAACAAAAGTTGGTGGTATCCCTCAGTCACTAGTTACATGGAACAGACCAGTTTAAAGTTATTGGCTTAAGAAAGTCTTGTGGTTAGGAGAGAAAATATTGATGAGAAGGGACAGTTGATTGAAGGTAGATGGTAACACAGCTGGGCAGTAAGGATGGGGGTATAGCAATAATTCATTAGCACTGATAAACTGATTTTAGGGTAGTTTTTTGGAGATCTTCATTGTTTTTACTATGCTTCATAGTAAACTTTTCTGAATTTTGTTACTGCTTGTTCCTGTCCCTCCACAAAGGTAGAGCTAATCCACAGATGCAGAGGAGGCAGAAGTTATATGGATGTCAGAGGAGGTCTGAGCCAATACCTACATTGGAGTCTGTTCAAATTGTCTCATCTGCTTTTGACTGAAGTTACAAGAATAGAGCCTTGGCTTTGTCTTGAAGTCATAAAATTAATTTTATTCTGGTGTCAGAAGAAGCCAACTGAGGCCAGAAAGTTAGGAACTTTTAATAAGAATACAGTCTTGACTAAAAATAAGAGAAAAGATCTGAAATCACACTCCCTAGCTGACTTCATAGATTCTCTGGGGGAGGTTAATCACTCAATATAATGAAAAATAAAACAAAAAACAGGTGTCATTAAGACTGTATCTTATCGAAACCATGGGCAGGGAAGAATAATGAAATAATCTCTTAGAATGTCTTTGTCCTTCTGGGAGGGAAACAACAGCCAAGTCTGAGTTCCACAGGTGGCCTATTCATCTTCAGATTTCTTGGGAATAAATAGCATTTCATATTTCAAATGTTCTTTTTGCTTTCACATACAATGTTCTCATTCAGTTCTCACAAAAAACCTGTGAGGTTGGCAGATAATCGGTTCCATTTTGCAGACAGGAGAAGCTATGTGCAGAATGGTTAAATAACTTGGCCAGTGTTATAGGACTCATTCATGGATTTAAGACCACCCACCAGGGTTGTGATGTTTTGTTATTATAACTGCCAAATACCACCCCCGGTAAGCTGTGTACATCGGTAGTTCTGTTTCTCCAGAACTGGACCTTGGTATGCCCACATGTGGAGTAATTTGTTAATCATTCATTCACTGAATGCCTGTTCTAAGGACTCTGCTGGGTGCTGGACATACAGAGATGAACAAGGCATACCTCCTGCTCATAATGAGCTCTTGGCCTAATGTGATTTCCTCTCCTTATGTATCACCAGAAAATGTTAAATATAAATAGATTTTGGACTGTGCATCATTTTTTCTTTTGTTTTGCATACTTCTATTTTAATTATTATAAATTTAGACAGCAAACATAATAATAACGCTATTTACTATGTTCCAGTAACTGTGTTAGTCACAAATTTATGGGTTTTTTTTAATTATATTTTTGAGAGGCAGCATGAGTAGGGGAGGGACAGAGAGAGAGGGAGACTCAGAGTCTTCAGGCTCTGAGCTGTTGGCACAGAGCCTGATGTGGGGCCAAAACTCATGGATGGTGAGATCATGACCTGAGCCAAGCCGGATGCTTAACCCACTGAGCCACCCAGGTGCCCCTACTAGGCACAAATTTAATGCAGTCTTCAAACCAGATGTGCAAAGCAAATATGGCTTATTCAACTTATCTATAACTTATCTGGTGTTCCTTCTAAGGCCCTGTGCTTTAGTCAAGAAGAACAAATAACTTTGTTCCAATTCTATGCAGAGCTCAGTAATAATAATTTAAATAGTCCCTTAGATAGTATTCAGGCAATATCTAGGGAACAA
The DNA here is from genome assembly GCF_008692635.1 of Crocuta crocuta. NCBI lineage: Eukaryota > Metazoa > Chordata > Mammalia > Carnivora > Hyaenidae > Crocuta > Crocuta crocuta. Next base: position 15,729,695 of record NW_027530640.1, read on the forward strand.
GTCAAGTCTTTCTGAAAAATTCTATTTTGAATGTTAGATGTTGAATATCACCCATTCTTTTTATATATTTTCTGAACCTGACTCTAATACTTTCCTCACCACACACATACCTCCTTACTAATACTCCCCAAGATAAAAGTCCCATGCAACTAAGGCCTTGCGCTCTGAAGGGCTAAAGGGAAAAGTTATTAATCACTTAAAAATACAGCTCCTGTGAAACATACATTATCTCCCAAAATTTTCACAGAAGCTCTAAGAAAGAGGAGCATTTACAGATGAGTTAGCTGAGATACAGAGAAGTTTAACATCATGTTTTAAGACCACAGACCTTATTTATTTCACCACATGATTAATAATTGGCCATGTGACTTTACATGTGACTATCCAGCCATGGAGGGGAAAGAGCTGTTGTGTAGGGCTCTCCTCCAGACTAAACGGCAGCTGGCTATGTACTGGGCAGAGAATGCCAAACTGATGTTTGTATCTCCAGTGCCCAGCACAGTGCCTGGAGCACAGTAGAAGCTTAGTAAATGCTTGCTGGGAGTTAACTGTTTGCAATCACTCTAGAATGGTTCTTGTTTTCTTTTCTCAATATCCATTTGACAAACGGGGCCGCAAGGATATAGAGCTGGTGAATGCCAAGCAGGGGTTAGCCCAGGCTCCTGACTTCTAGGCTAGATTTCTTCCCTTACCCCTAGCATTGCACATGGCTCTGAAGCATGCCTAAATCTTGTAGGAAGCCCCAACAAATCACTATCAGATGGTTTGTTTTGGGTATTTTTGGAAGTGTTCCTAGAGGAGTACAAGAGTCTCTCTGAAGACAGGCTCAGAGGCTAGAAAACAAAAATTTGAGACCCTGGAAGTTCTGCAATGGCTTCTCTCAGTGGGGGTGGTAACTCCAAAACCCAGGCCAAACTCTAGATTTCCAGTCATATATACTATCTGGCAGCAAGATAAATCAACCTTGACTTGCCACGTTCTGCAATGTATGTCAAAAATGCTGGCAATAGTGGGTATAAGCACTTTACTCATAAGCACTTTACTCATAATACGCCATTCAGTGATTATTGTCACTACTCAGGATAGATATTAGTAGTATTATTATCCATATCTTTTAGCTGAGAAACGGGCTCACTATACTCCACTTTTGCAATGTCCAAGAGATCTCAGGGCTGCCTGACTTTGGATCTCCTTTGAAAACCGTGCACTTCTGCCTTCTAATAGAACAACTCTTGTTCTGTAACCCCAGAGTGCTTCAGTCATTAGGGAGTCAATATTAACCCTGACCTTGGTTCTTAGCAAGGCTCAACTCTAGACATCTTGCTTTTATATCTCTAAGAGGCTGCAAGCCATACTGGGGAATAAGCAGGAAATACCACTGTTGAAGTCTCAGTCTGGGAAGGCCAGCTTGATGACCCTGACAGGGTCACAATGCCAAAGGAATGTGGAAGGAGAGGAAGTGCAGCCTTACAGTGAGGAATTGCAGCGATCAGGATTCTCACTCTGAGCTCTATTCCTTTTTAGCTTTGTGGCCTTGGACAGGTAACTAAATCTCTCTGTTTCATGTTGCTCGTTCACATATGGTGGTTCTTTTACAGGGATATTGGGAAGAATAAATGAGAAAGTCTTCCAAAAGCCCCATGACGGCTCATGGTAAACACTCAAAATATGTTAGACAAATGGACAGCAAGGAAATGGAAGAGCAGGGAAAGAGCAGGAGAAGACACAAGATGTGCTGAGTTCAGATCAAAGGGTAGAGGAAGCTGGGATACCCAGGAAGTGATTTTACTATCCTTCTGATTTTCCATGCTTTTACAAATTCAACTTTATTCTGCTCTGTTAAGTCAGAATCCCTCTTAACACTGACCTTTCAATACCAATAGCCAACATGTACCGAGTATTTATCTGTGCCAAGCTCTGTGTGTATTAAATATGAATTATGTTAACCTTCTAAACATTACTGTTCAATAGGCATTATTTGATCCCTGTTCTACAAGTGGAGAAACAGAAGCACAGTGACACTGAGCATCTTATTCATTCTAATGGGGGGCGGGGTGGACCAGAATTTGAACTTGGCTAGATATCTTCTGAGCCTTTGCTCTTAGCTACTCAATGCCTCTTGATGTTTCTGCTACTGACCATGACCACCACCATCATCCTTTTGATCATCATCATCATCACCACCATGCTTTAGTTTTTTTGAGCTGAACCCTCCTTCGGGATTAAGAACCTGACATGTATTAAGCTGTTTAATTCTCAGTCTTATGAAGTACATATACTTAGCATCGACATTTTACAGTGGAAGAAATGGAGTGTCATACTCAAGATCAGGCTGCTGGTGAGTGGTATAGCCACAGTTTAGATGCAGGCATTCTAGCTCCTGAGCCCATCAACAAAATACTTTGCCAGTATAATACCTCACAATGGCTTTGCATGCTATCATATGCAGATATCCACACTTTGTTTCTTAAAATATTTATTTAATTTTGAGAGAGAGGGAGAGACAGAGTGCAAGTGGGGGAGGGGTAGAGAGAGAGGGAGACACAGAATCTGAAGCAGGCTCCAGGCTCTGAGCTGTCAGCACAGAGCCCCACACAAGATTCAGACCCACGAACCATGAGATCACAAGCTGAGGTGAAGTTGGACACTTAACGGACTGAGACACCCAGGTGCCCCATGTTTTTTTTAATATATATTTATTTTTGACAGAGAGAGACAGAGTATGAGTGGGTGAGGGGCAGAGAGAGGAGCAGAGACACAGAAACTGAAGTAGACTCCAGACTCAGAGCTGTCAGCACAGAGCCCAATGAGGGGTTCAATCCCACGGAACTGAGATCATGACCTGAGCTAAAACTGGAGGCTTAACTGACTGAGCCAATCAGGTGCCCCCACATTTTCTGTTTTAAGCCTCACAACCATCCTCTCAGGTAGAAAAGGTTCTTATTTCATTGAGAAGGAAGTTGAGGCCGGGGGATGTGATGTGCCCAAGGTGACTTGGCTGGTCAGTAACAAAATCAAAACTAAGGCAGGTCTGTCTGAGAAGTCCACTGCTCTTTCTATCACACCGCAGCTGCCTGTAACTGTCCAGGCACCATTCGACCCTTCTTTCCTTCCATATTCCATCACAGACACCCCATATATACCTCTTGTGACATACTTATTTTTGTACTATCTTTCTCCTCATTCAAAACATCTCAAATATGATCTGAATCTAACTTTACACTAACCTTTCATGACAAATCAACCTGAAAATCCAATTCACATGAAGATGTTAAGTGTTAACCTGCCCTGTCCAGAAAAATAGAATTTAACATAGGATTCAAGCTGAAGAAATAACACTTAAAAGGTAGACAGTAAGCAAGAGCCACACCAGTAGAATGGGTATGACCAAGTTCATCCAGTGGCACTATCCCCACACCATATTCCTTGCTAACCACAAAGGAAAACTGTTGGTTGTTTCCCCTCCCCAGGCAGGTGCTTGGCCTCAGGAAGCAATTCAAAACCTCCGTATCTTCAATCATCTCCCAAACATCTTCACTCTAAGAAGGAAACAGCAGACAAGCCAGGGACCATGCACCATGAGAGAGAAACTTCTCTCTCCTTTGTCCCATAGCTACACTTCCAAGAAGAGTGAACAGCTGGGCTGGCTGGAGACAGCATCTTAGGCTAGAGGCCATAAAGGCAAGTAAGAAGCAATTACTCTTAAAATGGAGAGAATATCAGGGCACCTGGGTAGCTCAGTCAGTTAAGCATTATAGCTAGGTCATGGTCTTGTGGTTCGTGAGTCTGAGCCTCATAGTGGGCTCCATGCTGGCAGTGTGGAACCTGCTTGGGATTCTTTCTCTCTCCTTCTCTGCCCCTCCCCAGCTCACTCTCTCTCAAAGTAAATAAATAAACTTAAAAAAAAAAAAAAGGAGAATACCTCGATCCCAGAAGGGAGGCCTGAGAACCCAACATCCTAAATCTTTGTATAAACCAGTCACAGTATAATTAACAAGGAGGAAAATAATGAAAAACAATCATTCCTCTGGTCACAAATATTACTGGGCACCAACAGATTAATTTTGCAAAATTATACACTCTTTTCTTGGTTGTTATCTAGCAAGTATTTTACCTAGATAAACTCTTTGGGAAACATAACTAATGTTTTTTGGATTTTTTTTTTTTTTGGTATTTCACATGGTGCCTGGAAAATAGGAGAAATATTCAAGAAAATAATTTTTGATACTGAATCACTGATTCAGTTGAAGCATTGATTCAATATTGTTACATTTTTACATTGATCCCACACTTGCTAAGTTAAACTTCTGGTTTCATTTCCATTTGCCAACTTGTAAATATTTACAAAGTGCCTAATATATGCCACATACTAGGATATGCATTTAAAAACACACACTACTGGGGGCGCCTGGGTGGCTCAGTCGGTTAGGCATCCACCTTCGACTCAGGTCATGATCTCACGGTTCGTGGGTTCGAGCCCCACATCAGGCTCTGTGCTGAGAGCTAGCTCAGAGCCTGGAGCCTGTTTCGGATTCTGTATCTCCCTCTCTCTCTGACCCTCCCCTGCTCACACTGCTTCTCTCTCTCTCTCAGAAATAAGTAAAACATTAAAAAATTAAAACACACACACACACACACACACACACACACAACCATTGCTGACCTTTAGAATAATACAACCTAGAGGGAAGACTGCCGAGAAACAATTATCAATGAGGTGAGTTATGTAACAGGGAGACCAGGATACTACAGGAGTGTGGATTAAGACACATTCACCTTGTTTGGGGCTTTCAGGACATCTCTGAGCAAAGCTCAGACTCTGTGAGATTTGATGAGTTAGACAGGAAGTAAAGCAGGATCCAGGAATGTGTGAAGGTTTAGATGGCAGAGAAAAAATGTTTTACAGTAAAGAAAGACAAAGAGAAAGCACTGTGGCAAAAATAAAAAAAAGGAGGGGTGCCTAGGTGGCTCAGTTAAGCGTCGAACTTCACCTCACATCATGATGTCACAGTTCGTGAGATCAAGCCCCACTTCGGGCTCTGTGTTGACAGCCCGAGGCTGGAGCCTGCTTCAGACTCTCTATCTCCCTCTCTCTGCCCCTCCCCTGCTCATACTCTGTCTCTCTCTCAAAAATAAATAAACATTAAAAAAAGAAGAAGAAATAAAAAAGGAGATCAAGGATATGACCTTGGGTGTTTTTTAAGCCATGGTAAAGACTTCAGGTTTTTCCTAAGGGGATTTGGAAAAGATCTTGTGGGTGCCCCAGTGGAGGACAGAGGGCTAATAGTGGATAGCAGGAAACAGGAAACTGGTGTACTGCATGTAAGAAAGGTGTAAAAAGCGACTTTATTAACCAGCAAAGAGAAACTGCTCACAAAGAGAAACTGCTCACACATTCAAGCAACCACCAAGCCATTTTTGTAGCATTCTTTCAAGAGGTCTTTAAATTCTGAAAGGGGAAATATTAAAAGCATAGTGAATAGACAGCAAGATCAGATGCTGAAGGGTAGGTAGAAGGAATTAAATGATTAGTCAGCATGAGTGCCGAGTGCCTTCTAAGTGACCATGAATATTCAGGTAAATGTGTCTGGCTGGAAGATTACTGAAACAGCAGGTACCCAGTGGACAAAATGTACTCAAGTAAATCTCTAATTAACAGACAATGTAATATTGACTGATGCCCTGTTAGGTCTAAGTCTAGGCGTACAGATGGCAGCCAACATCCAGGCAAAAGATGAAATATTCAGTAACCATCTGGATAGACTTGCCATCACACCAGACGTCTGAATCATTGGAAACACCTGGAATACTGAACTGACTTTCTGCTTTTCCTATGAAAATCTGTACCGCTGCAAGTCCAGCCACAGGGACTTGGAGAGGTTACAATATCCACTGGCCATGCTAGGAGTTCAGAGAAATATGTATCCAGGTAATTTGGATGGATTCTAGTGCCTAGGCTAGCTGCTTCAATGCCAAGAATCTAGTTTTTCTGTTTTTATATAAAAGACTTGACCCGACAGTATTAAGCTACAATACTAAATCAGTTGTCCCTCCAAAACACATTAAATAGCCATCTCCTAAAACATGATCAGCAAACCTGCTATCTCATAATGTGAAATCTCAGTGGTTCCCAAAACTATCCCTCTTTGGACTAAGGTATGTAAGATAGGGACACCTGTCTCAGATGAAACCAAGGACTTCTCGCAATGTTGGGTAGAGTTGGCTTTGCTTGGTTATTTCCTTATAAATACTTCCTCCCTTGTCTCCTCCAGTTTAAAAATAGAATCAGAACCAGAATTTTAGGAGCAATCACTAAAATTGATCACTAAGTCCTGATCAAGAATCTTCCTACAGACACAAAAAAGTTGATTCGAAGGAGCACATGCACCCCGATGTTTATAGTAGCACTATTGACAATTATATGGAAATAATTCCAAAGTAAAGAATTATTCCAAAGTACAGAGAGCCCAAATGTCCATCAAGTGATAAATGGATAAAAATGTGTTATATATATATGTACAATGGAATATTACTCGGCGATCAACAAGAATGAAATCTTTCCATTTGCAACAACATGAATGGAACTGGAGTAAATGCTGCTGAGTGAAATATGTCAGTCAGAGAAAGACAGATATATGCTTTCACTCACATGTGGAATTTAAGAAACAAAACAAATGAACATAAAGGAAGGGAAGCAAAAATAATATAAAAACAGAGAGGGAGATAAACCATAAGAGACTCTTAAATACAGAGAACAAACTGAGGTTGCTGGAGGGGAACTGGGTTGGGGTGTGGACTAAAAAGGTGACAGGTATTAGGGAGGGCACTTGATGAGATGAGCATTGGCCATTATATGTAAGTGATGAATCTTAAATTCTACTCCTGAAATCATTACTACACTATATGTTAACTAACTTGGATTTAATTATTTTTAATGTCTTAAAAAAAATCTTCCTACAATTAAAACCTACCTGAAGGAGAGCTCTAGACAACAGAAACCACAAGAATCTCAGAGTCTCACCACTGGGGACTGTCTCTGCATATGCACTATTTCTACAGAAGAGTATAGTCCTATTTTTGAAGTGATCTAAGAAAACAAATCAGAAAAACTGACAAAACATATTTACTCTTTTTTAAAAACACTTTGAGTGAAACTTTGTCCCTTCTCAGCTTATTGAGGACTGGAATCTATTTTAACTTAAAGTATGACTTCCTCATCAAAATGTTTGGGGTTAGCACTCTATTATATTGGCTTTGGATTCTAAGAGATAGGAGTTCAAGTTCTAACTCTGTCACTTCTTACCTGTTGGATGTTCTTCAACCTATGGTAAATCTTTCTGAACAATGAAATACTGCCATTAAGTTATGAGTTGTATGAATTTTTTATTTTCACATATAATGTGAACTTAAGGTCCTATCCATCTCTATAATCTATATAATGTTGCTCTGGACTTCTTTTGTGATTTATTTTGTCTTGCTACCCATGGTAATGATCTAGAGTGCTAGCGTCTTTCTATTGCCTTTAAGAAGGCTCTCGAAAGGCATAATAAAATATTTGCTAAATAAATTAATAAAGTCAATTAAAATAAGGTTTTAAAAGGTGGTCATGTAGATGTATACTGGTATAAGTTCTGATTAGAAAAGTATGGGGGCCCCTATGTGGCTCAGTTGGTTAAGTGTCTGACTTCAGATCAGGTCATGATCTCACAGTTTGTAAGTTCGAGCCCTGTAGGCTCTATGCTGACAGCTCAGAGCCTGGAACCTGCTTTCGGTTCTGTGTGTGTGTGTCTCTTTCTGCCCCTCCTTGGCTCATGCTCTGTCTCTCTCTCCTTCAAAATAATCATTAAAAAAACTTTTTTAAATATATGGAATTATTGAAAAGAATTTGAAGAATATAGAAAGCATAAAGAATATTGTATAAATAATCACTGTACTGACAGAGGAATGTCATTAACATTTAGGTGTACCTTTCTGTCATTTTTTGCCTTGTGTGTGTGTGTGTGTGTGTATACATGTATACTCATATGATTAGCAATAGTTAACAAAATTGGAGTTACCACATACCGTTTTGCATCCCAATTTTTAAAATTAAGAAGGACTTCTTTTCCATGTATTATTTTAACTAAACTTGAGTTTTAAAGGCTGCCTAAAGACTTCTTCCTATGGATTGGCCATATGGTATTTAAGCATTGAGACTTATCCACGAACGGGAACAGGGTAACTTGGGGATTCCCATTGTCCTAAGCCAAGGATTTCCACTTTGCCATTCAAGGAGAAAAAACTGAGAATTTTCTGAAGGTCTTTCTTCAAGCAATAATAAATATGAGTTAGAGAGGTTCCTATAAGAACCCAAACATTAGCAATTTAATTGTCTGCTATCATCTCATCCTTCCTGAGGACATGGAATTAGGAATTATCTTCTTTATTTTACACTTGAAAAAAACAATTGCAAACTTTGTGGTTCATCTTTTCAAAGAAAAAATTGTCATATTTGGGGTCTCTGGCTGCTGAAGGTGGAAGAAATTTAGTGTCTCAAGAAGAAGGAAAACTTTTCCTATCTCCGAATTTTGGAAGAAGGGAAGATTAGTCAAAGGAACTTGAATTCACTCTGGGAATCCATGAGGCTTGATTCTTTTATCTGCAGACATAGCTAAAAACAAATCTTAAATCAAAAGGAAATTTTGATGTGAGGGCTTTAAACAAACAGTAATGATTTATGAAAACCTACCAGTCCTAGACATAGAACTTCCACAAGCCCCTCCTCCACCTCCTCCTATTTACTTTCTGGGCTGTGAACTAAATTCAGGCTCTCTCCCTATAGGCTCACCCCCAAACTTCTCACCTTTATCCAGTGTGTCCCACAACAGCCGAGCACAACCAGGTAGAAGAGAAAACAGAGCATGGTGTATGCAAGGATTGTATTTTCACTTTCAGCACATCAGTGGAGGTTCTGAGATTCGGGGTAGCCGAAGCAACTGGCTGCCATTATTACAGAATTTTTAAAACTTACTAAGGGGTTCTCTCCTTTAGTATATGAACTTAATGACTTCTAGTGAATCCCCAAGTGGAAGTTGGGCTAGATCTTCCTAGAATGGCTCCTTACCATCACTACATTTCTCCAGAGTCCCTGGGTATCCTAGCATATGTCAGCAAGTGAATTAGGGGAAATCTATACATCCTTCCTTTCAAATCTCTTCACTCAAAGACTCCCTTTATTTATTAATTTTTATGTGACTGGGTTATTGGCCCTAAACCTTCATCCTCCTCTATCCACATCCTTTGTCAATGACTTGTTTTGGCCAGTGGAATACACCTCAAAGTGACTGTGTACCAATTTGAAGCCTAATCTTTAAAAGGCACCATATGTTTCTACTTGCTCTCTTGTGATCCTGCCTTCTGCCATCAGAATGCATTCCAGCTAGCCTGCTTTTCTGAGCAAGATGAGAGACAGGCAGCACACCCAACCTACAGTTTGGAACCAAGCCCAGTTAAGCTGCGTCTGATCAGTCAATCTCCAGACAACTTGTAGATGCATAAGTGAAATACATGCTCACTGTCATATGTCATTAGGATTTTTATAACTGTTTGTTACACAGCAATCACTGACTGAAAACATTTATGCATGCATGCCTTCTTCATTCAACAAGCACTCAGAGAATATCACTGAATCGTGAGGCAATGTGCAAGGTTGGCATTAGGGAGAGAACAAAAATAAGATGCAAGTCCTGCTCTCATAGAACATATTTTATAGTAAGAGAGATAAGTAAGCACGTAGCTGTAAGATAGTATCTTAATTATTATAAGAGTGAAAGTACAGTGTGCCAGGGAGAACACAAAAATGATACCTAACTCAGAGAAGGAAGATTAAGAATATCTTCTTGTCTGGTCCATAGTAGGCCCTATTTGTAAAATAAATTTTGAATAAAAAATAATAAGCTAATACCAGAGGAATAAATAATGAGGCAAAACTAGTATGTATAAGACAGGACAAGTGGGAGAAAAGTATTCTAATGAGAGAAAACAGCAGGGACAAAGGCCAAATTACCAGAAATAATCAAATATATATTTACCTCGTGAATACTAGTTTGAGATATCTTTGCATGTAAATCTATGGTGCTCAAACAAATCAGTTGAGCTAATGTGTTTGAAATGTAGATTCTTAGTACACATATCTAGAAACCCTGACTTAGTAACTCTGGTGGAGAACCTAGAAATCTGAATTTTAGTAGCTCCCTTGCTATATTTGAAATGGCGAAACTACAGAAGTAGAATTAACTGCCTACATAAATATATACCTTTCTCCATTTCCTAAAAAAACAAAACATAGTCCTTAATTACTGATTCCATTACCTAGTTCTTTTAATTTAGCTGTTTTCTATTCCTGGGGTGGGGGAGAGGGGACAGGAAGATTTTAAGAAAAGGAGACTAAGGTTTTGGACTCAAAACTTTATTTCTCATATCAAAGCAAAATGTCTAAGAAGGTTTTTCTGGGACTTCCTTGTTTTCTAAATGGATACCATTGCTCTCTATACCCAGAGTTCTGACCACACTGTAAAATGCTCAGTTTCTTCTCTCACAACAGGTATGTTCTCCCTAATTTTTTCTCTTTTATCCACCTGGTGAGACCTCTTAATCCTATAAAACCAGGCTCAAATACTCCCTTGGGACATCTTCCATAATGCTTTACAGAATTAATGATTCATTCATTCATTCAATCATTCACAGACTTGACTGATACACTGAGAACTTATGATCTGCCAGAAATTTGAGATAGCTTGACAAACAAGGCTTAGTCCCTGCCATCAAGCTTAAGTTATTCTTCCTCACAGTGTTTTGTTTTCGCAGCTAATTGTTGGAGCTAAGTTTGCCAAGCACTTACTTTGCTCCAGGATCCGTGCCAAGCATTCTACTTCCACTGAAACCTATAACATATGTTTTATTAGCCCCATTTTATAGATGAGAAAAATAAGGCAGAGAGAGCCTGAAGAATCTGTCCATGTTCTGATTGCAAGGTGAATTCACAGAACTGGGATTTGAATGCAGTTAGAATGAGTTCGGAGGCTTTGCCTTAATCATTTGATAAGGCTCCTTGCTATAACTTTATCCACACTTTCATTGTATAATATTTCAATTAGCTATTTACCTGGCTGCTACTCACGTTACACATTGAACAATTCCAGAGAAAGCACAAAGAGAAAATCAATTTTATGTCACAGAGTACTTGGCATATAAAATATACATTACAAAATAATCACTGGCTCATAGAAACTGAAATGTTTACTTCCAATGGAAAGTGTGCTTTGATAAGTGAAGCATGACCAGATTGAATTGTTGTGTATTTCTGGAACAGGACGTATAATGTATAATTTAGAATTTGGATGGTGTTCAATTTTAATCTTGTACTACTTGGCTGGATTCACGTCATCTAGTTAAAATAGTTTATTTTAGGTTATTTTTTTAAAGAAATGCATTGTAATAAAATATTTAGCTTTTGTTATATGTTAATAGGAATAAAATTTAAATCTTCTTTGATATGGTAATAATAGCAAAAGTTTACTAAACATTTCCTCTGTGCTTGACACCATGCCAAGCACTTTACTGATCCTATCTCATTGAATCTTTCTCAAAGAATTCTGACACATAACTCTTTATTCCCAACTCAGACTTCTGGTTCCAGCCCCAACATGGAAAGAGCTTATAAGTTATCAGCCCTGCCTTTACAACAACAATAACAACAAAAGGCGGGCAATCTAAAGATCAGTAACTCCTGAAACTGTCAGAGAACTGAGGTTGAAGGACAGCCTCACTGAAATATAGATACACTCACATACAGAGTCACAGACAGAACTGTTTACTGGCAGCAGAAGCCACCAGAACTATAAACTGGTAGAAAGGCTTAATGGTGATCTTTAATAAACCGATGAAGACTGAGTATACAGTAGCATGACAGAAACCATTTCACGGAGGAGCTACCATCGCAGAGGGGCCCTCAGACTTTCATGAGCTTCACCTTCAGGAAGAACATACCATGTTCTCATAGGAAAGAACAGGGAAGACCCTCTCCTGGCTTTGGTGGAGGTATAGGGGACAGGGGGATGGGGAGAGCAGTAATCCGGCTGAAATCCCTCTGAACCTTCTCCATAACAAAAGCCTGCTTTCTAAGGAAAAGATGTGGCCAGCAATGCCTCCTGGGAGAAGGGCATTCCTCCTACAGCAGCCTCCTCTAGCCTTTCTGTCTTCCTTAAGACGTGGGCAGAGGGGGGAAACCACAGTCAACGTACATCAGAGCTTTAAGAATATAGAATGGAGGGGTACCTAGGTGGCTTAGTCAGTTGTGTCTGACTCTTGATTTTGGCTCAGGTCATGATCTCATGGTTCATGGATGCAAGACCCACACTGGGATCCTTGCTGACACTCGGACCCTGCTTGGGATTCTCTCTCTTCCTCATTCTCTCTGCCCCTCCCCCGCTTGCATGCAGTCACGTGTGCTCTCTCTTTCAAAATAAATAAATAAAACTAAAAAAAAAAAAAGACTGTAATGTAATTATAAGATTATGGAATGTTCTCCCTCCCCACACCTTGTCACCACAATAGCAGGGCTCTGGTATAATAACAGTGGATTATAGCTCAAAGAGCTGCAAGATACACATTCTCTCTGAGAAGAAGTACTTAGGGAAGCCCAAAATCAAGGGGAGGGATAAAAACAAAGACACTAGAAGAATATGAACCTCTGGCACCTATAGAGAGAGACAGCAAGCATCAAACACAGCCCAACTCCTAGGCAGATTGACTCAAATCCTCAGCTAAAGTTCCTAGAACCTGATACAACAACAAAAACCCAGATTGTTAAAGCTAGAGATATTCTGATCTGAAAGATTCTAAAAATTGAGGCAAAGGTAGGTTTAGGGCAAATCTGTTAAGACAATTACTGAAATCTTTATTACCCCATCAACCCCACTGTCACTCCACAAACCTCTTCAAAGGGAGAGAGGGAAAGGAAAGTCATCAGAATTCTTGATCCATGAGATGCAGGAATCTGAGCTAATCTGTCTGAAGCCAGAATCTAGGAGCTGGATGGTAGCTTGGCTAATGAGCACTGTTGTGAATGCTGAAAATGCATCTGCACCAGCATCTATGGCAGAAGCCACAACAGAGGATACCCAGAACTACTATGGGTGTCCCCTCAGCTTCACTGACTGTTTTCCTCCAGCTGCCACAAAACTGCCGGCACCTCTCCCCACGGTCACAGCTGTAGATGAAATGCTCTTATCCCAGCTGCCAAAGGGGACTCGCCCATGACGGCAGGGACTGAAAATGCCTGATTCAATCATATTAAAATGGCTTGCTTTGTTATCAGTTATTTGGCTGTGTCTATGTTAGGTTTTTCTTTTCACCCATCTAATTTCATCTGACAACAACAGAGATACATAATTTGGGACATAATTAGATACAACTGGGGTCATCTATGAGGGGCCACTGAAGTAAGTCTAATAACTGTTGGTGGGTGCCATCTACATGCAAGGCATTCTGCTTATGGTAACAGATCAATGCGGGACGGCACGAGCTTTTTCTCCAAGTATATTAGGCAAAGATTTGGAAATCTTCATTTTTCTGGTTTATGATGAAAACGTGTGAGTTCTGGAACTTTGACATTAGCTCAATTCAAGCTTGAAAAATAGTGGAGTCACACACACACACAAATAAAAGGGGGCATAATAAGGTGGGAAAGAAAAAGCAGAAACACTTCACAGAAGAGAGTCAGCCAGTCTTTAAATTCCTCAGAGGTTTCTTAAATCTCCTCCCACTACTGGCTGATGATGAGGTTTATGGGACCAGAGCCAACAGCCAAGAAAGAATTCTTGAAGACATCTTTGGTGCAAAAAGGTGGTTTTATGGAAGCATGGGGACAGGACCGTGGGCAAAAGGAGCTGCCCTGGGACCATGAGGAGAGACTGGTTATATACTAAGGAGTTGGGGGAGGTAAAGTCCAGGGGAAGTTTCCAGTGAGGTTTTCATATGCTCAAGAAGACTCACAGGATATTGGAGACTTAGATATTGTCAAGCTAGGGTTGTTTTACCCTCTAGCAAAGCATTAGCATTAGGACAGTAGGGGTTCCTGGAGAAACTATGCCTGCCTCAAGTATTTGTCAATGGGCTGCAGGTTATAAGGAAATTTAGTTCTATATGCCATTTCCTTCCCGCCTTTGTTTCCCACATCAGCTGAGGGTCCATTTTTGGTCAGATAGTCGCCTTACTGACCTGCCTTGAACCTTCTGCTGCCAGATAGTTTGCATCTTACAGACAAGGTTTCAGCTTCTAAATGTACCTTGTCAGAATTGCATCAAAATCCAAATGCCGTTAAAGAGAATCTCCACTTCTTAGTTGAATTCTGGAGAAAACAAGGCTGCAAATTGCATTCACTATCTTCTTCCGGGGTTCAAGACATCACATCTTCCTAAAACATAGTAACTCATCTTGCAAAAGCATTTCAGTCACTCGTACCACTTTCAATACCATGGCGTATTCTCAAAAGCCTGTAGCATGCATTCAGATTCTAGGTTTACACTGTCAATACAAAAAGAACTATACTCAAAGAATGCCGTTTACCTAGAAATGCATCCTTAATTTGAAGCTCTATCTTCCTGAACACCTAACAGGGTTCTTGAGGTGGTTTGTACCTTAATGCAATGTGGAAATATGGGGAAATGGACCACAGCTCCCTTCCTTTTATCATTCTATTTCTAGGAGACTTAACTACACAGGACAAGCTAATGGAATTTTCCAAATGGAAGTCATAAAGGGAACTGGTTTACTTCTGGGGTCTTAAGCAGTGGCTGTACAGAAAATGTTGAGCTCAGGATTCTTCACATCATCCACAGTCACATCACTGATAGTTAATCCTGAAGGATCCAAGATATGTCTGGTTCATTTCAGACTCCACAGAGTCAACAATAACAGAAAGGTGGTTTTCAGTTCAGTAGAGACTAGTTTCCTAGCAACAAAGGCCACAGGAAGTTGAGACCCATTAAGAAAGATAAGGAAACACAATGCAAGATTGCTCTGTGGCACTGAAATTCCTCTTTAGACCTGAACTTCCAATTTGTTTGTTTTGCAAGTTAATTCATATATGTGTCCATGTGTGTATATATACACGTATATATTGAAATGAGAAAGAAATCATGATGCTTTGTCAGAAAGCAGCAGCAGCAGCAGCATAGGCTTAATTACATTTCCAACTCGATTTCAGATTTTGGGAAATATTTGCAAGCATTTAAATATCTTTTTGATAACAGTGGACCTTTTGAGTTGAGAATTTAAAAGATTCTTTGCTCTAAAAATGAGAATTTTCTAGCATGTCTAATTTTCTCATGAATAGTAAATTAGCAAATAAGATATTTGGGTGTTTAATCTCTAATCTGCATAATAATAAATGCTCTCCAAACAAAATCATCTATTTTATATTCTTAGTTGAAAACCACTTTACACAAATTTTAGAGGAAATGTAATACTCTGCATCTAGAAAGCCAATATTTACCTTCCAGTTTTTATATAGCTGTGAATAATAATTAGTCATTCTTCAGATCTGAGCTTTTTCCTCTAAGGGAATTTAGACGAAGATCGGAAAGCACTCACTTTTCATGCTCAGGCAGAAAAGATGTGAGCTCTAGAACTATGACACTAGCTCCATTCAAGCCATGTTAGAAAAAGGATGAGGAATAGAGGGGGGAGGAAGGAGAAAGATGAAGAAGAGGAGGAGGTGGAGAGAATGGTCATTGCCTGAGTTTGATTCAAAGTACTTGGAAAATTGTGGGTGGTAAGGAAGAGTAACAGTGTTTTAAAATACTTAACTATAGGGGCGCCTGGGTGGCTTAGTCGGTTAAGCGTCCAACTTTCGCTTAGGTCATGATCTCGCGGTTCTTGGGTTCGAGCCCCGCGTCGGGCTCTGTGCTGACTGCCAGCTCAGAGCCTGGAGCCTGTTTCAGATTCTGTGCCTCCCTCTCTCTCTGACCCTCCCCTGCTCACGCTGTTTCTCTCTCCTAGAAATAAATAAAACATAAAAAAAAAAAAAATACTTAACTGTAATGGTAACCATTTACTGGGTGCTTATAGTGTGGGCATCTTGGGCTAAAAGCTTTATATATACCATCTCATTTAATTCTCATATCAACCCATGAAGGAGGCTCTGTTATGACCCCTGCTTTCTAGAAGATAAAACTGATGCTTACAGGTTAAATAACTTGCCCTAAGTTATGCAGCAGTTAAGTGGCAGAGTCTAACCGGTGCTCCTGAGCTTATGTTCAGTCTTCCTAAATAGTTAAACAAAATTGTGGGTTGCCATCTGTTAGCACTTCACTATTCACATTATCTAATTTATCCCTGAAAGCAAGAAACAGAATTTGGACCTAGCCCATCCCACTGCTGAGTTCCTGTTTTTTGTTTTTTTTAATGGTTTTATTTATTTATTTGTTTGTTTATTTATTTCTGAGAGAGAGAGACAGCATGAGCAGGGGAGGGTCAGAGAGAGGGGGATACAGAATCTGAAGCAGGCTCTGGGCTCTGAGCTAGCTGTCAGCACAGAGCCCGACTCGGGGCTCAAACCCATGAACCCTGAGATCATGAGCTGAGCGGAAGTCAGATGGGTTAAGTTTATCACTACCCTACTTCCCTTCCATCAGGGTCCTCCCTGCCCCCGCCCATACCCTCGGAGCTCCAAGAAAGATATTTCATATATTGCACAAACACTGGCATATTCTCAGCCTCAGTTAAAATTTAAATTGCCAAGAAATCCTATTCACTTTTGTCCATTTTAAGTTTTGAGGTTCATCTTAGATTTCATTTGAAAAGAAAAAGGAAAAATACAAAGCAGGTCGCTAAACCACATTTTAATGTCTTTCATCCTTCTCCCATGTTGACTATGACTATAGGGCTCTCAGTGCTTCAGATGAAGCTGAATGTTCTCCTTCTATGATTTGTAATTATTTTACTTTGTATCCAGATTTTGGGGGCATAATGAGAATATTTCCCCAAGTGCAGGCTTCCTTTCCTGAATGACTCAACACACTTAAAAGGAAAGCAAACAGAAAGCATACCTTTAAGGAATGATTATGCAAGGAAATAACTGTCAAGTGGGGATTAAATAATTATGCCAGAACATATGGTCTCCTTGTTACTCCTGTCTGTTCTCATGTGCTCTGCGCTGACTGGCTCACACTGAAGAGGTAGGCCAATCTCTCCTCCTTCTGAGTCTTTGGGACCTTATTTAAAACAGGTATAACAACGGGGCACCTGGGTGGCTTAGTCGTTTAAGTGTCCGACTTTCGCTTAGGTCATGATCTCGTGGTTCGTGGGTTCGAGCCCCACGTTGGGCTCTGTGCTGACTGCCAGCTCAGAGCCTGGAGGCTGTTTCAGAGTCTGTGACTCCCTCTCTCTCTGACCCTCCCCTGCTCACGCTTGTCTCTCTCTCTCTCTCTCCTAGAAATAAATAAAACATTTAAAAAAATTTTTTTAAAACAAACAAAAAAACAGGTATAACATTAACCTTTCAGACCATGACGTTGAATGGGATAAAATGATGACATAAATTTGCAAGCCCAAATATTGCTATGCAACCAATGTATATTTTTTCCTTCAATCAACTTAAATCTTCTTCAAATCTCTACCTCCCAGACTGGCATGAAATTCAAACACAGCCACTCCTATGAATCTCTCTCCTGTACTGTCATCATCCTGCATTTGTCAAAGTACCAAAGACTCTAGACATCTGCCTCTCCTGGGTGCCAAAGAGGTTTGGTGGCTCTGCTCTGTGTTGGCACTCTTGGGGCACAGACTGTTCAAGAAACAACATATTCCAACACTTGTTAAAATGGCAAGGCAGAAGTATCCAAGGCTATTGCAATAGGTGTAGAAACTACTGCCATGAGGTTCTGCAGATGAGGAGAGAGCATGGACTGAACCTAAATATGATAAGGAAAAGTGGGATTTACAGCTGAGGAACAGAATGGGTGGGCAGTTGGTGGATGCAAAATTACTAGGAAAAGAGGGTAATTCTTGCTAAATGGACCTACCAAAAGTCTTACTGAAGGCCAGCCAGGGTGATTAGGTATCACCAGGGGATGATGGAGGATGAGGAGTTGGATCTGATCAGCTCTCAAAGGTGGGGACTTGGAGCTAAACTGACTTAGCATGATTCTTACCAAATTTGTACTCTACAAGCACAGAGACAGAAGACCAAGTTTGGCTCAGTCAAGCAGAGAGCTAAGCTAAGAGGACCCTGACTAAGGTTTGGTCCTGGAGAGAATCTTTATCAAGATTACTAGAGAGAATCCGAGTTGGGCCTGGAGTACACCAATCTTTGTATATCTGGAGTCAAGCCACCTTCAGAGGCCACCTACCAAGAAGGGCAACAATGCTGGACAGAGATCTAGACCTCTCCCTGGTCTGGGGAGTTGAGTGAATGTGCAGGACAGCTAGTGCCATCTTGAAGGAGCTGAGAGGTTTGTAAGAACCGGAAAGAGCTATTCCTGCTTCTGGCCCTGCCATAAACACAAACCTGACTATCTGCCAGAAAAGGGGAGGGGGGGGGGCTTGGGGGAGTGGGAACAGCAGTAAACCAAAACAAAATAAAAACAAAAGTAAAAAGTAAACAAAACTCAAATTGGTAGCTCAATAAAATCCCCCACCTTGTATGTACAGTATCTAGTTCCAGACCTATCACACCAGTAGGAATTCAAAAAGGAACCCTTATTTTTATTCTGCTACAGGTAGTCAATCTCCCTGGTCACTGATTTTCAAACCTATATTGTGTTTTGATTAGCAGCACAGCCTCTTATCTTGGGAAAGCTTATAGAGAAGTCTCATTTGTTGAAAAAGAAAGAACGAAAGGCCAGAGCTGTGGCCCTGGTGACCTCCCTCCTTGCAAGAAACCCTAGAGCTTCACACCCTAGAAGGCACATTTGGAAAGCCGATGCCCTCTCAGGGGCTGCTGCATTTCTATAGTACCTATTACATTTTAGAATACCAAGAAAATCATGCTCAATAAGTCTGCTATCATATTTCACTGGATTTAAGATGTATCCGTTATTATATACACCATTATTTTGTGAATCGCCAGCCAGTAAAAAATGCAGTCAAATAAACTATGACATGCCATTGCTTAAAAAATACATCTGTCTCTGAAATATGTTAAAATGTGGGGGGGGAAATGGGCATTAGAATTGATGAGATTTAGCAAAGAGATGACTTTTTAAGCAGTAAAGGAAAATGCAATCCAAAGCAAGCAAGGTACTTAAGGGATATTGTTTGAATTTTTCTGTTTTAATTGACAACCCTCTCCATTCTCTGATGACAAAATGACATCTTCTCTAAAATACAATGATTTAGAAGAAGGATAAAGAGTGAAATGAAGAATACACACGACTGCAAAGTCTGAAAAATTAATTTGGTATTGTAGATGGTTTGTTAAAAAATGCTAACTCCAACAATTCAAGATAAAAACAATGGGATTATTTTACCAAATTCTTCAAAATTTATCTAATAATACTCAAATGACTAGAGAACTGTTCATATGCAACTCTAGAAAGCTAGTTATACATTGTTTAATACCTTTGGGAACCTGTGTACATTTGAGGAGCAAAATAATTTGTTATTTTGAGAATAGATACTATAAAATCTTCCTTTTTTAAACTAATTTTGAAAACTGAAACAGTGTTTTATATCCATTATATGCTCCATTAAACAAAGTCATAGAATAATAGAATTAATGGTGATTATGTTTTCATACTATGTTGCTTTACATTATGCTTAATCCCTGTGACCCTAACACATAATAATTTTTCTTTAGAGAATTAGATTTAGGGACTGTAAAAACAGCACAAGGAGAGGAACAGATGTTAGGGCCAGTTGCTTCTTCCCGAGTGCCTACTACATCCATCATTCTCTGCTGAATGACTCAGGGCAGAAGGCACCCTGTTGAAGAATGGGGCTTTACTGGAACAGTGGAGGGAACAGAGGTGGAGGCAGTGAAAAATGCAGGCAGCTCATAATTCTGGTCACCCACTATTTATAGCACCACAAGCCCTGGTGAAAATAAATAAGGCCTGGGCAATGTGGACATAAATTAAAACAACCCAAATTAGAACAAGCAATTCCTATTTATTCAGAACTTACTATATCAAGGGAGCCAGCCACCATTGATGCTATTTGGCAGACTCAAAAGCAGGCAGAGAACTGGAAAAGCCTACAGTGGAAAAATGGAAAGCTTCAGGTATGCCTTCATTGGAGCTATTGGCATAGAGTACCTGGAGGCAGGCTAACTAGAAGTGGGGCACCTTGTGCATTTAGGGGAACATATCTGACTCTGGTTGGTCCTACATTGAAAATAGACAAAAGTTAGAGAACATATCAGTTATTGGCCAAGTCTAGATCCTTTAGGGCTCATTGCTATGAGGGTTGTTATTTGGCTTCCTGAACTGGCTGCTACAGGTTAGTACTGGTTACTGCAGATTATGGGCCAGAGTTCTATTTTTGTATATAACCTGTGCATTGTCCATTTGTATACCGAGTCTCTCAGCAGGCAGACTGAGAGCCCAAAAGACAAAGTTGTCCTGGCCACAACTTGAATTTTTAACATTTCAAAACAAATTCAAATTATATGTAGGTAAAAACAAGACAGAAAAAGAAAATGAAAAGACTCCATTCCATAATAGTAGTCCCTAGAAGTCATCTCTGCTAATAGAGCAGGTGGACTAGACTATGACTTTTAATAAGCAGAATATCCACTTGTATGAACATGGCAAGAGGCAAATGGGGAGTAATGTTTCAGTATCAGCCAATGTCCTTGGTTTCAAGCAACAGAAGTAAACCCTGACAGAATGGGTGTTTAATGAAAGGTGTTCATTGGGTGCCTCACAAAATCACTGAAAGGCCTGGAGTATTGGATTTGAGCTAAGCTTCTAGAAACAATTCCCCAAGCCATGCAGCAGAGCAGGTCTGTCAAGAAAACTATTGTCATAGCTCTTGAGCCTTAGATGCTCGAGTCTCCATCACTTCCGTGTCTGGCATTGATTTACCCCACCTGCTTCTCTTAGCAGCACCAAAGCTCCCTCTGGGCCAGGGGCTGGATTTTGCAGCGTTAGCCACAATCCTGCCAGAAATAAAATGGATTCTGCATGGTGTCTGCCTCCTCACCCTTGCTGCTTTTTATTCAAAGCTTCACATGGGTCTATTTGACTGGTGGAGACTCTGTCAGATGTGCCATAAGGGAAGGAGGAAAGGAGAGTTTTCCACTTGGGAGAGGCAGGATTGGTAAGACAGGAATTTCCACAAATACAGAATATGGGTGTTCAAACAACACTGAAGAGTCATAAAAATATGATAAATGCACACTACAGAGCAGGATCCAACACTCTGACCCTCTACCTACATTCTAGGTTCCTGAGGGCTGGCAAAGGGATTATGCAGATACTTCTGAGACCCTCAGATGCTTAAAGATGTCACCTGGACACTTAAAAAGAAGTATGTAACTATCACTCTGTACAGGCTTCGTCTGAAGCCAGGGATTATCTCATGAGATGGGGAATAGACACAAAAACTTTGATGCTTTCTTTCTTTCTTTCTTTCTTTCTTTCTTTCTTTCTTTCTTTCTTTCTTTCAGATTGAGTTTATCTGGGTTTAAGGACAAGAGAAATGCATCAGATATCAGAAATTTAGGACCCCATTACAAATTTTTCTTTATGTCATTTACTGTACATTTTGATCTTCTTACCTTTATTTTTCTCTTAAAATATATTTTCCACACTAAATTTTACATTCTGCTATATTATCTGTATTTCTCTTCCGGTTATTTAAATTTTTTATTTGTAAAGGAGTTGCTATGGAATAAACAAACAAATAAATATGTAATTTGATTTAGCTCAAATCTCCCTTTCTCACATATGACTTGAAGCTTTTGTGTATACTATCAACATGCAGAAGGTTCTGGATATCTTAGCTGTATCAGCAAACTTAAAGATGATCTGATCCTTCTCATGCTGACAGGGTCATGAGTTTACTAAACTCTTTATTTTCTTCAGTTGGGAAGGTAATGACACTAACTGCCAATGATGGAACACATAACATGCCAGGCACTGTGCTTTATGGTGCTATCTTGTTTTGTCTTTATAGCAATCCTAGGAGGTGGGTACCATGATCATGCCTACTTTGTTGATGAGGGCACCAAGACTCATGGAGGTGTGGAGACTTGTCCACAGTTTCAGGGATATTAAGTGACAGATTTCCATAACTTACCATCACAGCAGGACCACCCTGATGAATGGCCAATGTGAGGAGGAAGAAGAGGAAGAATCAGGGCCTGTGGCCTTCTCTATGTCTGAGCAACTCTCTTCAGCTGCATGGGAACTTTGCACAGAGCTCGAAATGGTCTGTAATGCAGAATCTTCTGCTGTCCTTTGTGGTCATAATACTACTTTAGGCAATAAAGTGATGTCCTTTGATGCTTCAAAGGGAATTTGAAAGGAATTCCTCATGCTCATCCATATGAAAACCTGACTAAAACTGTCCCAGACACAATGGGATGACCATACACCATGCCTGTCACCACGTAGGTGAGAAGCCTAGAGAATATCAAGGCTAATTCAGCAACTCACCTTACTGACAACCTCAACCTCAAGCTCTCACATGGCTATGCATTTCAAGCAATTCTTTTCTTTTCCATACTGTGGAAATTAAAGGAAGCTCAAGGATCATCAAGTCTAGGCTCTTTATGGGGCACCTGAGTGGCTCAGTTGGTTAAGCATCCGACTTTGGCTCAGGTCATGATCTCATGGTTCGTGGATTCAAGCCCTGCATCGGGCTTTGTGCTGAGCTAGCTCAGAGCCTGGAGTCTGCTTCAGATTCTGTGTCTCCCTCTCTCGCTGACCCTCCTCTGCTCATGCTGTCTTTCTCAGAAATAAATAAAAACATTAAAAAAAAATCTAGGCTCTTTAATTTGAAAAATCACTCAACTCATTTTTAGAATACTCAATACTCTACTTTTCTTCTGACTATCACAGTGCAGGTTCTATCTCGTGTGTTTCATTTTTTGTGTGTGTGCTTATGTGAGTTTAAGTCCCTTGGAATTTCATCTGCAGGAAATGTTTAAGACCAAGGTTGAAGACGACTTTCTCTAGAAATGATTTCCATTTGCTTCTCCCAGACATTTGGATAGTCTTCCTACCTACAACCACTTTAAACAACCTTCTTGACTTGAGGTTTCAAGGGGATAAAGACATGGTGAATTCCAACCCTAAATGTATTTGTGATCAGGGTTAATATTATGAATCCTCAAGAGAGACCATTAACCGCTCCCTCTCCCCAAGCCAAAGCCAAGACTATCTTGGTTTGTGGGCTTTCATCTTTTCTAGTTAATCCAGCAAGGTGAACACTTTTGAGGAGTTTTGTGAGAAGGACTTCACATCTTGTGCAAGCTCTTAGGTTTTGCCTTCTGACTCCTATGCAAAGCCAACTAAAACTGAAACTCTAGGCACTAGAGATTCCTGGATACTCTATCCACTAATGGTATCCTTGTCATCAGCTTGGTTACTTGTCTGGAATTCAGTTTTGCATCAATTTGGCCTTTCCTTACCCTCTAGTGAGCCAGCTATGCATTTTAAAATGTTTTTTGGGGGGCACCTGGGTGGCTCAGTTGGTTAAGTGTCCGACTTTGGCTCAGGTCATGATCTCAAGGTTCATGAGTTCCAGCCTCACATCAGGCTCTCCCTTTCTCTTTGCCCTTCCCCAACTCACGCTTTCTCTATGTCTCTCTTTTTCTATCAAAAACAAATATTCACACACACACACACACACACACATGTATATACATATTCACCTTACACTCATCATTTTTATGATTTCATCCTGAAAGTTTTTTTGAAGAAAAGCTAGTCTGCTACAACATAGGAAACATTAATAGCACTGGGCTATGTTTTAAAACACAGGTTTTATTACTGCCATTGAAAAGATAGTTTGTTACACTCACTGATCCCAGGAGATGGGAGCACATCATGCCCTGGGAAGGGTAGGTGGGGGTAGGAAACACCGGGTATGGTCAGGAGGCAGAGGGAGAGGGGAGGTTCTGTGGCAAGAGCCTTTGTGGTTTCTTCAGAAAGAAACTGGAGAGACAGAGTAAGCAAGTTTAGGCTAGGCCAGTTTGAATAATTCAGCAGGTTCTGGGGTGTAGGAGTTGTTTCTAGTTATCTGGCCCTGGGAGATTAAGGCAGGGGAATAGCAGCCTACAGTGGAAGAGCTCAGTAAAGTTGGTGGTTGGGAGTATGGGCTCCAGATTGGAAAGTTTGCATGTGAAAGGCACACTCACAGTCTAGTGATTTGCCATCTCTGGGAATTCCCTAGCCCTGCAAGAGGCAGTCCCTCCCTCCAGGGTAAGCAAAGCTCCCAGATGACAAAGCATCAAAAATACAGAGTAAAAAGACATGATGAATAAGGCAAATAAAAATATACTGGTAAATAAGGTGTCATGTGTTTTTTTAAAGAGTAGTTATCTAAATTCATTCAATTCACCTCTGGATAGAAAGTTATGTGAGAACAAGATGTGTGTGTGTGTGTGTTGTGTGTGTGTGTGTGTGTGTGTGTGTGTGTGTGTGTGTATGTATGTATATCATAATCCTTGAGAAACTGAGATTCATTTATGGTCAGTTAAATTAATCAAACATTATTTGAATGTAGATTCTACCTCCACTGGAATCATGTGCCTTGACTTTAAGAAAACATTAGCACTGGGACCATAAAACATTTATGAATCAGATTCACAGCATAGTTTCTAATACTATCTTAGTTCATTGCTTTCTTAGATGTTCATTTTTTCCATTCTCTTCTGTTCTCTCTCACCCCTCTTAAAAGGCACTTAAATTTAAAACAAAAAAATTAAATCACAAGTAAGATGTCTAATAACGTGCGGTCTTTGCTGGGATTTACCCGTAGGTATAGATGATTGTCACTTCAAAGGATTCATGCAGAAGAACAAATAACTTCCTCCTTGGTTTTCTATTTCAATCAAATGACAACCACTTTTGATTATGAAGTTGAGTAAGTTACCTAATATATTCCAGTCACATGTCAGATTTCCCTTCAATTGCATCTCTCCCCAGTAACGTTTTAGAAAAGCATTCTTGGAAGGCATGTTTCTTCTCATCTCTAGACTTGATCCATGCTAAGGATTAAAGCAGTCTGTCCTACAGTTCCATGAGTTTTGCAAGGCACTATGCCAAATTCTCTCTCCACACTCAAGCTAATCATTATCCAAATTGACATGTGGTCTAAGTGTGAGTCCTATCTGAGGAAGGCTTCCACAAAAAGAATGGAGACAATGCTTGTGAATCAACATACCTTTAGAAATGACAAATCAAGACCACTATTCCCATGTTTGCCTGAAGAATCATGTCCAGTGGGATAGGTTTCAGCACAAAATCCTGGAATGCCGATGTAGTTAAAGTACCCTCTTTCCCAGTAGTGACTTGTTGCCTCTTTGAAGTTAAAAACATTAATGTGGGTAAGGGTGGCATTGGACTTCACGTATATGATAAATTCTTGCGTTTTGAGGCTGTAAATCATCTGTACCTGATGCCAGCAATCAGCCCCCTTTCCATCTGCAAATGAACATTTCCCAAAGCAGAGAACATCTTAATAATCCTCTATTCTTTAGGAATACAGGCTCTCCCTGTTTCTTTGTTTAAGGCAACACAGAGCAATGAGTGTTTGGGCTGACTCTATCTGCTCTCTGATAGTTTTATTACATGCACCCTGTGACAGAGGGAAGGCTTCAGCCAAATGACCTCATAGACCAGATATTCAGGGAAGGCTATTCAGACAGTTGAAACATCTGAACAAAAGCCAAGGAATATTTTCTCATTTTCCCCTTCCAGTAATGACCTGAATGAATATGTTACAAGAGGCCATGTAAAATGAAAGTAGTCAAATGGCTTTCTTTTGGTCTTAGTTAGTATTTAGGGGAGGAGGGGAGCATAGTGGTGGGGTCAACAGTAATTGGGAGAAAAGATGGCTTAAAGTGAGTGATACATTTAGGGACTCCCAAAGTCTTCCAAAAATGGATTTCAGATCTTCACAAAGTTTTCATATTTGTGTTTATGTGCTGAATGCTAGGTTTTCTTTAAAAGAATCCCCTGATGACAGGGGCAACTGAGTGGCTCAGTCAGTTAAGCATCAGACTCGATTTTGGCTGAGGTCATAATATCACAGTTTGTGAGTTCAAGTCCCGCATCAGGCCCTGTGCTGACTGTGCAGAGCCTGTTTGGGATTCTCTCTCTCTCTCTCTCTCTCTCTCCCCCCCTCCCTCTCTCCCTCTCTGCCCCTCCCCCACTTGCTCTCTCTCTTTCTCTCTCTCTCTCAAAATAAATAAAAATAAACTTTAAAAAAATCCCCTGACATAGATGTTACAGATTTTTAACAGTAAACAGTCTCCAGGCATTTTTTTATTGTACCCCCATTAGTAAAAACTTAAAACACCCACCTTCAATAAATAGATCTAATTAAGACTTTTTGAAATGAACTATTAATAAATCACTTATTATAAAATATTAAATTTTACATTTAATTTAAATTAAATAAAGTATTAAAAATGTCATATATTCAGAAGATAGAATTTAAAAATCTTCCTATTTGTGATAGTTTTAAACTTTTACTAAGGAACTTCTTAAAGTAGAAACAAGTCAAATGACAGTTAAGCCTGTTGGTGCTCATTCTGTATATTATAAAAGCCTGGATATTCACTTAGGTATTTTCTTAATTCACAGGTTTAAAATTCATAATCTAAAAAGTCAGTAAAGCTAAATATTCACCATATTGCAGACATGCAAAAATATAAATGTACTAACAAGTAACAAGTTAAAGCAAATTAATAAAATGTTAAAAAACATACATTGTTCAAACATATTTACAGATAAAATGAAGCATTATTGAAAAATTACCTAAACAGTAAATATAAACTAATACAATATGAAGAAAATTGAAAGTGGAATATATGTGATTTTTTAGAAATGCAATTGAAACTGTGATAAATTAGCACAAATTTGTTTCAGTTTCTGGAAAAGTTTTATGCCTCTATTTAAAGAATGGTAAGGCTACCTCCAAATATCTTCCTTTGACTCCTGACTCTCCAAATGTTCCCTCTGTTGTTTTATAATTTTGAGGACATATTAAACTCTTTTTCAAGAAATATAATTTTTTAAATGATGGTAAACTATACTGGCTTTAAAGAAAGCACTTCTGATTCATCTTGTTCTGGTTTCATCACATATACACTCAGGTTCCAGTGGAGATTAAGTTACCTGTATCACTGTCAGTACTGCGAATTCATTTTCCACTTATTCAGAAAGTCTCTGAACCCAAAAAAGAATTATTCTTTCAAGAGAAACTTTGCCTATTATGACTTTATTCTTTCTCTTGAAGGTTTTGAAGATATTGAAGAACACTTTCTAAGCATCAGCTTCTTTGTTTGATTTGAAATTTTAAAGCAGTTTATAACTCTCCAGAATATCTTAAGACAGAAAAAATACAGATGTTAGCTTTTTAATATAAAAATAATTATATTGGACCCCTCAAACCACACCCCCCAAAATAACAGTGTTTCAATTCTTGAAAAACACTGGGTACCAGAATATCAGGAAACCAAAAACTGTGATAATACACTTAAGGAAATGTTCACCAATAATGTTGGTGAAATATATATCTATATATAGTGGCTTTATCAATAGCATTCAGTCATTAGTGGCTGTGTCTATAAAAGGACTCAGAGCAAGAGTTGAAGTTCAGGGGCACCTGGGTGGTTCAGTCGGTTAAGTGTCTGACTTCAGCTCAGGTCATGATCTCATGGTTCTCGGGTTTGAGCCCCACATCAGGTCCCTGTGCTGACAGCTCAGAGCCTAGAGTCTGCTTCCAATTCTGTGTCTCAGTCTCCTCTCCTCCCCACTCATGCTCTGTCTCTATCTCTCAAAAATAAATGTTAAAAAATTTTTTTCTTTAAAAAGAGTAGAAGTCAAAGATGTAGATTTCTCATTTTTGTTTAGGTTTTTCATATTATCTTTAATTTAGAGATTTTTTACAGCAGATATCTTTCTGAGCCAATGTTCAATTTTGTGAGGAATGATTTAAAGCCAGATCGTATAATTTCACTAAATTTTCACCAAAGGTATCTTCACTCTACCTTCACTCTGCCTTCATAATAAATCTTCACAAAACTAAACTGTGAAAAATGAAAGCCAATGCGTTTAGGGTGATCTACTGTTTTGGCGCCACTACAGGCCATATGTTAAAGCCCTACCACCATCACCANTCAGATAAGGTCATGAGGGTGGGGTCCTCATGATAGAATTAATGTCCTTACAAAAAGAGGAAGCAGAGCTCTCTCTCTTTCCACTAGGTGAAGATAAAGTGAGAAGGCAACTCTCTGCAAGCTGGAAAGAGGAGCCTCACTAGAACTCAACCACACTGGCACCCTGATGCTGGACTTCCAATCTCCAGAACTGTGAGGAATCAATTCCTATTGTTTAAGCCACCCAGTCTGTGGCATTTTGTTACAGCAGCCCCAGCAGACTAAGAGAGGGCATTAATCAACTTTCTCCTGGGTCAGAATCATCTTCTTCCCTTAGGATCCCTTCAGCAGCACAAGTGGCAATTCTGGGGTACACTGCCACTTAAGGTAGTATGTTAACCAAAATGATGTACTAGTAGTAAAGCTTCATTTTCTTCTTGTTTTAGGTTGAAACTAAATGTAAGTGAAATTTCTAATGTTTCCATCCCTCCTTCCAATAGATTATTTTGCACATCACATAGAGTGCCAGTTCCCAACCTCTGTAGGAGAGAGAGAATGAGCCCAATCAAAAGGACAGGCAATAAACAAGGCTTAGGGACCTGGATGGGGGAGATGTGAGGACCAGAGCTGGGAGCACCAACATGCATTAAATGAGGAAGGTGAGCTCCCACTCCTTCAGCCACTCCTGCTGGGACCATTAACTACATCTTGTATATACAAAGGGCCATGGCCCAGCATAGCACCAGGACATTCAATCAAAATTTATTAAATTTAATGGAATTAAAAGAGTTGGAACCATTATGTGACTAATTTAAGGCCCCAGCCTGGGTACATTCAACAGACAGCCAACAATTGTCCAGGACTAATCCAGCACCTGCAGAGGTGGTGGCATTGCCCCAGTTGAGGGATTGGAAGTTTCTCATTATTTGACAGAGAGGTGGAGGAGGAGGAAAAGCTAGAAACAGCTTCACTGAAGGGTTAGATTTAAAACTGGAGCTTTACAATGGGTGGAGGGTTTGCGGGGTTTTTAATTTGCTTTTAAAATGGGTCCTTTTTTTTTAAAAAATATAAAGGCAAAACAAATTAATTACAGCAAATTGCAAAAAGCACAGATAAGCCTCCCTTGCAAAAGATATAGAAAAGGAAAGAAAAGAGATGGACTAAAAGAAAAAGAAATTCATAATGTAACCAAGTAGAGAAAACTATACACCAGAATTGAACTTCTAGTGCATATTCCTTCAGTCCTTTCTGTGTGTGTGTGTGTGTGTGTGTGTGTGTGTGTGTGTGTGTGTGTGTGCATACGTGTCCAAAGAAAACAATTATNTAGAGAAAACTATACACCAGAATTGAACTTCTAGTGCATATTCCTTCAGTCCTTTCTGTGTGTGTGTGTGTGTGTGTGTGTGTGTGTGTGTGTGTGCATACGTGTCCAAAGAAAACAATTATTTATATACATGAACACCCTCAAAATTCACTCTTCACTACCTATACCCCAGGATTGAGGCTAAATTCTTCTAATTTCAGACTCTTTTTGATTGACAGTATCATCACTTTCAGCATAATGATCAAATAATTGAAGATACGTTTAAAAGCTGGGGGAGGGGAAATTAGGCTATAGGAGCCAGGGTAGAGCTAAATTGCTTTGCACAAGGCAATAAGAGGGTTGGGAAAATGGTTCTCCTGTAGTGGCCACACTGTTCCTTAGGGGGCACCACTGCTCCTCCCCGGAACTCCCTTGCAATGCCCAGGACTCTGTGGGTACTACATTTCCCTGCTCTGCCTATGACCTCTGCTGCTTCTCTGGGTACAACAGGACCTCCCTGTGACCACCACTGCTCCATGGGGCTCCATACCAAAGGACCACACAGTGCAGTATCTCTTGGGAGAAAGAGAGAACAGCTCCATCTGCCTCGATTTACTCTGCCAGATAGGTGCATGGGATGTCATGGGTGCATTTGTTGTATTATACCCTTTACTTATAGCTGCTCTGCTCCTTAAAAGATTCATGTTTCACCCGGGGCAGGTTCAACAGGAGGTTAATCCAGGGGACAAGCCCATCCTCTAGAAAGACACCCCTCCACACAGAGAACTAATGCTCTGTTGCTGCCTTCAGGTGGGGGTACCTAAGCTCTTTTCCTTTTAACAGGAACTCATTCCTGACAGCACCCTCAGGCCTGTGCAGACTTCTCTCAAAAATGCCTAGACATATATTTGCCCAGCAGAGCATGTGATTTTCATTTTTCATTTTTATTTTCTCCCCCCAGAAGGAATCTTAGCTTACATGGAGAAGAGACCTCTAATTACCCTTTCTACATCTACATTTTTGTGCCCAAAACACCCAGATAGGTCAGAATTCTCTCAGACTTATTCAATGACTTCTCATTTCTGACCTAGGCTCAGAAAAGTCCCAAATCCCAGTAGCACAAGCTGCAAAGCAGGATTCAATCTCTGAACCCAAACTACATGGGGTCATATTTTATAATATCTTAGGAAAAGTCATGAAATATCACATTGAACTGTTTGAACATAACTACATAGACAATGAAAGCTTAGGGGTGCGTGTGTGTGTGTGTGTGTATACAGGCACACACACATTTGTTTTAAGCAAATTGTACTTCTGTTTTAAGCAAAATGTATTCACCTTTAAAAGCTATAATTTTTTTGAGTCAGCTATGTATGTCCAGCTAAAATGTATTTATAAATCTGACATGTATTTATAAATCTGCAATGACCAATGGCTGAAAATTTTTTAGAATACTTAATAAATACAGAAAAACCCTGGATTGTGAGTAACTTATTCTGCGAGCATTCCGCAAGATGAGCAAATATTTCTAATAAATTTTAACTTGACAAACAAGTGATGTCTTGCAATATGAGTAGTATGTGATGCCTAATGTCACATAATCACAACTGAGCCAATGGTTCTTCCCTCTCTCCCCCCGCCCCCTCTCTGCATCTCTGCATGATTGTGGGTGATTGTCTCCCATGCTCAGATGCTTGGTCTCAGGCCCTGGTGTTTGGCAGAAATCAGTGATTTCTCAGAATGCTGGAAGGTGCCCACAACTGGCACTAGTGTATTTTTTGTCCCTTCAAAGCACCTAGGGACAGTCCTTTTCATTTTTATACAAGAGTAAGGTTAGGAATGCTTTGCTTCATTCTAGAGTGCCTGCAGATAGAGACCCCTTCCTTTGCTGCCTTATTGACAGTTACATTAAATGCAGTATATGGCAAGAGTTTACTGATACTGGACTGTAGTCAACATCCATGTGAGTGTATACAGTGGCCCCCATGCAGACAAAGATTCCAGTGAGCCAGGAGATAGCTGTGATTCCATTACTGATAGTGAAAGTCATCCTACACAATAACCCTCCTCTCTCTTTTCTTCCTCATGCCAGCCACAAAGGTTTACAGAGGTAAATGCAAGTTAATTTGTTTATTTTTCTTGTATTTTCTTCACTAGTTTGTATTATATTACAGTATTGTTATCGTTTTTATATGAATATTTTGGGGTTGTGGAATGAATCATCTGAGTTTCCATTATTTCTTATGGGGACATTCACTTTGAATTATAAGTGCTTCAGATTACAAGTGTGTTTCTGAAACTAATTATGCTCGCAAACCAAGGTTTTACTGTAACTTGAATTTAACCCAGATGGTTTTGTACACACAGTGATTATATTCTCATCTGCCAAGCATCCCTTTCCTTGCGGGAATCAATTCTTACCTATTCCAGGTATTAGGAGTCAAGAACTGACCCACTTCTTCCTGCTCCTGGCATCATGTGTCTCAGGCTCAACCAATCAGAGTCCTGCAATCTCTGAGACACAGTGATGAGTTCAGGAAAGGGCATGTGATTCAAGCTCCACCAAAGTCTTCCTGACTCTTCTCTTTCTGCTATCACCATCAAGAGAGAGTCAATCTCTTGTTCCAAATTCAAAGCTATAAGACTATTGTGAGCTTGGAGCTATGTATTGATAATTCATTTTCCACTGCAAAGAGAGAGTCTTCTGAGAATAAAACCAGACACAGTCTTACAAGCTGAGAGATGCAAAGAGAAAGACACAACTGAAGGTATTATTTGAGTCCCTGGGAGCAATCATTCTTGGCTTCCCAGTTGCATCAGCAAATAAACTGCTTTTTCCTTCTTTTGTACTTAAGCCAGTTTAGGTTGGTGCCTGCCTATACTTCATAACACAAAATAAACCAAAACTGATAAATTGGTTCCAAAAAATGAAAGAGGACTTGATTTAAACAAGAGGGAAGTATCATCCTTCTGTCCTGTGATAGGTAAACAGAATCCAATCAAAGGGAAACAATGATTTGCACAATTTTGACCTTTTAAAATGAGAGATTTGAGACTCAGAGAAGCTTATTGTCTTGGCCAAGAAAACACAGAAAATAAGGGGAGAGGGCAGGATGCCCATGTAGGTTTGTCTCCAAAGTTCAACCATTCTTCATCAGATAAGGAGAAATTACCTACTCTGCCAATATATGTCAATAAGCAAACACGGTGAGACAAGAAGAGAAATAAAATAAACATTCAGCTTTCTAGCACTATCAATTCATTATGAATTATATGATTTACTTTTCTGTTCCTTATTGATAAATGAAGTCTCTCAACCTCCTTACCCCCAAATTCTATCCACGTGAGAAACTATTATATATTTTCCTCGAAGCCAGCAAAATGCCTGATCCATACCAGATACAACTGATGCCCAGTGCAAACTGGTTGAGTTGCTGTTCTACTCTAAAATAATGAATGTCTTTCACCTTAGGAACATCTTTAAATATCTCTAATCACCTCTAATCCATCCCCTCTTCTCCTTTTTTCCCTCTGTTCTATTATAATCAATTTAAGTCATTCCAATTGAACAAATATTTATTGAGAATATTATGTGCAAGGTGCCGTGCTGGGCAGATGACCTGGTTAAGGAAGGAACTGAGACAAAAGAATGAGTGATGCTTGCCTTTCCAGTGATCCATTTCCCACCCTCCACCCTTCAATAACTAATCCTTTGTGTACTGGAGACTGGGTCTTCTGTTGACAAGAAGTAACTTGTTTTAAAAAGTCTGGGTTGAGACCATTGTTACCAGTTTAATTATGTCCCCACAAGTTCATATGTTGAAGTCCTAACTCCCAATATCTCAGAATATAACCTTACTGAAGTCATTAGGATGGGCTCTAATTCAAGGACTGAAGTCCTTATAAAAAGATGAAGTTTGGCCACAAATTTGCAGAGAAGGTAGATGATGAGGAGATACAGGGAAAGCACTGTGTGAATATAAAGATGACCATCTACAAGCCATGGGGAGAGGCCTGGAACAGGTCCTTTCCCCATAGCCCATAGGAAGAACCAACCTTACCACCATCTTGACTTCAGACTTGTAGCCTCAAGAACTGTGAGATAATAAATTTCTGTTGTTTAAACCATCCAATTTGTGGTACTTTGCTATAGCAGCCCTGGGAAACTAATACAATCACAAAGTGGCTATGATCGTTTATGGTCTGCTTGGCCTTCATAATGTTTTTATTTTTTAATTATGCCAAAGTTTTAAAGTTAGGAAATTCATCTGAAAACCATCTGGATTCCTGAATACTAGAAAACCTATAATTCTAGAATTTTATTCCCATGGGACATAAATCACCTGGAACCGAGGAGCAACTTCCTCCTCACCAGTCCCCCATGGTCCTTCCTGTCACAGTTCATCTTGCATTCCCCAAGGCTGAGTGGTTGCTGCTATTTGTCCTCATGCTTGAGGCCACTGTCTAGGGGTGTGGCCTAGGCTTACTGAAATATGGAGCTGTCTTGACCCAAGATGGGAAGTCTCCAAGGCAAGAGGAGGGAGAAGTAGTACGACCACAGGAAAAGAGGCTGAGTCCTCAGTGATGTGAAGGTGGTAGAGTGACAAGAATCAACAATCACACAAGAGAAGAGGCAGGGTGGGGGCAGAGCATGGCTGCCTGGGTCCTGAACTCATGTTCTGTGTTATTGGGAGGCATGCTGAAGGTCCCTAGAGCCAGCCTGGGCAATGAGGACATGGATGTCATGAGTAAAGGAGCTACTCACTTTGGAATGGTCCATGTGGACAATAAAAATCTCAGTGGCATCATACTAGACTGAAGAATAGAGGCCCTTCCTCATATTTTCCAGAAGGCATTAACCCAGCAGGACTGCTGGATGCTACCTATGCCACTAACCCACCCCACTAATGACCAATCATGGATTTGTTGTCAACCCTGACAAATGGGTAGAAAAACAATATAGGTGAATTTCCTTACACTATAATAGTGCAGAGGAAATTTTTAAAAGGAATGACTGGTAGTACAGTGTACTCTTTTACTTCACACCCACTTTATAAATGAGGCCCAGAGAGGTCAAATAACTAGCCTAAGGACACACAGCCAGTAGTTGTTTTGAAAACAAAATCCATCCCCATCTCCTCTGTGGGTTCTTCATTAATAAGCTTCCATCATGTACGTCACATGCAGCAGAAAGTTGGGGTTGCTGATGACCTCTTCTCTGCCCCTCCTTTAGTTCCAGAGAGCAGAGTGGCTTTTTTTCCTTATCCAGGGAACTGTGCCCTTTCAAACAGGTCTCCAAGGAGCTTTGCTGAATAAACATGAATGCCAGCAATCACTCAGAATCGGAAAGCAGCATAAATGGTCTCAAATGCCACTGTTTTCATCTACAAAGCTTTCCCCTGGTGCTAGACTTGGCATTTTTCATCACTGTGCTTTAGCTGAAACAAAACCTGGTGAGGGTAAGTGAGGAATGATGATAATTGAGATAACAGATTTCCTAATATATGAAGGGGTATACCAAGTAACAAGATGCGGATATTTATAATAATCTTGCCTTAATTACCTTCTAATTCTGGAAGTAATCTTTACTGTGTAGAGATTAATGAGAAGCTAACTTAATGAACGTTTGGCAAATCCTGTAAAGACACTTTCTTCGATAAAAGGATTACTCTGCCATTCACCAAAGTTCTCTCCAGCTCTCAAAACCCTGAGGAAGCTAAGTAGATGGGAAGCTAACAACCACCAGTGAAAATGGAAGAGATTCTGTCCCTGGGCCCCAACTCTGTGCCCTGGACTTTCCCCTCTAGCAACTTTCAGATGCAAATAATGCAGGTGGCTCTCTTCCTGTCTTTCACTTACCACTTTCCAAAAGAGGAGAGTCGGGAGCCCCTGGGAAGCTTAGAAAGTCTACATTCATTGCACAGAGGAGAAAATGAGGCTCAGAAAGATTCCCAAGTTCCGTTGGCTATATACAGGATTGCGAACAGGGACCTGAGTTCACAGCCCACCTTCAACTGTGGAGTTTTCATCCTATAATAGGCTGACAGGGCAGGGTCTTTGGGTCTCTGTGGCACATTTGAAGGAATCCCACAATGGGCAAAGAGTGACAAAGGTAAATCAACAGGTTTGGTTTTTAGGACATCAAGCAAGCAGTTTGATATTCTCTCCAGTTAGATGTTATGCTTTTTAAGCATCTTCAAAATTTCTGCCTTTATTGAAGATACCCAGAAAACGGAAATGTCATTGAGAGCTGATATTTAGTGAGCACTTACATTGTGACGGGCTAATTGTGCTACAATATGTTATCTCATTTGATCTTTCCAACAGTTTTATGGGGTGAGCTGTATTCATACTCTCATTTTATTGATGAGAACAGAAACTTCAGGAACGTTCCCTAGTTCATACAGACAGCAAGCGGCAGACCCTAGATGCAAACCCAGCTTTGTCTGATTCCAAAATCCATGTATTTATTTTCTATAGCTGCCTAACAAATTATCACAAAATTAGTGGTAAGAATAGCATCCGTTTTTTTCTTGCACCTCTCACAGTTCTGCAGGCAGGAGTCCTTGATGAGTTTGGCCTGGTTCTACTGAAGGTGTCTATTATAAGGCCAAAACCAAGGTGTAGGCTGGCTGGGCTCTTTTCTGAAGGCTGCAGAGATGTGTGCCTACTTTCAAGATCATTCAGGTTGTCGGCAGAAAACAGTCCTTTATGATTATAGGACTGAGGTCCCTGTTTTCTCACTGGCTGTCAGCTAGAGTCTAATCTATGCCCCTAGACACCACCTGCATTCCCTCTTTCTCATCCCTCTCTACCCTCAAAGCAGCAAGCGTACATGTCCTTCTCATGTTCATGCAATTACATCAGGACCAGTAGGTAACCTCTGTGTCTTAAGATCAAGTGACATGAAGCTTTAATCACATCTGCAAAATTCCTTCCCATCAGTACCTAGATTAATGCTTTATCAAAAATAACCAGGGGACAGGAATCTTACAAGATAGAAAGTGACACAGATTCAGTGTTCGGCAGTAAAAAGAGTGAGATCAGTTAGCGGTGCGGACTAGCGAGAACCAGCTCCTACAGAGTCCCAGTCACAGAAGGCTGCCACTATACAGCTCGCCCAGATTGCTGCTACATGGAAACGTGAAAGGTGTATTAACAACTCTTCTAATTTTTCAGGGCTAGAAATCTGGATTTTCATATGAAATCACTCATTTTGTTAATAAAATACTTTTACTTTTATTTTTTAAATATAATTTATTGTCAGATCGGTTTCCATACAACACTCAGAGCTGACCCCAACAAGTGCTCTCATCAGTGGCCAGCACCCACTTTCCCATCTCCCCCAACCCACATCAACTCTCAGTTTGTTCTCACCATTCAATTAGAAAAAGCCTGCAGCTACTTTAAAAATAAAACCTATCCACCTTCAGATTAGGAATGA
Organism: Crocuta crocuta; assembly: GCF_008692635.1. NCBI lineage: Eukaryota > Metazoa > Chordata > Mammalia > Carnivora > Hyaenidae > Crocuta > Crocuta crocuta. The sequence goes on from NW_027530640.1 coordinate 15,766,760, forward strand.
CCTTTGGCCAACAATTGGAAACTATCAAAACAAATACAATGGTCTGAACTTCTTACTCCCAGATTCCTTAATACAGTCACTTGTGGCATCCCCAAGTCTACAGCCTTGTCTTTGCCTACCTCAACTCTCTGTCTTGAGTACCATACACAGCTGCTGACCCCAATACAAATGGTTTTCCATAGGGGGTTGATCTTCAGAGCTTAATGAAGTGTTTCTGATGCAGCCTGTGCAGGGCTCCTTCAGATGGGCTCAAGGACAGATGATCTATTCTCTTATAGAAAACCTGGGGGAGCCTGAGTGGCTCAGTCGGTTGAGCAACCAACTTCAGCTCAGGTCGTGATCTCACAGTTCATGAGTTTGAGCCCTGCGCCGGGCTCTGTGCTGACAGCTCAGAGCCTGGAGCCTGCTTCAGATTCTGTATCTCTCCCTCTCTTGCTGCCCCTCCCCCACTCATCCTCTGTCTCTCTGTTTCTCTCTCTCAAAAATAAATAAGACATTAAAAAGTTTATTAAAAAAAGAAAGAAAATCTGTACAGATTACCCCCAAACTGTTACTATCTGTCTGCTCCACTAGACTAGAAACTCAAAGAAAGCAGGAAACAATCATACCCATTTGAATTGTTACATGTTTATTTAAAGTAATTGCCTAGGTGAGCTTATAAATGATTTCTTCTGTGAACAAAAGGCATTCTGCAACAATGTTCCTAAAAGTTCCCTAATCATCCTGACCCAATCTCAGACCCAAGGAAAAGATGATTTGCTTGAGAGTCTAAGTATGGGAAATCAATAAAACAATGGAACTATTGTTTAAAAGTCTTTTGAATCAACATCCATTTTAAAAAGTCATTATCACTCTAATAAGTAAAAATTAATCCTCTCTGGGTGTGACACAGCACAAATGTGGTCTGCTGAGACACAAAAGAGCAGATAGTGCTATCTGTCACCCAGCTCACTGTGTAGTACAACCATGGTAGACAAAGTCAGATGAAGTGTAAAAGAACTGCTAGAAATGTGGTAACTCCAGCAGTCCCTGACTGTTTTATATTTCAATAGGTAAAAAGAGTTTAAAGGCACAGATTTACAATTCTGCTTACAGACATTCTACATCTTACTCCCTAATCCTCATATTAGAAAGAAACCCTAAGAGAATGTGTCTAGAACATTGCGAGGGTGAAACCATCTGTTTTCTATCACCTTGTGCCTGTGGAGTTAACTCCGAAAACACTGTTAATCCAAAACAGATCAGACCCTGAACATTCCAAGGAAACAAAGCACTACAGTTTCTTGTCCTTATTTCTGGGATGTTATCTTGTGCTGTGTATATTAACTAGTTTCTCTCTGGTCATTACCACTCTTCCTAGTAGGACTGGATGGCCATGGACAGCTCCTGTAAGCCCTGCCACAGATACTCCTTTTTCCTTCATTCCAATTAAATACTTGTTCATGCTTCCATGTTACCCCAAAATGTAGCTGGTATCTCCTCTTTCCTGTCTAAAAGAACAATGGGGTGCCTGGCTGGCTCACTTGGAAGAGCATGAGATAAGTGGGTTTAGGGCCATGAGTTTGAGCCCTTTGTTGGGTATTTATTTAAATAAATAAGTAAAAACTTCAAAAAATTAGTGGAGCATTCTTTAGAAACCCCACTGATCTGGAGTCAAAAGATCTTGTCCAGTCCCATCTGCCATTAGTAAACTCTGTGAGCCAGAGGGAATTACCTCACCCCTCTGGGGCTCATTTTCTTCATCTGTAAGAAAGAGCTCCTTTGAACCATAAAGATATATAAGTCACCTACTTTTATACTGATAAGGAATGGTTTTCGTTATCAGTACTTCCTTTCTTAGATAGTTGGCATGAACTCTTTGGAGTAATTTTCTTTGTAAAGAACCCAGTCCAGTACACAAATAGTCTGCATCTCTGAAGACCAAATAAACCATAGCTGAAATATTAAACTACACACTCTAACCATTAATTTACACTGCAAAGGATAGTTTCTTTGTTTACATGGAATTTTTTTCCATGCGTCTCCTGACCTAAGAAAAAGAGCTACATAATTATGTAATGAAGAAATTAACTGCTTCTAAACCTTTAGTCAGAAAGAATGGCGTTTTTTAAAGCAAGCAAATAAAAACCTTTAATATTTTTTTATTTTCCCAGGGAGGAAGAACACAGAAACTCACTGAAAAAAATACCTGATATATACATCAAATAACACACAAACACACACACACACACACTCACGCATATCCATCACTGCCAAACTCCATCAATATAATTCATCTCTCTGATTCCCCCCAGCACTTGTTGGGACTCAACTCTTTCCTTTGAAATTTTCATGGGATATGGACAAAAAGAAATTAAATTAACATTATAAATATGATTTCATGAAACTAGAATCTTGATATTCAACCAAACCTTTATGGTGAATAGGAATATTCTGAACAGTAGGAGCCGAGCAGTGAGGGTGTGGCCAACCTTCAACAGGGAGACCTGTGTTTCAGAAATAAGGTGCACTTCTCATTTCTCAGTGGACCAGTGGTCTACTCTGGCCATCTCCTTACATTAGAGTGAATGGCTACAGGGAGTATGTAAGATGACCCAAGAAGTATGGAAAAGAAATTCTAGAAACATTAGAGTTTCCATGTATGATTATTTTAAATATAAATTAAAAAATTAAGCCTTACTAATATTTACCATATGGATTGACACCAGTATCTTCATGTAGTATTTATTATGGTCTGGGTAAGTGGATTTCTGAACCATATTAAGTGTCTGAACTAAGCTAATCCTTATGGAAAAGACAAATAGCTATTTTGTAAAGATACAATTTTAAAGATAACATCAATAATCCAAGTACAATAATGGAAGAACTGACATTTCTCCCACTCCTAGCATAAACTCTATTTTTTTTAATAAAAGTTTTATTGGAGTAAAACAGGACCACCATGTACACAGGGAAAAGAGCACAAAATTTTAACTGGTACAGAACAATTGAAAGTCACAATTACCCAATGTTGTTTGCAATTACTTTTCAATTTCTTAAACAGTTCCCCTCAACTTGTTTTTCAAATAGTCTAGACAATTTTTCAGTTGAAACAACATCAAGTTTTCAAAAAAATAAGAGCTCAGGGAAAGAACCAGCTTTCAAGATAACAAAAATGACACAAAGAGTCTCCTCCTAACAAGGACAGATCCTACCTACAAATTCCTGAAGACTAACTACTGAGTCTTGTGGAGTAGTCTGTATATCTTAGACACCATCAGAGATGAGTTAGATACACATGATAGTGATAAAAATAAATAAAAGTAAATGAAAGTCTAAATGGGATTTACAAGTACTAGCTTTCTGAGGAATTAGTGGATATAGACAGTCAAGTCATGGTAATACTTGGAAAACGATGTATCTGTGACCTTTGGTCAAGGGAGAAAACCAAGCCAGAACAATATCACTAATTAATTTTGAAACAAGATTTGGCCTGTAAACAGACCAAGTCTACTTTATGTTATGTAACCAAAGGAAAATAAATCAATTATGTTGAATGCAAATGAGAGTTCTATATTTAACATCATGTGAACAAAAGGGTGGTAAAGATTTCTTAAGTGGAAATGTATTGATAAGGTAAAGAAAGAAGGAATGGCATTTGCTGAAAATGTACCTTTGCTCAAGTGCAACTATAATAAGTGATTTATTTATTCTTTAGGAGCAGTCCAATGATGATGACTGAGGAAATTATTTATAACTCTATGAGTTAACTTACGATTAACTCTATATTTGTGATTGTTTTTCTTCTATCATTTTGACCTTACAATATTAGTACCCCATATCAAAAATACAACACTGTATAAACAGAATTGAAACAAAAAATCATTAAATATTAGAATGACAGAAGCTAATTTTATTGGTTATTCATTGCACAATTTTCTTGATTCTAGAGTACCAGCAATTAATAAACATCTTTCAGGAAACAAGTGAAAAAGACAAAAAAAAAAAAAAGAAAGAAAAGAAAAGAAACATTATTAGGTACAACAATTTTAAGACACATTCCAATTTCAGAATATGCAAACATGACTTAGAATCCAGGAACTATGATCTGGTACTGTGGTAAATGATTTGCATAAAAGTAATCACAATGAATCCTTGCAGCAATCCTATGAAGTAGGGGTTATCATTCCTATTTTATAATTATCCTATAAGGGTAAGTGACTTACCCAAGGCCATAGTTTGTAAATGCAGGGCCTAGATGGAAGCCCAGAGCCTCCTGGCCCCAAAGTCCCTGCATTACAAAAGCTGAGATCCTTAATTATTTAGTGGTCATGTCATCTCTGGTTTCTGGGTCATAAAAAAAAAAGATCTTATTTTGCTTGGTTCTTGTCTTCAGGTATCTCTGAACCTCCCTCACGCCTTATCCCCAATCTTTCCAAAGATATCTGACTTGGAACAAGATCATAATAAAAGAATACAAAGATGCATGAGTAAATACGAACAGATAGTAGAGACTGGACAGGCCAGCAGATTCTTAGGAAATACTATGCCCTCAGAGGCCATAGTATTGAATGGTGCAGGGAACCAGCAGTGAATCACAATGCTCCTGTTTATGGTCTAGTTTCATGTCACCTGAATGGTGACACAAATTTGCCCAAATTTTCTTAGAAGGTTTAGACTTCCAAAAGTACTTCAGGGATTACATAGTCCCCCATTACACAGAGAAGAGTCCCTATAAGAGAAATGATCTACCCAAGGTCCCATAGGGAATCACTGCTAGATCTAGCAGCAGTATTCAGATTTTCATTGTACCCAGATTTCATTTTAATCATTAATCATAATCACTACCAGTTGTTGAGTATTTACTATGTGCCAGGTCTCCTGTACTGTTTTGTATGCAGTTTTCCACTTAATATTAACAGCTCTGTGATACTGACACCATTATCATGCCTACTTTACAGATGAGGGACATGAGGCTGTGAGAGTTCAATGACTTCACCCAAGGCCACTCATCCAGTAAGAAGTGGAGCAGCAGGATTCAAATGTTTATTTGTCTGAGTCCAGAACCCACAGACTTCTATGGTTCCAATGTACAGTATGATTCATTGCATCACCTCTGTGCTGTTTTTGTCTATAGGGCACGTCTCCCCATGACACTAAGTACATTAACTACATAGTAGATGGAGTAACCCACCATTTGTTGCTAATACTGAGAGCTACGGTGTCATGTTTTCATTCCATCAGTCAACTAAATTTTCCTACAGGAAATAAACAAACTGAAAATTAAAATATTAACATTACTTAGCTAATGTGTCTTTAAAAAAAGTTGGTTATCTCTCTACCTATGTTTCTATCTATTCAATGATGATAGAGATATTTTCCCCTTTTACCAATAACTAAATAGTAACTGCTCTTAGCCAGTGAATACACTGCCATGGTATTTGCCCCTGTGCTCTCTCCCTTCCCAATTCTGTGCCAATTAATTTCTTTAGTTTGAGAAAAGCACATGACGTAGAAATGTTCAGATATTTTCATTGCTGGCCTTCAAGCCCTCAGGCTCTAGACATATAGTTACAATTTCCTTTCTAATTGGCAATATTGTCCACTACAACTTTTCTCTATATGATTTGAAAATGTCTCATTGCTGCCATGAGATGTGCTCTAACATCTTCCTTTAAAGAGTGTTGCTGTGAAGGAATCTCTGAAAGGAACTCCAAGGAACCATCTGGGTGGTTATAGCCTAAGAAAGGAATCAGCAAACCATGACTCCTGGGCAAATCCTGCCCACCCCTTTTTGCTGTGAATAAAGTTTTATTGGAACATAGCCACACCCAATTTTTATATTATCTATGCTTCAACTGAGCGATTGTACCAGAATATATGCCCCACAAAGATGAAAATATTTACTCTCTGACCTGTATAGACTCCTGGCATAGTGGATCTATAGTCACTTCTGGAATTTCACATAAAACGTGAGAATGGGTACCTTCTTTGCCACCTCAAATATCCTCATTCATTACTAGCATGCACTGAATGGTTAATGTACGAAGCCTGAACTAGTAGGGAAATAAAGAAGCATAGGATCTACTCTTTGTCCTCAAGTTGATACTCAATGGTAGAGGGGCGCCTGGGTGGCTCTGTTGGTTAAGCGTCCGACTTCGGCTCAGGTCATGATCTCACGGTTCGTGAGTTCGAGCCCTGTCGTTGGGGTCTGTGCTGACAGCCAGCTCAGAGCCTGGAGCCTGCTTCAGATTCTGTATCTCCCTCTTTCTCTGACCCTCCTCTGCTCATGCTGTGTCTCTCTCTCTCAGAAATAGTAAAACATTTTTAAAAAATTTTTAAATACTCAATGATAGAATCCTTTGCTAGGGGGGAAACAGATTCTTACATCCTTTTACTCCCCACATTATTTTCTGAGAAAAGCATCCAGCTAGTCTTTGTAACCATAATTCAAGATATTTATACAGCACTGTTCAGCATACACAGAGTGCATGCACATAATTTTATTGAATCCAAAAACCAGGATCTTTGTTTTCTTCCCACACGTAGAGTAGGAGGAAAATATAAAGTGAGTCAAAAGCTGGAAATGAGCAAAAGTTTCCCTAAGCAAGAAACAAAGTAGAATAGTTATCCCACCATCCACTAACAAGTAGATAAAGATATGGCACAAACAATGTTGATTCCCTAAAAACCATTACTATGATCATGATTCATGGCCATATGAAAAATTCATACAAAATTCCTTTACCCAATAGCCAAATTCCTCAAATTTATGACTCACTCATCATCTCCTTCTATCATCTGAAAGTAAATCAAATATTCAGGTCCCATCATGTTTGGGATACCTTGGGTTTTAATTTATCATTTCTGTCTTTAAAAGGCCTTCAGGGAGAAGGTAACATTTTGATGGATTATACACTTCCATCTTTCTCAAGTAGTTTAGCATCTTACCGCTTTGTGTTAGATGTAGATTGTTTCCTCTCCACAAGTGAGCCTTTAAGTCTTACCCATTAATGTTTTAGGTTATTTAATGGCCTTATATCTGATATAGCTTACAATGATATCATCAAAAATTTATGGTGCTATCACATTAAACTAGAGGAAGAAAAACTTTATCAAAAGAGGTTGAAAATACATCTCTAACTATTAAGGTGAACATCCTGCAATCTTTAAAGATGCAGAAAATGTTACAGATAAATGGATATGATTTATTGTAACTGTTTTCCAACCTAGCCACATTCTCATGTTATTGTGATTAATTCTGGTAAGGGAGGATAATTCTGACATCTTAAAGTGTGACTTGATTTTTTAAATCCAAAGACGAACATGCCTTTTTGCTTAAATAGAAATATTTAAATATTTGGTAAGAATGAACTTTCCTTGCGTGCCCAGATGGCTCAGTCGGTGGAGCAATGGACTTTGGCTCAGGTCAGGATCTCGCGGTTCTTGGCTTCAAGCCCTGCAGCAGGCTCTGTGCTGACAGCTCAGCGCTGTATCTCTCTCTCTCTGCTCCTGGCCCATTTGTGTTCTATCTCTCTCTCTCCCTCAAAATAATTAAACATTAAAAATATTTTTTAAAGGAGTGAACTTTCCTAAAGAAAATATACCTTTGCTTTGTAGGCACAGTTGGATGCCTACTTAATATTTATTCCCTTCTCTCAACTTCTTCCTGCCTATAGAATGCTGATATTGTTTGGACACCCACATTCTTTAGCCAGCTTTGCTTCAAAGGAGAATGGATGCTAACTGGTCTACATTAATCATGTGATTTAGATCAGCATGTGCAGTAGGCCAATGAGCCAAGGGCAAAAATCAGCTAGGGTCTTAATGGGAAATGGTTTTTATTACTTAAAAACTTTGGAAGAATGGGTGCATTACTGGACATTTTTCATGTATACATGAGAGCTGAAACTGTGGCAGTCATAGTGAATCATATTGATACCAGAGGCAAGAAACCAGATGAGGAAACAGTGGACAGGCTGAGGATGGTGCAGAAGGAAGGGCTCTCGGTGATGCCACAGGATTAATCAGTTCAGCAGTTAAGTTACCTTGCAAATTCTTGTTAGAGGAAATGATCTGTCTTCTTTAGTATTCAAGTCCATTTAAGTTGAGGTTTTCTGTAACTGGCAGTCTGATGCAGACTGAGTCACACTTGCTAGTCAAGCTACTATTTAACTCTTTAAGGGGTTACCCCTAAACAAAACAAAAACATCAGTTCAAAAGGAAAAAGTAGACACACCTTTAGTATTCCATCAACAATCATCTAGTGGGTATCTATTAATTTCTATTTTCTTTACATCTAAGGAATGCCTTTTTTCCAGGTACAGGCTCTTAAAGTTGCCTGGCTCTTAAGAGATCTGACTGTAAAAGGGGAAGATATTCCTCCTCTATGACACGTTCTCTTGCTGCTTAATTAAAGGACAACTGAAGCAAGAATAGCAGGCCTATCAAAAATGCTCAAACTTAATAAAGAAAGAAACTAGGATCTTAACAGTTATTCATAGACAATAAAGGAGAGGTCAGAGAGACTATTTAGTTAAATCTCTTACAAAACATTAATGCTAAAATGACAAAGTCCATACTATGAGGGCAAATGTAATCATTAGGCACCTGAAAATGTGAAAGTTTTTAACTTAAACTAGTTAAACTAGTTTTCCTAAAGTTTTCCTAAACTTTAAAAAGAAGCACACTTGTGTGTATCCTCCAAATTACATTAAAAATGTATATGTTTAGTGTGTATTATGTACTTATGTATACATATATTCTCTCTCAAACACACATACATTTGCATAAATGTTCCACTGAAGAAAGATCTGGAAGAATATACAAACTACAAATTCTTCTCTAGATATTAAAGCAGTGGAAGTAGACTGAGGAAGACAGAGATAGCAGAGAGCCGAAGATAATGATATTTAGTGGTCTGACTTTATATGGAAAGCAAAGATTTCTTTTGTGTATATAAAAGGCTTTTAAGTACAAGAGCCTTAAAAATGCTCATACTTTTGGACTTAATTTCTCCTAAAACTCATCCTATAAAAATACTCTTGAATGTAGGAAAGATTTATATATAAAGATATTCTCTGCATAACTATTTGTAATAGAAAAATATGTAAAAGATCTTTGTAATCATAGTAGATTCTTATCACAAAATATTTAGCTATTAAAATGGTAGTTATGAAGAATTATTTGACATGTAGAAATACTGAGACTAAATAAGGAAAAATTATTCAGGATGCAATTGTATATGTATGGCATTGTCTTTACCATATAAGAAATCTAACAGCTTTGAAAATAAATGCCAAAATATTAATATTTATCTCTAGGCTCACAGGGCTCTGGATAGATTTTTTTCTTCTTATTTATAATTTTCCACAATGACTTTTCTACAATGAGTCTAATTCTACCATTTAAAAGTTATTGTAAAATCCTTAGAAATATGTTAGAATATATATTTGAATTAAATACTACTAAGCTTAAACTAATGTAAAAATACATATTAACATTTCAGTATTCAATTTGATGTATAATGCTTTATAATACACATGAAACACATTTCAAAAATTGATTGTCTATTAAACCACAATGGCAATATCAAAAAGTTTTAAATGCTACAAGTATCTTCCCTGAATATAACAAAATAAAATTAAAAATTAATAACAAAAGAATGACAAAAATAAAAAAATATCCACTTGAAAATTAAAATCAACCATCAAAATAAGTCCTAAAGAGGGAACACAAATTAAAATTATAAGCTCTGTGCTTTAACGATTTAAATGATTTTTAAAAAGAACACTAAATGTCAAGATCTATGGGCGATGGTCCAACTGCTATTCAGTGGAAAATTTATCACTTTTCATGCATTTACTGGAAGATTAGGAAGAACAAAAATAAATCTAACTAGAATTTAGCGGAAGGAAGTAGCAAAAGAACATAAGCAACTCAAAGCAAGAAATGTCTAGTTACAAAGGCAAAAATAAGGGACTTTTAAAAAACCTGATATTTACTAAGTTAGAATTGTTCAACAAAATAAAAACTTATTTGACAACATCATTTTGGCAAATCTCACTAAGGAAAAATGAAAGGCACAAATAAACTGCACTGGAAATGAGACAGGGGACATACCCTCAGATACAAATATTTTAAAAATTATATCATAGTATGTGTAAGTCCTTAAAAACACATTTAAAAACTGGGATGAAATGAATATTTTCTAGGAAAAGAAAATGATTCAAGCTGGCCACAAAAGACTAATAATAAGAGAAGAAACTAAAGATATATTCTGATAACTTCTTTTTAAAATAAAATCACCAGACAAAAATAGTTAAACATATTTTTTTCCATAACAAGGAATTTCTGTTTCTGGAAAACCTGCTCTGGAGCTTAGAAAAATATGGGAAAAATTGCTAGTCATTTTATAGAATTAGCATTTGATAGAATTATGCTATCTACCTATGAGAGCATATGTACAAAAACACTCTATGCCAATTTCACTTATGATTATGGATTTTTTAAAGATAAATAAGCTATTAGCAATTCAAATGGAGAAGTACATAAGAAAATGATGTATCATCATGTAGACATTATGACACGCTGAACCATTCCAAGTAAATATGATTCAATCTTGAAGATGTAAATATCCTTTACCCACTGTACCATAGCTACCAAAAACCTAGAAGCAAAAATATCATATTTAGTAGTCAGGAGGTAGAATTATTTCTTTAAAGCACATGAGATATGAAGATGCTTACTGTCATCACTTCCATTTTATACTGGACTCGAGGTAGTAGCCAATAAAAGTAAGAAGACATTTATTTATAAAAGAAGAGGCAATCCTATCATTATTTCCAGATATTTAGATCATTTACCTGGAAATGATTAATTAATAGGCATCTTCTTTGTAGATTCAGACAGGAACTTCATGTCACCACAACAAAATCTGTAACTTTATTTATAGAGGTACCCATATTTCCCAAATCCTCTCCTGTTCCAATAGCTGTGTCTGTGCTCCCATCAAAGATAAGTCCCTCCACCGAAGCTCTAGGTTTCACTTCCATTTTCTCAAGAATTTTGCTTATTTGCATTTTTTCCTCTCTCTTTTCTGTGTCTTTGATTACTTCCTTTCTATTGGATTATTTACTTCATCAGACAAAGAAGCTGATATCTAAAACCTTTGAATAATGGCAAATCATCCCCTAATCCCCATGCCGTTTTGAACACCATTCCATTTCTTTACTCCTTTTCCAGCAAAACTACTCTAAGGAGTGAAATGTCTATTCTAACTGTCTCCATTCCCCATCTTCCATAATTAATCAACTCCAACCAGCCTCCACCCCCCTCACCCAATATTCCATCAAAACTTTTTGTAACAGTTTTCAACTATGTTTCCTCTTGTCTAATCTCTAAATGGCTCTTGATGGAGTTTTTGAGGAAGGTCTCTCTTTATAAATTTTTTTCATGTTTTATTTATTTCTGAGAGAGAGAGAGACAGCGTGAGCAGGGGAGGGTCAGAGAGAGAGGGAGACACAGAATCAGAAGCAGGCTCCAGCCTCTGAGCTGGTTGTCAGCCAGAGCCCGATGTGGGGCTTGAACCCACAAACCGTGAGATCATGACTTGAGCCGAAGTCAGATGCTTAACCAACCGAGTCACCCAGGTGCCCCGAGGAAGGTCTCTCTTTAAAACTCCATCCTCTCTTGGCCTCTGTGACATCTGTCTGCTGCTATTCCTCCTCTCTTACCTTCCCAGCCTCCTTTGCTCTCTGCTCCTGCAGTAACAAACATCTAAATGCCACAATAACCAAGAGTATGGTAGTGGGTTCTTTTCCTCTCTAATTAAAAACAAAAAAAATTAATGTTTATTCATTTTTGAGAGACAGAGCATGAACAGGGAGGGGGATAAAGAGAGACACAGAATCCAAGGCAGGCTCCAGGCTCTGAGCTAGCTGTCAGCACAGACCTTGATATGGGGCTAGAACTCATGAACTGTGAGATCATGACCTGAGCCAAAGTTGAATGCTTAACCGATTGAGCCACCCAGGCGCCCCTTCTCTCTAACTATATTCTGTCCCTGTATTATTTCATCTGGTCTGATGGCTTTAAATCCTATCTACATGCTTCTGAATTCCAAGTTGATATCCCTAGGCCTGACTGTTCCTCTGAGCTCCAGATTCTTCTATGTAACTATCTATTTGACATATTCACTTGAATGTCAACTGTGTATTTCAAAATAACCATTTCTCACACAGAAATCTTCATTTTATTTTTTCTTTGTACAAACCACTCTTCCTTAGTGTGTGTTATCTCAGTAAATGGCACCACAATCCACCCAGGTATCCAAGCCAAAAGCCTAATAATCCTACCCATCATGAGTCTGAATTATTTTACTCCACAGTGTATCTTGACTGTATCCATTTCTCTCTTTCCACTGCTGCCAAACTAGTCAAGTCCCCATCATCTCTCAGGTCATACAATACAACCTCTTCCTACTTCTACTCTTGTTTCCTGAAAGCTTTTTCTCCACATAGTCTGAGCAATGGCCCCATACATTAACTATGAGAATAAAATAAAATTTAAAAATCAAATTAAATTATTAAATTAAATTCAAAATTGCAAGCTCACTACCTGGCACACAGCAGGTTCCTAATAGAAGGATAATTACTGATGGTGGCGGTCATGGTGACAATGATAGTGAAGATAGTGTTAACAATGATAGCAGTAGCTTACATTTGTTTGGCTAAGGACTCTGCTTAAACCTTTAATGCAACATCTCATTTTATCTTTATAATCACCTGAGGAGGCCTGTACTGTACCGTATATTATAACATCCTGAATTTATAGACGAGGAGACTGAAGTGTGATGAGATTAAGTAACAAGAGATATCATTGAACAAGTCAAAGACTGGAGGTGGAGCTGAAATTTGACTGACTCCCACATGACTCTTAGATACCATATTTGATTCTTCTTCCTTGAAGCCAAGAGGCAGAAAGAGTGCCTTTCCTGATAACCTGAGCACGAAATTACCCTGACACATTTTAAATTTTGTTTCTTGAAGTATGCTTGGTGGACTGCTTGCACCAAATTTACCTTAAGAACTATAACCTGAGAGTGGAGCCCTGAATTACTACTCTTTTTTTTTTTTAATTATTTAAACATATTCCCCAGTGGATATTCTAATGTACTGACTTTTGAGAACCATGGGTTAATCAATACAATTATATGGCATTAGAATAAACATATTTAATGTACTGACTTTTGAGAACCATGGGTTAATCGATCAAATTATATGGCAGGAATGTGGACTATGCCTTGGCTAAACCTCACCCTTTTTTCTTTCTATCAGGATTTTTAACAGTCTATTGACTTTTTATCCCTTCATTTATTCTGCTCTACTAATCTTTAGGACTTCCTTCCTTCCACTCTGGGCTTTGTTCCTCTTGTTCTAAACTCCTTTAGGTATAAGGTTAGGTTATTTGAGATTTTTCTTGCCTCTTGAGGTAGGCCTGAATTGCTATTAACTTTCCTCTTGGAACAGCTTCTGCTGCATCCCAAAGATTTTGGACTGTTGTGTTTTCATTTTCATTTGTCCTGATGTATTTTTTTATTTCTCTTTGATTTCTTGGTTGATCCATTCATTGTATAGCAGCATATTATTAACCTCCATGTATTTGTGTTCTTTCCAGATTTTTTCCCCTTGTGATTGCTTTCTAGTTTCATACCATTGTGGTAAAAAAAAAATGTATAATTTTAGTATTTTTTAAATTTATTGAGACTGTTCCTGTGGACTAACCTGTGATCTATCCTGGAGAATTCCATGTGCACTTGAAAATAATGTATATTCTGCTGTTTTTAGATGGAATATTCTATATTTTTTTTAGGTCCATCCAATCTAATGTGTCATTCAAAGCAACTCTTTCCTTGTTGATTTTCTGTCTCAGTGATCTACCACTGATGTTAAGAAGAGTGTTAAAGCCCTCTATTATTATTGCATTACTGTCAATTTCTTCCTTTATATCTGTTAATAATTGTTTTATATATATTAGGTGCTTTCATGTTGGGTGCATAGGACTGGTATATTCTCTTATTGGGTTGTTTCCTTTATCAATATGTAGTGCCCTCCCTCATCTTTTGTTATGGTCTTTATTTGAAAGTCCATTTTGTCTGATATAAGTATTGCTACCCCACCTTTCTTTTCACTTCCATTTGCATGGTAAATGTTTTTCACACCTTTCACTTTCAATATACGTGTGATTTTAGGTCTGAAGTGAGTCTCCTGTAGGCAGCATATAGATGGGTCTTGCTTTTTTATCCATTCAGTTACCTTATGTCTTTATTGGAGCATATATAGTCCATTTACATTTAAGGTAATTATTAACAGGTATGTACTTAATGCCATTTTGTTCCTTGTTTTACTGTTGTTTCTGTACTCGCTGTCCATTTTCAAGTCTTTTCCTTTTTTTTCTAGTCCACTGCCAAGCATAAGCCATAACATCAAATTATCCTCACCACCTATCTGGGTCAAATTCCTAAAATTTCTTGGGATTACTCATGTTTCTGACTTTTATATTCCACTGGTAATTTAGTCAAGTTGAATTTAGTTGTTTTCCTTAATCTAGGTCATTAAAAAAATCATACAGGGCTAGGACCTCTGGATGAGTTATATAGTTCCTTAGGCACATAAATCCAAAGGAGAATACAAGCTGGCTCTGGACCAAGGAATAAGGCTGTGTGTGTCTCTCTGCTTCTCCCTTTCTTCCTTTCCTCCTGCTTCTTCTTCTCCTCTTCCTTCTCTCAAGGCAAAGATGAAGAGTAAAATTTATGCCTGCTTCCTCTTTTCTAGCCATATCTCCTCTGTTTCAGGACGTCATTGTTTCTAGGCCACTATACATCGCTTCTTAAAAAATTTTTCAACCTCCGAGCATAGTGGAAAGCATGACACTCAAAGTCATCCTCACCACGTACACATGTGAAGGTCAAATGCTTCTGTGAGAAACTTGTCATGTATATTCTTTTGCTTGCTTTACTCTAGTTGCAGTGACTCAGAATGATATGTATTTGGAAGCTCCACTGAAACTGACCATGTATAATTTACAATGGCATCCCTCTCCTGTAGCTGCACCTGCATATCAGGAACAATAGAAAGATTATTTTGGCAGCACCTTCTCTGGAGAATTAGAGCCAGCAGAAGAAGCTAACCCTCTCTTCAATGTGCTCACCTAGATAAAAAAAAAAAGAAAAAAAAGAAAAGAAAAGAAAAGAAAAGAAAAGAAATCTCAGGCAAAACCCTGCTCAGTGCCACTCAGTCTTTGTCATGCTCTGATCCGAGCTTATACTTGTATTTAAGGGTTGTTGATTTAACTTACATTCTTCCTTTTCAAACATGCATAAAGGGGGTCAACAGGCAATGTGAGTTTTTTCCCCTTTCCCCTCCAAAGTTTCCTGTTTGTGGGCTCTCCACAGATGTTTTCTGTTTGCAGCAGCAATGCACCAATAACTTAGTCCTAACTAAAAAGCAAACAGCCTGCCTAATGGCAATGAAGCTCTGATGGAAACTCCCCAGCTACTCAAGGAGGGAATGTGGTTATTGTAAACATTTATTCATCAGGCAGTAGGGCACTGTACACCCCTACCCTGTATCCCCCCATGCTAGCCTCTGACCAATCTGCCAGGACTTCAGAAAGAACATGCTAGGGGAAGCATGGAGGCTCTGGAAGGTGAAGGTCCTGTCCCTTGGCTGGACAAGCCATCTGCCATTGCTGTGTGGAGAAGCTTGAGCTCATGTTTATGGGTTTTGGAGTGAGATCCTGGACCAAACAATGGGCTGCAGTTCTCTTCAAGGGTGGATAGAGACAGGGGACATCTCCATGACGGAGGCAGCCTGAGTGTACGGTTGCCAGATTTAGCAAACAGAAATACAGAACACCCAGTTAAGTTTGAATTTCAAATAAAAGCTTTTTAATGTAAGTATGTCCCATGTAGCATTTGAGACACACTTATACTAAGAAGTTTTTCATTGTTTATCAGAAATTCAAGTTTAACTGGGTTTCCTCCTGTATTTTATCTGACCCACTCTCTTGGGGGGTCTTCTCCTGGACAGTCATCGGCCTCTTCTGGCTTATTTCTTTCAGGGATCAGTGTTTCTCCTTGCAGCCTGACCTGTTGGGATATGCATTTGGAAACTCTGAAAATGAAATATCCCTTCCCTCACTCCTTTCTCCCGAGGGTATCCAGGTGCAGAGATCCAGTGAAGTCTTTCATTTCACTTTCTGGCATTGAATCCTCAGCATGCAGCCAGATTCTCCCAGTGGGCAAGTTGCTCTGTGGGAAGGGGAGAAGCAATTCTGAAGTTGTGTTAACTCCTTCGAGCTCCCAGGATTCCATTTAGTAGGAGACACTCTCAAGACAGGAATGTTCTAATCAGCAAACAGCTTTGTCCAAGTGCTTCATTTCAGCAATGTGGATATCTATGTGGATAGATTTTCAGCTTAGCTAATCACTGATCTGCTGTGAATGATTGTTTCATGTACAAATCAGATGAATACGAATGGCCAAACCCACGAATGGTGTTGTGTTATTGCCAGAAACGATACGAGTATGGCTGATCGTGGTCTAAGAATTCAGCCTAGGTATGGGGCTGAAGACATCGTGTTCTCTAGGCTCAGATCTCTCTTTTGTAGGATGATTTTAAGTTGTGTTGAAGAGAACCCTAGGTGGATGCTAAGGCAGTCTGCATACTGAGGTCCACTGGCCCCACGCCAAGCAAAGTGGCTCCATTCTTAATTCTTTTATACCTAGGATTTTCTCTAAGACTGCTTAAAAGGAACGTTCTGTAGCTAAAAGGGTTAGAAATGAGTGAGCTAGGGTGAACTCTGGTTTTCCTAAAAATACTTTGCTTGAGGGGCGCCTGGGTGGCTCAGTCGGCTAAGCATCCGACTTTGGCTCAGGTCAAGATCTCATGATTCGTGGGTTCAAGCCCTGCATCAAGCACTATGCTGACAGCTAGCTCAGAGCCTGGAGCCTGCTATCGATTCTGTGTCTCTCCCTCTCTCAGACCCTCCCCTGCTCATGCTGCCTCTCTCTCTCAGAAATAAATAAAACATTAAAAAAATTTAAATACTCTGCTTGAAAAGAGTGCCCACATGTCATCAACACTTTTCCAAAACTCTTCACATGGCATTCAAGATCTTCCATGCATTGGCACCCTGTCCCTCCATTCTCTTTGCCAAACTCCATGCACCTCCATTCCATTTATACCAGATTGATTGTTCTCTAAGTAGCCCTACTCCTTCACTTCTCCACTCCTGTATTTTGAAAAACTTCTCATTTTTCCAAGCCTAATTCAAATTGGTCTTCATGGAAAAATCCCCATCTTCTCCCTCCGTCTCTCAGAGTTGGAAATAAGCTCTCCTTACCTTACATTTCCAGAGACTTTTGTTTGTATCATCCTGTGAACATACTTTTTATTCATTATTTGTTGACACAACTTCTACCCTTGACTTTTTCTCTTGGAAAGTAGGAAACTGGTCTCTAGCTCTCCACAGAAACCAGCACACAGGACTTTATGTGCAGTCGTGCTTGATGAACCTTCCCCTTGCCTCAGGGGCTTCTTCTCCCTCAACTGTCTTCACCAAATTCCTCATATACAGAACCCAAACTGAAAATGGCTTCCTCCAGGATGCCTTCCCTGATTCTCTGTCCTTACCAAATACTTTGTAAGTACTTTTATTATAGTATCACATTCATTTATAATAAATGATTTAGATACATGCTTTCCACCCACCATGTGAGATTCTTAAGGGCAGACACTGTTCTATTCACCTTCATAACCAAGCCCAAGGTCTCATGTTGAATTGGTACTTATATAATGTTTACTGAATGAATGAATGAATGAACAAATGAAAGAAGACCAAGTGAACAAAATTCAACCCACCCTATTTCTTACACATGAACAGATTTAGGGAAGCAGGGGCTTTGGCCTCTGATTATCTAACTTGGATTCCCAACTTTTCCACTTATTAGCTATATAACATTGATGAATTAACCATTTTGTGCCACACTTTTCTCCTCTGTAAAATGAGGATAATTATTCCATTCTCCTCAAACAATGGTTATGAGGATCAAATTAGATAACCAAAGTAAAGTATTTCTTATTCCTAGTAAGTGTTAAATAAATGCTAATAAAGACAATAATTACTGTAGTTAACCTAAATAAGACAGGAAAGGCTACTGTCCTTTATAAAAAATAGTAAATAAGAAAAAACCAACAATTAGTATGATTATCTTAGCAACATGAATTCCATTTCCAGCATTTCTGTAATATATACAATTAGCATGGCATGGCTTATTATTAAATATATTAAAATATGAGTCCACCTCTGTCCTGGAACAAAAACGAATGCCCTAATACAAAAGGTGTATCAATCCCCAAACTATGGGCAAATTGAAAGTGTGTTTCATGCCCTGACTCCATCAGATCCCTGTCCCTGTGGACACGTACTGATTGCCCACCTGAATGAACCTGGAGGTGGAGCTTCCCCATGCCCTGAGAAGCCCCAGCCTTGCAAAGAGATGCTTCATTTCTATTTAGACTGGCTCTTTGACTCAGCACCTCCATGAAATCACACAGGGGCAGAAGTGTGAAGGGTTTGACTGTCTCAGTAGTGACACATGGAATAAGTGACTGCTAGAGCTGCTGAGCCTTAGCACTCCTCCTTCTTACTGCACAGCCACTTCTTCCCTCTTTTTCTAGTGGTCCCTGTCTGTTTGCCAAAGTGCCTTAGCTTTATTGATCCTCATAATTACCCCAAGCTCCTGTAGCTTTGGATCCTTCAGGCATAAGGTTCTATTCCTCATTAGCTGCAAGAAGGTGGAACTTCTTAGCCCTTGGTAGATGGACGGTGGTTGGCCCTGAAGACTGCTGCCTCCAGGAAAGAAAAGTGAGGACCAAGGGAGATTCTGAAAAGAATGTCGGGGAAGTAGAAGAATGACCAGGCATTGGCTGGTTGGAGATGGCACTAGAGAGGCTGTGTCAGTTCTTTGAGTGTCCTAAACAAGCGGCTTTGACCTTGCCTCCTGTTCAGTACAATCTACGCCTCCCTCTCTCCTCTTTTTTTGGCATTAAAAGAGTTGAAATGCACAACGAGGGTTCTAAGCTGATTCTAAGGCCACCAGATTAAGCTCCAGATGGTTATTTCCTTCATAATATAACTGTGTGCATTTTGCTGTTGTTTCACAATTTTTTTAAAGAAATGACATAAAACAAAGCTGTTTCAAGAAACTTTGGAGTCTAATTCTGTACCAACCCGGGTGCCTCAAAGATTTGGGCTGGTAGTTCTGAACAGAGGTGGTACAGTCCTTCAAAGGCTGTTTTGGAAATCTGTGTGAGTGCTGAGGTTACAACAGTGATAGGCACCACTCAGAGGCTGGGGACGCTAGACACCTGGCCCATTTCAACAATTCAGCATTAGGAAGAATTCTCCCATGATCTGCATGATTTCTCATCCTCCCAAAGGATAATCCTGTAGCTGAGAAACCTGTTTATAATCATCTTAACACAGAATCTTGTTTTCGCATAAATTTAAAGGTTTTTATTTTGCAATGCTTTGCTATAAAGCAATTTTCTACCATACAAATTGAGAGAATTTTTTAAATTTTACTTTGTTTACTTTCTCCAAAACTTTACCTAGAGCTGCTCACCATTTCAGAAAAGTAACAGTGTTCAGCAAATGCTCACAGTATTTGAGTCACCAGTTCAACTTCTTTCTCATAGTCACAGTGACTCAATAATGTACAGAGGTAAGCATCCAATTACTTCCCTATGTCATCAAGTGAGATAGGCTTGAAGACTATGCATATTAAAATAGTTGGTGTTTCATAATAAATTACAGTTATTTTTCTCTTTATATTGTACTTTATGACATTTTAATTTCCTACAATTGTTAATATATATTATGTACATTAATAAGTTACACTATCTATGAATTTCATTTCAGGATAGAAAAGGGACAGAACTACAAAGTACTTATTACAAAAAGAGGGAGGTTTTATAATCCTACTCCTTATTTTTAATCTGTCTTAAGAGAACTACCTAGGTAACCATCATCCAGGTCAAATAATAGGATATTTCCAGCACTGTAGAAAACCCCCATTAGGCCTTCTCAAAGATGATCTCCTTCCATATAAAAGTAACCACTGTAAGGGTGCCGGGGTGGCTCAGTCGGTTGGGAGACCAACTTCGACTCAGGTCATGATCTCATGGTTCGTCAGTTCAAGCTCCACATTGGGTTCTGTGCTGATAGCTAGCTCAGAGCCTAGAGCCTGTTTCAGATTCTATGTCTCCCTCTCTCTCTGACCCTCCCCTGCTCATGCTGTCTCTTTCTCTCTCTCAGAAATAAATTAAAAATAAAAAAGTAAATAAATAAAAGTAACCACCATCTAGACTTTCATGAATATCTCTTTGTAACTGACCACGTAAGCATACGTTCCTGAACACCACTTTGTCTTCCTCCCCTGCTTTTTTGAACCCTCTAAATGCAATTACAGAGTGGATGGTTTCTGATTTCTTTTGCTGTACATTGTAAAATTCATTTACATTGTTGTGTCTAGTTAGTGCTCATGTCTTTTCATTGTTGTATAATATTCCACTGTGTGAACATACCACAGTTTACTTTTCCATTCTACTGCTGAGTTGGACTCTTGCCAGGTTTTGGCGATTGCAAACAAAGCTATGAAGAGTCCTGTCCATACCTCCTGGTATATCTGTGCAGACATTTCTGAGAAGTCTATTTAGGATCGTCAGATAAAAATACAGGACATCTAGTTAAATTTAAATTTCAGATAAACTATAATCTTTTACTATAAGTATGTCCCAAAGATTGTATAAAGCATACCTATACTATGGATATATCTTTTATCTGAAATACTAATTTAACTTGTATTTTATATTTTTATATTGCTAAATCTGGCAATGCTAAGAAACTCATGAGGAAATTGCTACTTTGTAGAATAAATGTAACTACACCTACACTAGATAATGCTAAGCAGTTTTACTAAGAGGCTAAGCTAAACAACAGCTCTCTCAGTGTATGAGAGGTTTGTCACCATAAATGGTATATCCACATATATGTGGGTCTTTTTGTAGATTTTTTTCTATCAGGATATTGGTCTATTATGGTGCCAAAGCCACACTGTTATCATTACAAAACATTAAGTCTTGATTTCTGGTAAGGCAAGTTCTCCCACACATCTTCTTTAAAAGTATCTTAGCTATTCCTGGTCTCTTGAATTTCCATACACATTTCAAAATCAGCTTGCCAAGTTTTATCAAAAAGTTGCTGACATTTTGATCTGATACCATATTGAATCTACAGAACAATTTGGGGACAATTTGCATCTTGATAATATTTAGTCATCTAATTCATGAATACTGCATATAACTCTGGTCCTCTATTTTTTAATAAAAATGAATTTTTATTTCTTTAAATTTCTTTCTAGAGTTAATTTTTTTAAAAATTTAAGTCCCAGTGTAATTAACATACCAGGTCATGGTAGTTTCAGGTGTACAATATAGTGATTCAACAATTCCATATATCACCTAGTGCTTATCACAAATACACTGTTTAATAGCTAATATCATCCCCAATGGGGAAAAACTGAGAGCTTTCCCCCTGAGATCAGGAACATGACAGGGATGTCCACTCTCACCACTGTTGTTTAACATAATGCTGGAATTCTAGCATTAGCCATCAGACAACAAAAGGAAACAAAAGCCATCAGAATTGGCAAAGAAGAAGTCAAATTTTCACTTTTCACAGATGACATGATACCTTACATAGAAAGCCCAACAGACTCCACCAGAAGCCTACTAGAACTGACCATGAATTCAGCAAAGTCTCAGGGTACAAAATCAACGTACAGAAATCGACTGCATTTTTATACACCAACAATGAAGAAACAGACAGAGAAATCAAGAAATGGATCCCATCCACAACTGCACAACAAAAGCATAAAATACCTAGGAATAAACCTCACCAAATATATAAGAGAGCTGTGTGATGAAAACTATAGAAAACTTATGAAGGAAACTGAAGAAGATACAAAGAAATGGAAAAACATTCCATGCTCATGGATCAGAAGAATAAATATTGTCAAAATGTCACTACTACCCAAAGCAATCTACACGTTCAATGCAATCCCAATCAAAATTGCACCAACATTCTTCTCAAAGCTAGAACAAACTGTCCTAAAATGTGTATGGAACCACAAAAGACCCCGAATAGCCAAAGGAATATTGAAGAAGAAAACCAAAATGGGAGCCTTACCATCCCAGACTTTAGCTTCTACTACAAAGCTGTCATCATCAAGACAGTATGGTATTGGCACAAAAACAGACACATAGACCAATGGAATAGAACTCAGAATTGGACACACAAATGTATGGCCAATTAATCATTGACAAAGCAGGAAAGAGTATCCAATGGAAAAAAGACAGCCTCTTTAGCAGATGGTGCTGGGAGAAGTAGACAGCAACATGCAAAAGAGTGAAACTAGATCACTTTCTCACACCATACACAAAAATAAACTCAAAATGGATAAAGGTCCTGAATGTGAGAGCGGAAACCATCAAAACTCTAGAGAAGAAAGCAGGAAACAACCTCCTTGACCTCAACCGCAGCAATTTCTTACTTGACACATCCCCAAAGGCAAGGGAATCAAGAGCAAAAATGAACTATTGGGACCTCATCAAGATAAAAAGCTTCAGCACTGCAAGGGAAACAATCAATAAAATTAATAGGCAACTGATGGAATGGGAAAAGATAGTTGCAAATGACATATCAGATAAAGGGCTAGTATCCAAAATCTATAAGGAACTCACCAAACTCCACACCTGAAAAACAAATAATCCAGTGAAGAAATGGGCAGAAGACATGAACAGACACTTCTCCAAAGAGGACATCCAGATGGCCATCAGACCCATGAAATGATCCTCAGCGTCCCTCATCATTAGGGAAATGCAGAGCAAAAACACACTGAGATACCACCTCACACCAGTCAGAGTGGCTAAAATGAGGAAATCAGGAGATTCTAGATGCTGGAGTGAATGTGGAGAAACGGGCACCCTCCGACACTGTTGCTGGGAATGTAAACTGGTGCAGCCCCTCTGGAAAACAGTGTGGAGTTTCCTCAAAAAATTAACACTAGAACTCCCCTAGGACCCAGCAATAGAACTGCTAGGAATTTACCCAAGGGATACAGGAGTGCTGATGCATAGGGGCACATGTACCCCAATGTTCATAGCAGCACTCTCAATAGCCAAAACATGGAAAAAGCCTAAGTGTCCACCAACAGACAAATGGATCAAGATGTGGTTCATCTATACAATGGAATACTACATGGCAATGAGAAAAAATGAAATCTGGCCATGCGTAGCAACGTGGATGGAACTTGAGGGTGTTATGCTGAGTGAAATAAGTCAGGTAAAGGAAGACAGATACCATATGTTTTCACTTATAAATGGATCAAGAGAAACTTATCAGAGGATCATGGGGGAGGAGAAGGGGAAAAAATAGTTGGGGAGATGGAGGGGGCAAACTGTGAGAGACTCTTGGATACTGAGAACAAACTGAGGGCTGATGGAGTTGGGGGAGAGGGGAAGGGGGGTGATGGGCATGGAGGAGGGCACTTGTGGGGATGAGCACTGGGTGTTATATGGAAACCAACTTGACAATAAACAATGAAAGAAAAAAATGCAGTCTTTAATCTTCACCTCCAATTTCACCCATCCCCCATCAACCTCACCTCTGGTAACCACCAGTTTGTTCTCTATAGCTAAAAGTCTAAGTTTTGGTCTCTTTTTTTTTTCAAATTTTATTCATTTGTTTTTTAATTTCCATATATGAGTGAAATCATATGGCATTTGTCGTTTTCTGACTGACATATTTTACTTAGCATTATACCTTCTAGCTCCACCCATGAGGGTGTAAATGGCAAGATTCCATTATTCTGTAAAGCCAAGTAATATTCCATTATATATATATATATACACTACATCTTCTTTATCCATTCATCTACAGATAAACATGTGGGCTGCTTCCATAATTTGGCTATAGTCAATAATGTTGCAATAAATAGAGATGCATATATCTTTCCAAATTAGTGTTTTCATTTTCTTTGGATAAATACCTAGTACTGGAATTGCCAGCTCATATAGCAAGTCTATTTTTAAAGGAATCTCCATACTGTTTTCCATAGTGGCTGCACCAGCTTGCATTTCCACCAATAGTGCACCAGGGTTCTTTTTTTCTCCTTATCTTTGCCAATACCTGTTGTTTATTGTTTTTTTAAGTTTACCCATTCTGAAAGGTTTGAGGTGACAACTCACTGTGATTTGATTTGTATTTCCCTGATGATGAGTGATATTGCAAATCTTTTTACATGTCTGTTGGCCATCTGGATACCTTCTTTAGAGAACTGTCTTTTCATGTCTTTTGCCCATTTTTAAATTGGATTATTTGGGTTTTTCTGGCTTGAGTTGTACCCATTGTATAGTGTTATCTATCATATTTTTTATATTAACTCCTTATTGGATATGTCTGGCCCTCCATTTTTTAGTCAATTTATCCTTTAACATATATATCATAGTTATTTTAGAGTTCCAGTTTAATAATGCCAACACTGTATCTATTTCTGGGTCTAATTCTATTGTCTTTTTTTCCCTTTTGACCATGAATTGCATCTTAATGCTCTATCCATGTCCCAATTTTACGTTTGAAAAAATAGTACAAGCAGAAGTAATATTAACTCCTAGAAAAGACCCCATCATTTCTAAGAGGCTCCCAGTAAGGGGGAATGAGGAATCCAGTCTGTAGTAAAATGGCTCTAGCTTTGTTGCCGGTTTAATTAGATTCAGCTCACCATGGAGTCCAATGTTCTAGGAGACAGAGAGAGATGTTCCATTCAGCAAGGCCTAGAATCTGGCCCTTAGCAGATGCTGGAGATTTTTTCATGCTTTAGAGCTGGGGAACCAATTTTCTGAGCTAGGGAAGATCTTACTTTGTTCTATAACCAGGCTGCCCGCTTTGGGGGTCACCGGGGAGTACTCTACTCTTCAGACACAACTTCAACTTTTGGCCCACCTCAGAACCATTCTCTCTACCTCCCTCCAGCTCCCAATTGTGGAGAAAAGCTGGGATGGACTCAGTGAGGAGCTGATGTACTTCAACAGTTTTCTTAGCTTTCTGTTCTTCTCCAACAACTCAGAAAGCAACTTTAGTACCCTTAATGACAGTAATTTTCTTGGCTTTTATCTTTAGTTTGCTTTTCTCTGCTATAGAGAAATACAATTAATTATGAGTACGGAGTTTTTATCCACTCATATTGCTAAATTTACTTACTGATTCTACTCATTTTTCTATAGATTTTTCTGGGAGCCATATCAAAGAAGCTCTCAAAGACCACAATAACCAAACCTCCACATGCCCCATTGCTGAAGAGTGCAATTTCTTTTAAAAAATTTTAATGTTTATTTATTTTTGAGATAGGGAGACAGAGCACAAGTGGGAAAGAGGTGGAGAGAGAGGAAGACACAGAATTCGCTGTAGACTCCAGGCTCCAAGCTGTCAGCAGACAGCCTGATACGGGGCTCAAACCCACAAATCATGAGATCATGTCCTGAGCCAAAGTCAGAGGCTTAAGCGAATGAGCCACCCAGGTGCCTCAGAGAGTGTAATTTCTTGAGCCAGTTTCCTGGGTTTAAGTTCAAGCTCTGCCACTCATTAGCTGTATGATACTGAATGAGGTTTCTTTGGGTTTTTTTCTGTTATTATTTTTTTCTCAATTTTCCTGCCCCATAAAATAAGGGTAATAACAGCACCCACCTCATAGGTTTGTTGTAGACATTAGATGAGTTAGTACATGCATGGTACTTAAAACAGTGCCTGGTACGGAGTGAGTGCCCTACAGGTGTCCACTCTCTCTGCCTTGGGCTGCTTTCATACCATTGTCACAGGCCTCTTTCCACCCGGCTCCTTGGGCTCCAGCCTCAGCCAAGGGTTCCTCACGGCCTGGAACACACTTCTCCCTTTCATGGCCTGGCTAACTCCTTACTCCTCAACTTTCAAATCATACAGTGCTGCCCTGAAACACAGAACTCACACCACTACCACCACTCCAGTACAACAGATTCTGTAGCTCTCCAGCCACCAAACAGTGAGCAGCAGAAAAATACTGCCCTCTGTGTCACATCCACAAAGGACAGAATTCTTTCTTTATCTCAAAGAACATTTCAATATGTTTCGACATTTGTACTCAATTTTAAGTTATTAGACTCTATTATACTGTATACTCTATTATACTGTGAATTCTAAATAGTGTAAGAGAAGGATTATTTTTCCATAGAAAAAGGGCTTTAAATTTTTTTTATAAAAATTGTATGCGCTGTCATAAAATGCAGCTGGAGTCTGTTTGCATAATATCAGGTTCCTCAACGTGTAGTGTAATAATTAGATACTGCTGTCATGATGAGAGTCTGGAGCTCTGCCGGCATATTTTTGCAATGCTGTTGCCATCTCAAACTTCACCCTCTCTTG
The DNA here is from genome assembly GCF_008692635.1 of Crocuta crocuta. Taxonomy (NCBI): domain Eukaryota; kingdom Metazoa; phylum Chordata; class Mammalia; order Carnivora; family Hyaenidae; genus Crocuta; species Crocuta crocuta. The sequence goes on from NW_027530640.1 coordinate 15,793,319, forward strand.
TGGAAACTCTTCCTATTTTCCTTTGGTACCAGCATAAGAAAGAAAAAAAAAAAAACTATGGAAAAATATAATCATCATCCAGACTCAAAGAGATCCCCAGAGAGATATGCTGAAACAGTACAGATAGGCATCTGTTTGGGAGATCTGAGGTGTTTGGCTTAGAGCAAGGAGATGGTTAATACCTTTCTCTTCTTAGGCCTTACTTAAGACATTATGCCTCAGTACCCTGAGACCCATTTCCCCTCCATGTCACCGCCAATTTATTTAGTGATGCTGAGAAAATTCTTCAATTTTCTGAGCCTTAAGGTAGGACCTTTCAGAGATGATCTTATAGATCAGAGGTCAGCAAAGTTTTGCCTTTTTCTTTTACTGTAAATGGCCAGATAGTACATCTTGTTGGCTTTACAAGCCATATGATCTGAGCTGCAGTTAATCAACTTCGCTGTTTTAGTGTAAAAGCCACTAGAGCTATTCATCGGTGAATGGCCATGGCTATGTTCCAATAAAAATTATTTTTCAAAAACAGGTGGCAGTCTGGACTTGGTCTGTGGACAGTAGTCTCTGACCCCTGTTGTAGATAGTCACCTAGTAAACAAGAATATCATTTATTCATATCTGCTAATGACAGAGTGGAGATTTAAACCTAGGTGCACTTGTCTCCAAGAGCCAAGGACCTCCAGTTTCTCCCACAAACTTTGGTAAGAGTCCTGTGCCATGCCCCTTCTAGCTTTCAATGAAATTATAAGAAATTAAGACTGAGAGACAACTTCATTCATTCACCCTTTCATTTATGCATCATTCATTCCTCTAACATTGACTGAGCACCTACTGTGTACCAGACACGACTGAGGATCTAAGGGTGAGACAAACAAATAAGGCCTCTACCAGAGGGATGCTGGTAAAAACTGAAAAATGGCTTTGTGGAGGTGGAGAGAGCCCTGACTTGTACCAAGTGACAATTTCTATGGTGTAAATATTTCCCCCATGTCCTGTTTCAAACTGCCGGCTTGTGAAGTGGCTTACAAAATTTCAAAAGTGTGACAGCTGGTTTTTGTGAGCAGCCACGCCCAGCTCTGCACACCGCACACCCTCGGTGCTTACAACCTAGTGGAGACACAGACAAGTAAACGACCCATTTCAATACAGGATAGGAAGTACTGCTGCTATGGGGGGGTGGAGGTGGGATTCTTTTGGTGCTGGGTTAATGCAAAGAATGGGCACTTAACCTAGACATGAGAAGAGAGAGAAAGAAAAAAAAAAGCAATCGCTGTGATATACTTGACACCAAAGATGTGGCTCTTTGGAAACATTTATATTTTTATAGATAGAAAGCTTCACTTTTTGTAGAAATATCTGTCCTGTTGGCATACTCTAAATGGTCCTTTGACCGAAGTGTTTGGATCGGTGCTCTGGTTCTCTACGCAGCAAAAGGGAGCCCGAGCTAACTAAAGGTCTGGAGTTCTCGTCTCATTCCTGCTGCTAACTGCTCCTCGGTTCTGTGTCCTGGTGTCTAACTGTCACAAGGAATGTCAAAGGTCAGCACTTCTCTATCAAACCTCTCCAGTCAGAAGAGTCTTCTTTACACGAAGCCTCTCTTCTGTTCCCCTCCGTGAAGACTTTCAGACAAAGAACACTTATGACTAAATGGAATTCTGTTCAGGTATATCGTCGGCCACTCCCAATGTTTTAATTTCCAGAACCAGTGAGAGAAGACCCACTCTGGACCTAAAACTCTAGCTGGGCTCTAAAAGCAAAAATACCTGTAAAATCCACAGTATTTCAAGACCGAGACAGGACAGGAACACCGATGCTGTGCGGATGGCCTTTTGAAAATGTCACCAGGTCTAAAACAGCTAGCGCACTGAGACAAATCCTGGGACATGCAGCTCTTGAGAACCTGTCTAGTCACATCTGCAGGCATCTGCTAAATTCGAACACCCACCCTGTCTGTAATTGAGGCAGCGACTGGGCCCCGCTCGCACAGCAGCTGGAAACCCAGTTTGGGAAATGGCTGTGGCAAGAACACCGAAGGCCAACGTGTGTGCAGCCATCCCCACACCCCAGATGCTTTTCTGGTGCTGCTGACAGACAGGATCCCTGAATATTGTCAGGCTGCATCCCTGGGTTCCCTGCTTCCCACGGCCTGCAGCTGGTTTCACTGAGACTCTCTCTCCATAGTTACCCCCGTCCCACTTGCCTCTTCTAAGTCATCTGGGTGGGCAGGCAGCTCGGGATGGCTCCAGAACAAAACACAGCAATTCCAAGCCTGGCCTCACTTCATCTTTAACTGAGGCTCACATCCCCATGACTGGAGATGTGATTAATAAGGGGACCACAGCTGCAACCTGGAAATCTATTTTTGTGACTGTTCCAAACATATGCATTGGGTTCATTTGGAATCCGTCCCTATGACTTTAGTTCAAAAGCAGCACCTAGCGGTCTTCACAACATATGGACGGTGAGCTGGGTTGAAGGCCTTGTCTGCATCTACAAAGCATAAATTAGACAGATGTAGAGACTCAGATTCTCCACTCACACTATCTTCCTTGATGTGGTTAACCATTTAATGACCCAATCCATACCTTACTGTGTTCTTTGTGAACAAAATCTCATGCCACATCAAAAAGCTACAGGGTTTCTGAGTCTGTATGAACCATTACAACATTCTAGCAAACTATCAGTAATTGTACCGTCAGCTGGATTGACTGACAGGCAAAAGAGAGGTCACAAATTTTGTCAGAGAGACAAAATCCACAGGGGATGCTGGATGTGGAAAAGCAGAAAGCTCTGGCCTCTGGAGGAAGCTTTTCTTTTGTTCCAGCAGATGCCTGTCACCTAATGCAGGCCTACTAGGGCTGTTAACTTTCCAAAGGAAACCTGCGACCTCGAGTTTGGTGTAAATCACCTCCATTTTAAATCCATCGCGATAAATTTACTTTCTGCTTAAACCCATGGGCCAAACATCTTTGTGTTTTGAAGATGGCATAGAGAACACAATTTTTTAACCTCTGGAACTGATGCAACTACTTTCTAATTTTTAGAGATGTTGCCACAACTTAAACAGGTTCTCAAACTTAACCTACCACTCTTGTTTTTAAATATATATTTTATTTAGTTTTTTTTTTTAATTTTTAAATGTTCTTACTTATTTCTGAAACAGAGAGAGACAGAGCATGAGGGGGGAGGGGCAGAGAGACAGGGAGACACAGAATCCGAAGCAGGCTCCAGGCTCTGAGCTGTCAGCACAGAACCTGATGCAGGGCTCAAACCCACGAACGTGAGATCATGACCTGAGCCAAAGTCAGAGGCTTTACCGACTGAGCCACCCGAGCAACCCAATTTTGTTATGATACAAGTTCAGGAAAGTGCATATATAAGTGCTTAGTGCACAGGTTCACAAACTGAATATATACACAGAATGGGCACTCCATTCTAGAAACATTATATGCATTCTAGAAGCCCCATTATAGTCACTACCTATCCCCCCCAAAATTAACCACCACTGGATACACTATTCTGTTACCTTTTTTCCTGAGTACAGTCAAATAATTAACAAGTCACACGAATACTATCTGTGCATGAATTAGTAACAATAATGCAAAGGGGGGTTTCTAAAAGGCAAAGTATATATATCACTGTCATGCTGGGAGCCTCCATCTTCTATTTCAGGCAATTTATCCGCACAGTTGAATACAACAGCCTTGGCCAAGTTTTCCATCCTCTTTGTCCGTACAAACAAAGCCAACGGAAAGGCTTTGTATTCACTCGCTTTATGTTATCTAATCTGGGTTAAGTGAGCCAAGTGCTTCCCTAACTACATATGTAGATAAAATCCAAATCCATATGTAGTTTCTTGGTCTCTGCAAACTGAGTCTCAAGATGCTAGCACAATTTTTTTTCATGGAATTAGCTGTGTGTATGAAATACAGGACTTTGCTTCACTGCATTTATTTATCTTACCAAGTTAATGACAGCCCATCAGGGAGCCCCACTGTGCTTTGGCCTCTGAGTGTGTTTTTCTTTCCTCCCTTCAGCCATCAGCAAGCAGTTTAAATTTTTTGGTTCTCCTATTTTTTGTTTTGAAAGCAACCTGAACCTGGCAACATTTTTTTTTTAAGTGAGAAATAAATAATCTGTGAGGCACAGTATGGCACATTTGGCACAAGATACTAAAACAAAAAGAGAGACGTTTGTGCGGGTTTGTGTCGAAACACACACCAGTCACCGGTGAAAGCAGTGCCGCGAACTCACCATCGATCCCGATCGCTTCCTGATTGATTCAGCTGCTACACATCTGCTCTGGCTTCCTGCTACAACTCCCAGCGGCTCCTCCTCAGTGCCAGGCTGCAGGGCAGAGAGAGAACCACATCACATTGCCACCACACAGCCCCGCTGTCCGTATGCATCCCTGCATAACCGCACGTGTGGACCATTTCACAGAATGCCCTTTAAAATCCCACTTCATTAGTAATCTACGGAACACAATTCAAGAAACTCTGAGATGCCGTTTCACCCAGCAGATGTGAAGTTTGTTATTGCAACGTTCACTGCTTTAATAAGAAGACCGATGCTCGAGGAGAGCAAGGAAAGAGATGGGAACTCTCGTCCCATGCTGGAGGCAGCATAAATTGCTACCCCACACACGTTTTGCAAGGTAACACACATACCCAGTCTGGTCGGCTGGATTTTGGTGTCCGTGGCTTTTGCTCCAACAGGGCAAAGGGGCTTTTCAATGGAATTAAGGCTGCTAATCAGTTGGCCTTATAGTAGGGAGATTATCCTGTATTATTAGATGGGCCTAGTGTAATTACATGAGCCCTTCAGATCAGAGGAGGAGGCCCCGAGATGCAGCCCCATAGGAAGGATTTGACACCACAGCTGGTTCTGAGACACAGCAGGCTCCCCACAAGCACTGAGGAGGGGGCGGTAGAGGCTGAGGGAGGCCCCAGCCCACAGCCAGTGAGGAAAACAGGGACCCAGAGCCACAGCCATAAGGACATAAATTCTGTCAACAACACAGGGGGGTCTGGAAACAGCCTCTCCCCTGGAGGCTACGGAGAGAATGCACCCACTGACGCCTTGATCCCGGACTTTTGAGACTCAAAGCAGAGACACCACGCAAGGCCTCTTGATATTTTTTACATTTAGAACTGTGAAATTATAAATAGTATTGTTTTCATTCACTACCTGTGTCTTACTTGGTTATAGCAGTGTATCAGCTACATTCCCCAGAGAAACAGAATAGGAATTTATGAACATGCACAGTGACCCTTGAACAGCACGGGTATTAGGGGCGCTGACCCCCAGCGGAATTAAAAATCCACGTATAACTTTGACTCTCAAAAAACTTTAATAGCCTACCATTGACCAGAAGCCTTATTGATAATCCATTAATACATATTTTGTACAAGTATTACATACTGTATCTTACAACAAAGTAAGGTACAGAAAAGAGACCATTAACAAAATCATAAGGAGAGGCACCTGGGTGGCTTAGTTGGTTAAGTACCTGACTGTTGATTTCAGCTCAGGTCACGATCTCACAGTGAAAAGATTGAGCGTCACCGGGTTGGCTCTGCACTGACAGCGCTGAGCCTACCTAAGATTCACTCTTCCGCTGCCCTTCCCCTGCTTGCATCCTCTCTCTCTCAAAAAATAAATGAATACATACATACATACACAGATAAGGAAGATAAAATACATTCACTGTACTATATAGAAAAAAATCCATGTGTAAGTGAACCAGTGCAGTTGAAGGTAAACTGTATATTTAAGAGGAGACTGGGGGCGCCTGGGTGGCTCAGTCGGTTAAGCATCTGACTTTGTCTCAGGTCATGATTTTGTGGTTCTGGAGTTCTAGCCCGGCTTGGGGCTCTGACAGCTCAGAGCCTGGAACCTCTTTCAGATTCTGTGTCTCCCTCTCTCTCTGCCCCTCTCCCACTCACACTTTGTTTCTCTCTCAAAAATAAATAAAACATTTAAAAAAATTTTAATAAAACAGAAAGGAGATGATGACAAGAGTGGGCTCACTTTGTGAAGGGAAGCAGAGAAGTACCACAGTCTGCAATGTGCAAGCTGAAGACTCAGAAAAGCGCTGATATAATTCAAACTAAGTCTGAGACCCAGAGAACCAGGAGTTCCGATGACCTAGTGCAGGAACAGACGGATGTCCCTGCTCAAGAGGAGGGAGAGAGGGAGGCAGAGGGGCTTGGTTCAAGATGGCCCTCGCCTGGGTGGCTCAGTCGGTTAAGCGTCCGACTTCGGCTCAGGTCATGATCTCACAGTTCCTGACTTTGAGCCCCGCGTCGGGCTCTGTGCTGACAGCTGGGAGCCTGGAGCCTGTTTCAGAGTCTGTGTCTCTCTCTCTGCCCCTCCCCCAACTCAGGCTCTGTCTCTCTCAAAAATGAATAAACTAAAAAAAAAAAAAAAAGATGACCCTAAAGGAGGACCCTGGGCTCACCGGTTAGGGGAACACACCTGGAGTGCAGCTTTCCCCGGTGGGCAGGAGAGGCTGCCACACAATCTCCCCATAAACCCCATCCCCGAGGAGGCGACCCACGGGCGGGAGGGAAATCAAAACCTAGAGCTTCGCCCTGAGGAGCAAAGAGTTTGCATGCCTCCTCAGGCACCTCAGCTCTGAAGACCTGCGCCTGAGAACCCATCGCCCACGATGTCTAGCTTTGAAAAGCGAGGGCACTCGGCCCACCAGACCCGCAGGCCGGGGAAGCGGCTCTCAGAGAGCCAGCCAGAGACACGGTGCAGCGGCGCCCACACTGTCTGTGACTGGCATCATTCGCTACCTTTCAGCGCTGTCCTCAGAGGGGTACAGGTCACCCGGCACACGGCTAGGCGCCTCCTGGCCAGCCACGCCGTCTTCTCACTCTTCCTCGGCCTCCCTCAGGCCAGCGGGCGCCATCTTTTCTTTCTTTCTTTTTTTTTCTCAAAGCTAGGATTTTTTTTTTTTTNTTTCCTAGCCTCCCACTCCCCTTCCTCCCTCCCTCCTCACCCCAGTCCCACTTCCTCCTCTTCCCCCACTGCCTCCCTTCTCCTCTCCCCTTCCCCTCCCCTGTCCTGCAGGCAGATCTATATGCTTTCCTATGTCTCATTCCAGCTGACAGGGAACATCTTTACTTTTATTATCNACCATGGAACACCATGTTGATAGAATGTTCTACCTCGGTTCTGGTTGGGGCCCTAAAGGCCCTAAAGGCCGAGAATAAAACTTAACCTGTTAGTCACTCCACAGGGTTGGCAAAGGAGGGCCCTGAAAATTAGGCCTCACTAGCACAGGTGAAACATCCAGGAAACAAGGTGCTCCTGGGTTCTTTGGACCATCGGTGGAAGGGGATGGAAGTGCTTGGTGTTCATCTTACAATGTATGATAGAGGGGCACTTCCAGGGACTCCTGTAGAGAACTTGTTACCTTCCCTGAGGTTTGGAGGACACCTGGGTAGGGGTGTGACACATTTCTTAGTAACTCATTTATTCATTCATTCAATGTATATTCACTGAGGCAGCTAACATAGGCTATGCATTGTGCTAAGTAGTAGATTCTGTGCCTCATTTTTTGGTTAAACCTTCAAGTAATCTCATGTGTTTAAATAAAGGAACTAGACTGCATCCTGCATGGACGTTAATTCTTTCCCCAAATCCATTTGTGCTTCATTTAGATAAAGTCCCAAATTTGAATTTGGGAATTTCCCTTGTCCCAACCTTAGGACATATGCTTTACCTCTCCCTTCAGCTCAAATGTGGAATAAATGGCTTAAGCAAGTCAATGCCCTTTATGTCCATAATCATAAGTGATTGATTTAGGTATAAGCATATGTACCTAATGGACCAATGAGATACAATGAGCTTTTGGCAGGGATTCTTTGGATAGAGGCAGTTTCTCTTTTCCACTAGATGTGAACTTGAGGCTAAGCCAGAACTGGAAAAGATGTAGCCGTTTTGCTATTATGAGAACCCTGGGAATTGAATGGCTACAATGGAGAAAGCTTGGTGACATTGCTTGAGCCCAGGATAAAGTCATAACTGAAGCTAGCCTTCTCCCTGTATTACTTATAGCCATGAGCTAATAATTGTCATTTTGCTTAAATCACTTTGACTTGTGGGTGTACCACTTGCAACAGAAAATGCCCTCATAATGACAACATCCTATACTCCTTCCTGTTTTCAACTCTGAAATGTTGAAAGGTTGAATTTAAGTTATCAAAATAAAAATTCAAAGAGGAAAGGTAATATGATCGAGTATGTTTAAAACTATACATACATTTGATTTTGAATATGACAAAAATGAGTTTGTATCTTCAAATATCCCTAACCTAGAATTTTAAATCAAAACACCATGAGGACTAGGAAAGTCTGGTAAGCCAATTAAGAATGATGAGAATGCTTTCCATTCTCTTTTAAGCATCTTTGATTAACCCTCTTCTTACTTTCCCGGTATGCACTGCTCAATTTGAAGAGTAGGTATCTGGAGAGAAAATGCTAGAAGGGTAATGGAAGAGAAAAAAGTCAGCAAGGATTCTGACACCTAAATATGTGTCAGATAACTCTGATCCCATGAGCGAACTTTGATTTTAGCTACCAATTTCTTTTTTTTTTTTTAATTCTCTCTAGAGTCTGTGACTTCAATAACACACTAGAACACATCTTGTCATATACTTAACATCTGGAATAAGGAAAGATTTCCCAAGGAACTTTTGGCTGCCTTATGCTCCCTTGGAGGAAATTCCCTTAGAGTCAGGATAACAGCGTGTTAAACAGCCATCACTCATCTGTGTGACAGTTCAGCATCTCACCGCATATGAGAATAAAAGAATAAGAGCCCCTGATTTTTGCAGGCTAACCTTGCGGTTATATTACTCGTTGCCAAAAAATTTCAGTCAGCCAATCAGATAGTCTCAAGTATCCAGATGTGTGACATCTTGTCAGCATAGCCTGTGATGGCACTAATTGGATGAGTGCCCATCATGGAGTTTCTGCCCATCAAAGAGTTCACTATGTAGTGGCATACAAGTTACAGAGCAAACTATAAGAAAATGTGTGAATGATAAGTCAGTTTAGGGACACATTCATGGCAAGGAAGTACTGCTTTCAACTGAAAGCAACTTCTACTAGCTAATTTTGTGTTTTTGTGAAAATTAGAAAAAGGTGCCTCATTGTCTTGGCAAAGACAATTATATCAGAGCACACAAAGTGGTAAGTAGAGAGTAGCAGAAAGTAGCCCTGGTAAAGGGCAAAATCTGCACAACCTTGCATGAACTCTTATGTCATAAATAATACTTGATAGAATGAGAAGCCCGCTGGTAAGGAATTCTAGTGTTGATTAATTCAGCAGCATAAGGACTATGTGGTTTCCATCTTTTGGCTCGAGTTTCATGAGTACGTTGTCTCTTCTGGTTCATCCCCTCATGGTTACAAAAGAGCTGCTGCAGCTCTAACCGTAATTTCTTTGCACAACTCTATCCAAAGTCAGAAAAGGTAACTGTTTAAAAATCAAGGTGTAAAAAGTTTTCCTAAACACCCTTGAGAAAACTTGCTCTTATTTCTTATTAGCAATGGCTAGATCATCTGCTTATTTCTAATTCAATTTTTAATAACAAGGAATGAATGGCCAATTAGTTGGAACAATCAAGATTCTCTCAGTGGGGATAGGGAGGCTATTGGATTCCCCTGATTCACAGAGTTACCCAAAATTAACAGAAGTCAGCTCTGGTTGGAAGAAGGAAGGGTAGGATGGCTTGTGGGTTAACAATAAATAATGTCAACCCAAAGTCAGTGAGAAATATAATAAGTGCTACAAGAGCACAGGCAGGGAAAAAGACAATTAATTCTTCCAACTTCACAGAAGCCCTGATTTTGGAACTGACACTTGATATCTGAGAATTATTTCTTAGGTGAGTAAGTAGTAAATAAATTCCAAAATGAAGCAAAAACCAAAAAAGAAAAATATTAATTTGCAGGTTATGATACCTTCTTATGATGAAATAAATGTTTTTATACACTTACACAGGTACCACAGAGAGACACTGTAGGAAAATCTAAAAGAATTTTCCTTTCATTTTATAAAAAAAAAAAAAACCTGCTATGTATTTTTTATTAAAACAGACACACATATGTAAGCTTTTTTTTTTTAATTTTAAACACAAAATTAGAACTAAATAGAAAATTCTTGGTTCTCACCCTGGGAACTTCAGACCTAGAGCCTTAAACTGTGCACCTCAATAGGAACAACAATTTTCAACAACTCTGAATCCAAATCTTATAGCTTAACAACCTCAGAGAAAGTGAATGGTTCTCTCCCCTTGTTAATACACTAGACAAGAACACTGATTTGTCCAGCTGGGTCAGTTGCTCAGTCGTCAACCAATCACAATCGCCAAGACGATGGTAATACCCATCTAGGCCACTGGTCCTCTCTAATAGCTGCCATACTGGATATCACCCTTCTCCTAAAACACTCCAAAGAATCAAAATCAAAAGACCACATCGTATATGATCCGATTTATGTGAAATCTTCAGAATACGCCAATTCACAAAGACAAAAGGCATATTACTAGCGGCCAGGGGCTAGGTTAGGTGTAAGAAGTCAACAAGAATAATATCCCCTAATGGATATAAGAATAATGACCCTTAATGGTGGTGAAAATTTCTACAGTTATACTGTGTTGAGATCGTTGAACTCTGTGAATATGCTAAAAACTCCTGAAACTGGCACTTTAGATAGGTAAATTTGATGGTATGTGGAGTCTCTCTCAATAAAAAAAAAGTGTTGTGTGTGACTGTTAATACCACTACCCCCTAGAGATAATCATGTTAATATTTTTTTGTGTATACCACCCAGAATCTTCTCCAGGCATGCATACAAAACATAAATTTTAATGTTAGCATGAATTTTATCATATATATACAGTGTAATTGATTTAACTATTCTTCCCTTAAAGGAGAAAAATTTTCAAAGTGCTTTTCCTCTGTTTCTGCTGGGTTTTGTATTTATGAGTTAGGATAAATGCCTGACTCATGCCTAAGACTTTACAAAACTCATTACAGAAAGAAAACACAGAAAATCACAAGCATTAATCTATTTATTTTTAAAACTACTGTTGTCATAACAATTTCATGTTGCCTTGTAAGTGGAACTCTTTTTTCCTCCATGCTATATTTAGGACATTAGTTACCATAACAACAATATGTAATTCATTGTATAGAAACCCAACCTGAGGGGCATTCTCTATTAGGAATCTTTATATTACAAATGTGAAAGGCAGTTCCATAAGTCATTAGGTCCATTCCTGCGTCTCTGGGATAGATTGCCCAAAACCTTCCAAATAGATGGGCTCTAGCTTATTTTTGAAAAAGAAAATAAAAAACAAATCCTGAGGAATCAAAATCTACTATTTCATTTCAAAAGTCTGGTACGGGATTCTGTAACCATGGTGTAAACGATCTAACTCGTAGGCATTCTCTACTCAGTACAAACTTAAATAATGCTCATTGATTTTCCCCTCAAATGCCAAAAAAGTGACCCAAATAGCCTTTCTTTACCCAGCCTTATAAAACATGGCTAGGTTTGATTCTTCAGTCCAAGAACTTACTAACAATGTGCAACTTTGATCACAAAGTGGAGAATTTTCTTCCATGGGCATTCGCTTCTTCCTTTATAATTAATACGAGTGATATTTAACCATTTTGGCTTAACCATCTCTTTGGGACTCTGATGAAATCCAGACAATATTTCCAGAAAAATACACTTAATGCTTACAATTTTATTCAAATTTCAGAGATTTCATGTGTTCTCTGAAGCCCATTGAAATTCCTGCAAGGTTAAGATCCCTAGATTGCAGACTAAAAGATTTTTTTCCTTCTCTCTCTCTCTCCCTTCCTTCTTACTTCCCTTCTTTCCTTCCCTCCTTCCTTCTTCCCTTCCCCTCTTCCCTTTTTTCCTTCCTTCCTTCCATCCCGTCATTCATTCATGTAACTCAAGATATACCTCAAACTCTCCTAAGTGCTTTATTGTCCTGTGGACTTCTGCTGCACCTCGGAGACTTTGTGGGGACCCACAGTTTCAGAAAGACAGTGTGATTGCACTCTGCTTTGGCACAGTACAATTATGTACAGTGGGAGAGAGTTTCCTTGCTCTACAGAAACTTGAGTTACTCTGTTGGACGCACCGCTGTGATGTTCTTCTAGATGGGTAGTACTTTGTAGCTATGTGAAAGCCTTTTTCTTAGCAACACAGGGGGTGGAGAAAACATAAGATTCTAAGTCAGAGATGTGAATTCAACCTCAGCCCGACTACTTTGCAGCTGTGTCGACCTGGAGAATCACTTGATCGCTGTAACTCCTAATCTCCTCCTCTGTGAGCTGAAGCTAATAACGACTACCTCACATAACCTCCATCTGGGTGCTTGAGTAAATTAACAAAACAAGAAAATGAATGTAGAAGCATTTTGTAAATCACAAAACAAATGATCATTAGTATTATTGTTGTTCTTATTATGTAATTGTTGAAAATCAGGCTTGTATCTTCACTCTTGGCTCTGTAGGGTGACAGACAGGTGCCAGAGCCCATTCCTAATCTGACTTCCATTTTTCTCCTCTATTTTGAATTCGAATAAAACAGAGCAGGTAGCACATTTCCGAAACTGTGAGACCTTTCCCGAGGTGGTTCTCAGCCTCTTCTCTGCAGCTGTGGGATGCAATTAGTTAGAGGGCATTATACACACATATTCACTCCACAGAAACATAGATAATGACTAGACATTTTTTAAAATGAAAGCAGATTTTAATTGTTTTTCTTGGAAATATCTTGAAAAGCCCTTTGCCAATGGTGTAAGGATTCTTTTGGTGGCGAGTAATAGAAACCAACTCTATCTGCCTCAACTTGTGGATGAGAAATAGATTTTCAGGATAAGGCGGGGTCTTGTGGATCCAGTGATCTGCAGGGCAGTAGGGACCCTCAGAACTCTGCCTGTTTCTCTGCGTGGTGTGCTACTGTGACTCCCGGCTCTTTCTCTCAGATCAGCTTCTTCTGAAGCTCGGGTCCAGTGGCAGGCAGAGTGTGGCTGTACTCAACTCCTAACTTGACATATCTGCACCCAGAGTCCTCAACAGATCCAATCTGCCTCTCTGTCCCAAACTCACATCATCCCACTCAGCAAAGGGGGTCTGATTGGCCTGAGTTTATCATGTCTTGTTGGGATTTGAAAAGACCCCAACACCCCCAGTTCTGTTGCCTTCAACATCTTTGGCTTTTGCACTCTTCGACCCTATGAGAAGGAGTTTCTCGTCTTGTTTCAATTTAACCTAACATGCACTAAAATTGAACTATTTGGTACAGTCAGGATTGGGGGTGTAGTGGATGGGTATATCTTGTAGCTACTCTTTTATGAATGATGACAACACACAAATGCCCTCTGAAAAGGGTTCTGCTCTACAGGAACAAAACTCTCTGTGTCCTTGACCACAGCATACAGACCTAAGGAGTCCAGATGCTTGGCAGGGCTGGAAAGGGGGACATGTGGGACAGACACCCACTACGTATAAACCACACATGATTTTATGGGAAAAGATGTTCGCAAGTTTGACTTCGCTCTGTGGTCAAGACCAGAAAACAAGCCCTTGTCTTTATGTCATTGTAGATGTCACAGGACACAAAATAGGGGTTAAATTGGAGCCTTGAATTGAGCTTTCTCTCAGGACAGGCCACCAGAAGGCCTTCCTCTCTGAGTGTGCCTAAGCCTCATCTCTGAGCAATATATCTCAACATTGGGTCTGTAACATACCTCGTTCACAGCATTTTGCCTTGTGCACACTGGACGGCAAAGGTTAGTCTTTCCACATCTGGTTTGTAGTCCTTAGATGAGAACTGAACTCTTCCATGGCCTACAAGGCCCTGAGTGATCTAGCCCTGGTCTTCCCCTCCAGGCCCAACCCCAGCCATCATTCTGCCCACTCAGCGCTGTGTGTGCGAGCCCTGCTGGCCATCTCTCCAATCCCAAGAGGCGTGACTCCCTCCCATCCCAGAGTCTTGGGCATGTTCTCCACTGCATCTGGCCCATTCTTCCCTTAATCTCCTCTTTCTTCATTTACCTGATTCCTAATTCTCATTTCACTCTCCATAGGCGTGTTCCATTGACAGGAAGGCCTTCCTGGATCCCCAGGCCAGACCAGCCATGTGTTATCAGAACTCCCATTGCTTTTTCCACAGCACATATTGGCTTACAGTTATATATCTCTGCTATTAGTTAATGAACTCTCATCTCCACACTAGTGCTTAGCTCCATGAGGATAGGCTCTTTGCTGTTTTGCTTGCCACACTATTTAATATATTAATATATAACACAGATAATATAGCACTAATATAGTTAAAAAAATCTGGATTTGGAGAGGCACTACCTGAGTTCAAATCTCACCTCTACCACATAATAGGTGAGTTTCAGTATCTTCATTTGTAACCTGAGTATAATAAAACTACCCATTTTGTAGGATATTGTGAGAAATAAACTCAAGCATACAGGCAAATTGCTTATTGCTTAGAACAGCACCTGGTAAACAGCATTCCCTCAATAAATAGGAACAATAAATGAAGGGTAAACATATCCCAGAGAAACATTTCCAGAGAAAGAGTGGTAATGCCCCATTTTGGATTTGAAGAAAGGAGAGACCCTTCTCTTCATCTTGAGTCCAGATTATGTCCTCAAATTTGAATCTAACAAATTCTGGACATTTATCAAACATTTAATATTACGTTAGATTGCTTGATGTCCTAGCAGAGTGGTACAGAGTGCAGAAACAGCACACTCATGGGAAAGCTTCCTGTGATAGGAGAAACGAGTCCATCCATGTTTATGCTAATGGTAAATTCTAGGATAAGACCATAATGTTGTTTTGCATAGCATGTAGCAGCTACAATTCAGGTGTTTCTAAACAGGAACAAGATGAAGGTGAGCTTGCAAACCTGTAGTCACCTTTTTCCCAACTGAAGGGCACTAGTGAAATAATTTGTCCCTGAAGGTTCATCTTCTTATCACACATATCCCTCCACTTTGTTTCTCCAGGGAGCAAGGCAGAGTCATGGATAAATACAAGGGGTTTATTGACAACCTCAGCTCTCACTTATTAAATTGGCTTGTTTTCTTTTCTTTTCTGTTTTTTTTCTTTTTCTTTTTTCTTTTTCTTTTCTTTTCTTTCTCTCTCTCTCTTTTTTTTTTTTTTTTTTTTTTGTGCCCCTTCTGGGCCATAGGAAGAACTAGAAATGAGAACTACTGTCTTCTTGTTACTTAATAAAATCTTCTAACTTATTTTCAATATATCTCTTTACCAAGTAATAACCATGGGATGAGCCTTGACATGTTTCCTGTTCTAAAGGCATTTACTGCTAATTCAGCCTGTGGTTGGGACATCTCATGGCACTCGTCTGACCTCGCTAGGCCTCTCTAGAGCCTAAAGCGTGGATGAATGTGGGGCTCAGTTGAAACTGGGATTACAGACTACATACACAGTTGAATGCTTTCTCTCATATTCTCATTTCTGCTCTTTCTTTATACCTTTTGTTTTTCTTCCTCCCTATAGGTTTTTTGACATAGCAGAAACATGGCTATTGACATTCCCCAAGTTTAACTGCTTGCAGCTTTACCTCCCTCCAGGAGAAGATGACTGTCTTATTGAGAATTCCAGTCCAAAACTTCCAGAGAGATGTCCTGATTGGCCAGTGTAAGCCATGTGGCTTTTCTGGACCAATCAACTGGAACAGGTTTAATATGTTGAATAAGAGGTAGGGATGTAGCCCAGAAATGGTGGGCAGACGAAATAATGTGTCTAGCCAATGTATTCACATATCCCTCTTTTTAGTTTTTTTTTTTTTACAAGTAGTTTATTGTCAAGTTGGTTTCCATATAACACCCAGTGCTCATTCCAAAAAGTCCCCTCCTCCATGCCCATCTCCCTCCTCCCCCCAACACCCATCAGTCCTCAGTTTGTTCTCAGCATTCAAGAGTCTCTCGTGGTTTGTCCCCTCCATCTCCCCCACTATTTTTCCCCCCTTCTTCTCCCCCAGGTCCTCAGTTAAGTTCCTTCTAATCCTCTTATATGTGCAAACATATGGTATCTGTCCTTCTCTGCCTGACTTATTTTGCTCAGCATAACACCCTCAAGGTCCATCCATGTTGCTACACATGGCCAGATTTCATTCTTTCTCGTTGCCATGTAGTATTCCATCGTATAGATAAACCACATCTTCTTGATCCATTCGTCCGTCGATGGACACTTAGGCTCCATCCATGTTTTGGCTGGTGTTGAGAGTGCTGCTATGCACATTGGGGTACATGTGCTCCTAGGCATCAGCACTCCTGTATCCCTTGAGTAAATTCCTAGCAGTGCTATTGTTGGTTCATAGGGGATTTCTATTGTTAATTTTTTGAGGAAACTCCACACTGTTTTCCAGAGGGGCTGTACCAGTTTACATTCCCACCAACAGTGTAGGAGGGTGCCCATTTCTCCACATCCTCGCCAGCATCTAGAGTCCTCTGATTTGCTCATTTTAGTCACTCTGACTGGCGTGACATACCCCTCCTTTTATAAGTATCTGCCAGTGGTCCTTATCACCTCTGCCCTCTGTACATTAGGGATAACGTGTTGATAAAGCGAAACGAGGGAAATCAGACCCTGCATGTCTGCTACGATGTACATCAAAGGCACCTGTGTGAAGCACTCACATTCTGAGCTCTCTCCCCATCTCATTAAAGCTAGTTCATGGTATTACATACATAACATTCAAAGAGTTCCAACTGGTTCTTTCTTCTCTCCTGCCTTCTCTACGCATCTGGAGGCTAAGTATAAGGAAGTAAGGGAAGCTAAGTGTCTGCTGGAATCATGGACAGATGTGAGCTCTATTTTAAACAACTGCTGTTGTATTTCCCCAAACATTCCCTTTTGGAGTATTTTCCATAAAAAAAAAATGGAGGACTTTTGAGAAAGAGTGCAGTCCTAAGGAAATAAATGTTCAATGGGAGGATTGCAGGCATCATCAATAGGCACGTGGTGGTGCTCATACTGGTGAGTAAAGGGCAGAACCCTCCCATCATACCTCAAATCACAGTGGCACAGGAAGACTAAGGGGATATTGCCCTGGAACAGGAATATTTCACAGAAAACCTTTTTTTGGAGTGGGGGGTGGTGTTGGTGCACAAGGATTATTACTCCAGCCTCTAAGTACTGAGACATCATATCATATACAAACTGTATTTTGTAGTTGAGTATATATAAGCACTTCAGACTTTTAAGATGAAGGAAATCAATCTGGTAGATGGGTTCATTTTGCAGATACAATTAAGGAGCCCACAATGAGCTTATGCTCAGGGAATCTTTTTTTTTTTTTTTTTAGTTTCTATTTACTGTTGATTAGGAGACATTTTATAACTCCGTTAAGTTAGAGGAAAATGATCAAGTACCATGATTTTCTCTTCTGTCTCCTAGAAAAAAATAATTCAGAAATTTATGGTTTTATTATCCTAAAGGGCATTTCACCAGTTTTATATCTAATGGAACAGTCTTATCTCAGCATTACTTAGTTTTTCCGTTCACTTCGCAATCCCATTTTCCTAACATCTTTGGAACTTGTTTTGTCATTCTTGTAGTGCTCTCATGAATAACTTAAATGTTTTCATGTATTCTCTCATGGATACACGATAACTTGACAAGTGGTGACTGTTTGTACAAAAATGATGTTTGACCGTATTAACATAATGACTCAGTTTCTCTCTGGGCTCCAGTTTCCCATTCCTGGCTTCCTTTTCAAATCTCCTGCAGGGTCTCTCCTCAGAGATGCTGATTTGGTGAAATGTTGAGGGGAAAAGTATTTTTTAATGTCCTTCAAGTGATCCTAATATATTGTTAAATTTGACTCATTGTCTTGGTTAATATTAATAATAATATTAATAGGAAAACCATTACACTTACTACATTAGATCATAGTAATAACAACTATTGAAGGCTTACTGATTAATCAGCCCCTGTGCTAAATGCATTTAATGTACATGTGCCGTTAAGCTTACCTAATCCCTATCCAAAACCTAGAGATGAAAAGACCCCTTGGAAAACTACATTAGTTTTTTAAGGTTACTGGGCTAGATGCCGGGATACAAAAAGAATGGCTTCTAAAATAACAACAGCTGATCTTAATCAAGCTCTTTTCTCTTTGCCAAGGTCACTACTAAGGAATTTACACTTGGTGCCTATCCCTTTGCCTCACACCAAAATTCAGTGTTCCTGCATGACCCATCAGCTCACTAACTCATTCAGCCAGCCTCTGTCAAGCTTCTACCATTTTCTAGTTACTGCCTCAGAGACATCAGGGAACGTTGTACCTCATCTTTAAGAAGCTTATCATGCTTACAAGGCCAGGAATTACTTTTTACCCAGTAATTAGGCTCTGTCCATATGGGTACTTTTGCCTATACTCCAACATTTGCCTAAGATTATGATCTTCCAAATTAACGACCTTGGATGACAATCATTACAGAGTTGATCTCTCAGGGTCACTACCTCAAAGATCTCCCAGACTTCTTGTTAGAAGAAATGGAGGTCCTACCATTTGCTGCCCAGTGTTTTTCTCCCAAATGGATTCTGGTTTGAAGGGTTCAGATTATGTCTTTTGTCAGTAAAGAAATAGTTATATGCTGCAGGGGTCTACAGATCCCAAGGGTTCATGGGCACAATCTAGGAAGTCTTTGAACTTGGATGGGAAAAACTGCATCTTTATTCTTATTAGCATGTAACAGAAATTACTATTTCCTTCAATTATGCATCTAGGTAATAAACCACAACAATATTTATGAAATCAGTGACTTTATTATCAGTACAGATATTTTCATACTATATTGTTTTTGTAGGGATCTCTTAATATCAGGTATATTTACCACCTCTTCAATATGCTGTTTATTTTACTTGCAACTAGATCTGGTTATTCAATGCATGAATAAAGGACCACAAACATAGTTGCATCACAAATCTACTTTTAAATATTTTGATGACTGTATTTCCAGACAATTAATTGGCTTCCTTTGTAATCCTGTGTATTTTTTATGCATTTGAAAACGTTACTCTAAGAAGAGAATCCACAGACTTCACACCACACACATGCACACACACACACGCAAACATTAAGATTCTGTATACATGTCACTTTCTCTCCCAGCCCCATGACTGATGCTATGCAATACTGAGAAATATCAGGCAGTTTGCATCTACTGAATAGATAATCTCAATACTATCATGATTACCTAATTCAGAAATGCCACCAAGTACAACAGGTATGAATCTCAGCACACAAACTCAGGTGTGCAAGAAGTGAAACTATTTTTTTTATAACTTAACTCCTATTATGCGCCTCTAAGGGCAGAGATCTAGTATCAGTTAGTTCAGGGTGTAACCTTTTGAGGGTGATATCTGATTTCCAGAGAGAAGTATAGTGCCCAGTCATTGGGGAACAGGCTTTATCTGACCACTTTCTCCTCTTCTTTGGGGCCTTCAACCCTGACTGATCTCAGTCCCTTGTGCAGCAGGCAGCTTCTGGGTGGCCCTTGTTCCTGGCCCAGGGCTCCTTTGGGGTGGTCCCTGATTGCTGAGCCTCACCCGGTGTGTTGGGGAAGAAATAGTCTGCTTTTCCCAAGTGGTGCCTCAAGCTCTGTCCTTTTGTGCAATAGGACCATCTTTCTGAAAGTACCACATGGCATTTCTACCCTGCAATTTCACCTATGCCCAGGGCACAGTCAGAAGCTGGGGGACTCTCTTCTCTCAGAACCCCAAACTTTCTAGCCTTTTGTTGCCCCTGCTCCTAGAACTTCATCCACGTGGGCAGCAGTGGGGAAGGGAGAGGGGAAAAGATTGAAGCCATTTTTTGACATCTGCTGGAATCTAAGATTCCTTCCTCCTCTGCTCCTCTTCACACTTAATTTGAACTTCTTCCTAGTCTAGGAGGCTAGAAAGGTTTGCTCCTACCTTCCCTATCCTTGATTTCTGCCCCTCCCCCCATCCTGCAATTTGAAATGCAAAAGCATACTATTAAAAATTCAAGAGCCTTTGCTCTGTGTCTGTTTCTCCCAGAAGCAATCTCTTAGCTTGGTGGCCAATTTAGGGAAGAGTGAAGAAGGTCACAGGAAGCATGAGGAATAATATATTGGGTAATTTCCAAAATTCAAAAACACAAATTCAAATATCAGATACATGAACTATCATTGAAATGAACAAATCCTTTCCCACTGTCAATGAGAAATTCCATAAATTTGTAGAAAATAAAAACGATGTGTTAAAACATGGATGCTGGATGTTTGGAGAGGTTCAGTCTGTAGTTGAATGACGTGCTTCTGTGTGCTGTGTTCTCATGTTATGGGCATCAAAATATTGGCTCCATAAAATAAGAATTGTTCCCAGTTATCTTGTAATAAGTTCTGTCTAAGCCCCTGGGTTGTATGAATTTGCCTCCTCTGTGTTTCTACAAATACTCTAGGTAAACATCTATCTTAACTCTGAAAAGCTCTACAGAATAAGGCAGTAAGGAACAAGCAATGAGGAAGATTGTGTTGCCCGGCAGAACCTAGGCTCTGAGGGTGGGGGAAGTGGGTGCGTTTTCTACAGCAAAAAATAACAAACCAGGCTGTCTATGGGGTGGGAGGCAAGCCAAGCCCTGTAACACTGATTGCCTGCTTCCCTCAGGCCTTGTGCTCTGGGTCAACACTGGGTGTGAGTCAATTCAGAGGTTCAGTGTTGGCTCCAGGACCAGTGTCTGGCTGCCCCTGCCACAGACAGAGCGGGCCAAATTGGGATTATGGCTCCCAAGTCAAATCTGCCTTTTCCACGAGCTAAGCAGTCAGACCAAGGACACTACAATTTAACACGTTATCTGTTAATCTTTCAGCCTCATATGAAGAAGCTCTTGCAGGGATGAAACACGCTTCACTCAATGCCATACCCCATCACGCTACCCGGGGACGTACAGATGGGATGTGTTCAATAATATCTACTTCCCAATGTTAACTGAGCACATCTGTTGTGCATGGTTCTGGGCTTACACTTGAAATGCACTATTCTGTTTCAGCTTCGCAAACAGCCTCTGAGGTACAGGCAGCCTGTGAAAGAAAACAAACACATCACCTCAAGTCACACACCTGATGCGTCACAGGTCTAACTCCTAAGCACCTGCTATGCTGAAGAAAGCCCTAAAAAAAGCCCTAAAAGCTTTCTACAAGTCCACCAGGCGACCGAAGACTGCGCTCTCGATGTGCAGAGCAGCCGTAGCCAGAGATGCAGAGATGGGATGGACTATAGGGTTCCTTGGTTGCTGGGCCTGGCAGGATTTTTGCGAACCATAAAGCACAGAGGTGAGAGCCTGAGCTTCTTCATCAAACAATAAATCCACAGATAGCTTATTTGTATTCCCCAGCCTCTTCTTCCAAGTTTCCAAATAGAGCTCGCTGTGCAGCAGCCAGAAAAGCCACACATACAGCAGCACCAGCTGGACAGAACAGGCACCCTAAGTTCACTGCATTTTCTTGGGGATGGTCCTCAGGCTCTGGTTCTCATGGGGGTTCTCTATCTCTGGGACAGCTGCTCAGGTTTTCAAACACAATTTTCTGCTTTCTGCTCAGCAAAGAATTCATGTCAGCAGTTCTGAGGCCCAAGTCTGGAAGTCTGTGTCTTTAAAGCTCATGTAGTGATTCACATGCTCGGCCTAGTTGGGGAAACAATAGTCTGGGTCATTGAGGTGGGCCCTTCCTGACTGGATTATCCATTTCGGAGGTTAAATCCCTGAGTATTGCCATTGGTTTAGGGTGCTATGGAATGTTTTTTTAATAAGTTTATTTATTTATTTTGAGAGAGAGAGCAAGCAGGTAGGGGCAGAGCAAGAAGGAGAGAGAGAGAGATAGACAGATAGAATCCCAAGCAGGCTCCACATGCTCGGCACAGAGCTGGACATGGGGCTCAAACCCATGAACCATGAGACCAAGACCTGAGCTGAAATCAAGAGTAAGACACTAACCAACTGAGCCCCCCAGGCGTCCCTTTCCATATGCCCATTCCATTCAGTGCTATGGCCTGTTTAAGAGGTGTTTGGGGGGTGTTTGGGGATGGAAACTAGGGAAAATATTTGAAGAACAGGAAGGTGCTAATTTATCTGATGGGTATTAAGAAAGGACGTGACCCTTTACAGTGACGTCTATTGCTTTTGCCTGCCAGTTTCATTCCCCTTCTTCTGAAAATGATATTCGTCTTAGAAATTGTTCCATTCCTAATTCTTCACCCACGTATTTTAGGTGGTGTTTAATCCACCCTCCTCTTGACTTCATGGGTAAGCAGGGGTTACCCTTGCTTGGCCATGCAAAATAGGTATAGGAGTCAGGAGAGGCAAACGAGGCTGAGTCTCAGCACTTTTGATAGCTTGGTTATAAAGCTTGGCACTGTCATCTTAGAGCTGCTGGCAACTTTCTCTGATTGTAGGGAGGACACACGGTGGAGAAAAATGAGACCAACACATAGGAAACATACATCATAAATAAACTTATAAAAACACAGACTACCAAGTTTTAAGCAATGATGAATTTTATCACATAAAGATTGAATTTCTGTCAATGACACCATAGACGCATTCAATAGAAGGCTGGCAAAATGTGAGAAAACATTTATAACGTGTGTGCGTGTGTGTGTGTGTGTGTGTGTGTGTGTGTGTGTGAGAGAGACAGAAAGAGAGACAGAGAGACAGAGAGAGACAGAGAGAAAAAGAGAAAGAGATATATCTAGAATATACAAGGAACTCTGGAAATCAAGGAGAAAAAGATTGCAAATGGGTACAGGATACGAATAAGAAATTTACAGAAAGGGAAGCTCCAAAAAGAAACAAGCCTATGATGACTGCTCAAAATCATGGTGGTAAGAGAAGTTCAAATTAAAACACTACATATGAGTTTACATCCATTAAGTGAGCAAAAATCAGGGTACTGGCAAAGGCTGGGAGACATTTCAGAGCACAGGAACAGCCATATATCGTTGAGGGTGGGAGTGGGGGGTGACCTCTGCAACTCTTCGGGGGCAATTTGCCCCAACCTGGTTAATTTAGGTTCTACACAAACCCCACCCCAGTGACCCAGGAATGCTGCTCTAGGGTCTGTGTACCCGTGGGTTTCACAACCAGGTACACAGAAGGATATGTTTTGGGTTTTCATAGAAACACAGTCTATACTGGCAGGCAGTTGAAGGTGCCCAGCCCTGGGAGAAAGAGTGAGAAATGAGATAGAACCACACTGTAGATTGCTATGGAACTGCCAGAAAAAAAGAAATAAAAAAGGAGAACACACGTAGAGACATACACATAGTATGAGAAAAGGAGAGGAAAGTGAGAAAAGAAAAAAAAAACATTATAAGATCTAAACCCAAGTGCTATTTGCATAAATTAAAAATAGATGCACATGCAGGGCTCCATCTCACAACCCTGAGATCATGACCTTAGCCAAAATCAAGAGTCGGACACTTAACCGACTGAGCCACCCAGGTGCCCCAAAACAATATACATTGTGAAAAAAACATATTCAAATAAAAATATATATACATTCAACATATTAAAATGAATGCCCAATGGGGATGCCAGCCTCTATGGATTTTAAGCAAAAAAGCAAACAAATAAGTATTGGATGATGTTGATAAGTGCAGTGAAGGAAAAACCAAGAAAGTGAACAAATGAACCCAAGTGCCAAGAGAAAGACTCACAAGAGAGATCTACTTAGCACAGAGTAGACAGGTCCGGGAAGGCTTCTCTGCAGTAGTGATATTTTCATTGCAATGAGACCTAGGAATAGTATTTGGGTCAATAGTTCTGGGAGGGCAGCTGGATGGAAGAAAAGCCACAAGAAAAGTTCTGAGGTAGGAAAGAATTGGATGTTCAAGGAACTGAAAGAAGCTTGGATGATGGTGACCCAGGAAAACAGAGTCCCTTTCCTTGAGAGCTCCTGGGTTGTGGCATGACGTGTGAAGGTGGGAATACAAAATCAGAACCACCAGAGAGCAGGTTGGGAGGCGTCCAAGGGTTCTTAGCACTGGCAGGCAGCAGACTACTCCCCTGGTAGCGCTGTGTTAATGCCACATAATTAGTCTGAGCTGTAAAATCCATTCTTAGTTTGCACAGTCATTATGGGGAGGAAGGGTAACACCTGACCCACGGATGCCTCCTTGCAGTTCTGCAACAACCAGCGTGGGTCTGGAAGGAAAAGTTCTGCGATTTTAATGTGAGGCCCCTGTGTGGAATGTACTAACCTGGAAAGCACTAACCTGCTTCCGACTGCTTTAAAGCCTTCACAAATAAGTAGTCTGAATAGACGGAGGCTGTGGGGGTGAATGGATGAGAGCTCCAGCTTGGGATCTGAGAGGTCTTGTCTTTTTACAGGGGCACCCTCAGTCTGATGCTCAGTAGGGGCTCAACTGTGTCTGTCGGACGGGTGAGTGAAGAGCACACGCTCTGGAAAGCGGAATTTTGAGTGAGAAAGGCATGATGCGGGAAGGCTTGTCACACCTGCCATTTCCCTCCCTCCCCCCACACACATGCACACACGCACACACACGCCAAAGCCTCAGAGAAAAGCAAAATAAAACAGAGGAAGCACCAACATGCTGGCAGTAGTTATAAATATTATGTGGTGGGTCTGTGGGTGAATTTAATCTATATTTTTCCTTTTTTTTAATTTTATAAATGTTTTATTTATTTCTGAGAGAGACAGACAGCATGAGCAGGGAGGGTCAGAGACAGAGGGAGACACAGAATCTGAAGCAGCCTCCAGGCTCTGAGCTAGCTGTCAGCACAGACCCCGACACAGGGCTCGAACCCACAAACTGTGAGATCATGACCTGAGCCGAAGTCGGATGCTCAACTGACTGAGCCACCCAGGTGCCCCTTTTCTTTCTAATATTTAACACATATGTAACTCATACTTTTCATGTAGCTTTCTTTTCTTTCTTTTTTTTCCTCCAGTGGAAAGAAGTCTTTCATAAAGGGAAGACAAGAATGCTGTCGAAAATGGCACGGGGCACCTGGGTGGCTCAGTTGGTTAAGCGGCCGACTTCAGCTCAGGTCATGATGCTGGGTTGGTGAGTTTGAGCTGAGCATTGGGCTCTGGCCTGATAGCTTGGGGCCTGGAGCCTGCTTCGGATTCTGTGTCTCCCTCTCTCCCTGCCCCTCCCATGCTCATGCTCTGTTTCCCTGTCTCTCAAAAATAAATAAATGTTAAAAATTTTTGAAAAAGAAAGAAAAAAAGAAAATGGCCCTGCCCCCTACTTTTAGGAGACAAACCCGATTCATATGTTTTTTATGACTAATGGTTATGTATATTTGTATCCATATCTATTTCTATATCCTTGAAGCCCTGCTTTTGAATATGCGAAGACTAGGGGCTCAGTCAGTTGAGCATCCAGCTTTGGCTCAGTTCATGATCTCGCAGTTCGTGGGTTTGAGCCCCGAATCAGGCTCTGTACTGACAGCTCAGAGCCTGGAGCATGCTTTGGATTCTGTGTCTCCCTCTCTCTGTCCCTCCCCTGCTCACGCTCTGTCTGTCTGTCTGTCTCTCTCTCTCAAAAATAAATGAACATTAAAAAGAATTGAACATGTAAAGACTGAACTGGAGCATCGTTTCAGGTGGAGTTGAAAGCTAAAATTGCCGTGCATGAAGAAACAAGATATAGGAGTCTGCGCTTGCATCTGGGGAGAGAGGGGCCTGAGGAACATCCAAGCAGACAAAACCCCAAATGAGAAATGACTGCTGAGAAATCTCCCATGATGAGGATTTTGGAAATTATTGAGAATAGCCATGTTTAGGTTTCCATGTTGCCTGCTGGTAAAAAACTATCTCCCAGGGGCCAGGCCATGTGCTTGGGGGTAGGGCTATGATATGAAAAGGAGAGACCAGACCTCTGTTTCTGTGGACCTTATGTTCTGGGGGAGGGGTTCCTAATAACACCTTGTATTTATATAGCACTTAATATGAGCCAAGCACTGCTGGCAAAACTTCATGTGTGTAAGCGCCTCATAACAATCCTATAAATTCCCTATATTAATAAATTCCCTATATTTCCTTTGTTGAAAATAACCAAGTTAAATAACTTACCCAAGACCCCTTGGCCAGTAAATGATGAGGGTGGGGTTAGAACCCACCAGTCTGCTTCTCAGGTTCACAAAGGCAGTGAGAAGTTATAGTAATTAACAAAGCAGGAAACCAGGGATGGCGTTTACCTGGGCAAAATAAACAAGGGCAAACCAGGCAGTGGACTGCAGGGTATGCCAGCAGAGACCAGAGGGAAAGACTAAGGGAAGTTATAATCCCTTCTTCCGCACCGGCTCAAAGTATCTTTTGCAGGATATCTTTAAGTCAGTTTCCAAAGAGACATTATTACACACTGGCCCAGTATAAAGTGATACAGAATTAGCCAGGTTTCACAGGGTTCCAAATTCATGCCCACAGTACACAATGTGCTTTTTAAAAGCAAGAAAATAAGCCTATTTTTAACAGAGAAGCATGAATCGTAACATAGCCCATTCATGAATGATCATTGCTAAATGGAAAATTATTCTAACAACTTTTATTGTTCACAAGTCATCAAAACTAAATAGCTAGTGAGTTGCAGCTCCAGCTTCCCAATGGGACCCATTCCAAACTACTGCCTTGGATTTTCTGACCATAAGAAAGGCTCTCGGTGGATGTGATGCACAGGCAGATGCATGTCCCTTGCTTCCATCCACCTCCTTCTGAGTGGGCCCCTTGTGAAATCCAGGGCCCCTTGTGAAATACCTTGTGAAATCTTCTACTGGCCCCTGCTGCTAGGCAGGAGATGTTTGAGAGATCTCCATTCTGTAGGATCTCTGGTCTCCTTTATGGCTCTCCTCTGTGTCTCTCCTTCTTCCTCCCCTTAGAACATGTACCACATTCTTGGTGGCCAGAATTTGATCATACCAATATGGCTATATGCTTTCAATTAAAATATTTTCTTTATTTCTTTTTTAAAAAATTTTAATGCTTATTTTTGAGAGACAGACACATAGAGCATGAGCTGGGGAGAAACAGAGAGAGAGGGAGACACCGAATCAGAAGCAGTCTCCAGGCTCTGAGCTGTCAGCACAGAGCCCCACATGAGGCTCATTCATACTCACTAACAGAGAGATCACAACCTGAGCCGAAGTTGGACGTTTAACCGACTGAGCCACAAAGGTGCCCTCCCCTTACTATATTTTCACCATGTGTCAGTCCTTCCCCTAGGTACTTTACCTGTATTTAATCTTCAAAATAATCCTATAAAGTTGGTAGGTATTACTGGCCCTGCTTTACAGAGAAGGAAAGAGACCTAGAAAGAGTCTCCAGATTATAACCGCTCTGAAAGGTTATCCGGTGTAACCTTTCACATTTCACAGAGGGGATTACAGCCCAGAGTTTCAGAAACTTTTCTCAAGTCCACAGTCAACCAGTGGCAGAGTTGAGACCAAAGCACTGGCCTGTGAGGTCCGGAAGAAACTCTCTTTCAACTACATAAGGTAGCTTTTTGTGACCTTTTATCCTTAACAAAAGGTCAGAACTCTGACAAGTCATTTAGCTCCTGATGGCCTGTTTAAATGGGCAACACACTAGAATTTATCTCATAGAGTGTCGTAAGGGTTACATAAGCAAATGACTATCAAGTACCAAGATCAGTACTCAACACATTCCAAGGACTGATCCTCTGGGAACTTCCACTCTTACCACTATTGTTATCATTTGTCTTCGTCTGTTTGGAGTGCTGTAATACAATGGCACATACCGGGTGCCTTATAAACAATAGAAACTGATTTCTCACAGTTTTGGAGACCAGAAAACCACGACGAGGGTTCCAGCGATCACGTAAGGGCTGTCTTCTGGGCTGCAGCCTGTGTGCTGGAGTCTCACGTGGTGGAAGGGGCTAGTGAAGTCTCCGGCGTCTCTTCTAGAAAAGTACTCACCCCATTCATGAGGGCTTCACCGATGACCTAACACCTCCCGAAAGGCCCCGCCTTCTAAAACGTCACACTGGGCATGATGATTTCAACACAGGAATTTTGAGAGGACTCAAACATTCAGACCACAGCAATTTTACCAATTTTTTAACAGGAAAACTAAACCAAACCATCTAAACGCCTTTATGGTAGGGATCATGCCTTGAATTCAGCACTGGGTTGAACTTCTTATCACCTTTCCACATCAAATCAAGCCAAATCAGCCTCTTTTTACCCCAACTCCAATCATTTAACCCAAGTGAGGAGTGTATGCCCCTGGTGGCATTTAGGATGATTCCAGATGGCACATGTTTCTATATTTTAATAGTTATGCATTTATTCTAGTAAGGATTAGAAAAACACACCTAAAAGATACAGTCACTGATGTAATGGATAATCTTGCTTAGGATGGAGCTAAAGTAAGTCGACTTAAGGAAGAATATTAAATGGATAATAGAATGGCAGCGTGCCATTACAAAAATTGCTGAGACGGGATGCTAAGGCACTTTGGGAAGCAATGACTGAACATACCCTGATGACGACTGGAGTTACCGGTTGAGAATAGTTTTATTTATTAGTAGCAGGAGTCTTTTTAAGACTCTCTCCTGAGAGTCTCTCTCCTGAGATAGCTCAGTCAGCCTGTATTTTACACACACCATCCATGTCTCTCTTTTTGCTCTAACTCTGGCTTAGAAACCCTTTTCTATTCTCTCACCTTGGATAACTCCCACTGGTCCTTTAAGTTTTGGATAATACATGGGTCTCATCAGAGAAGGAGGACCCTCTGTTATGTTTCCTTCAGCTTCGCCAAGCATCTGCGTCATAACTCCATCCCTGTACTTAGCCCGTTGCACAGGAAACAAATGATCACGTGCCTCTCTCCCCTACATTGCTGGAGCTTCTCAAGGGCCGGTATCATGCCTTATTCATCTTTCCATCTCCTACACCAAACAAAATGCTTGGCATAAGGAAGGCACTCAACGTTTCTCTGAAATAAACTATGACTCCAGGCTGCAAAAGAAATAAAAACAATTTTTCTTCTTCTTGGCCCCTTGAAACTGGCTGCCTGTCGAATGCACAGAGCAGTCACGAAAGAGCTTTGTAGCTATTCTGTCTTACTCATAAATATTTTTCAGCTTGTCAGATGTGGGAAAGGCAAGAGGTGAATATATTAAAGAAAGGATAGCATATGTTTGGGCTCTAGAATATGCAAACTTCTATCCTTTGGAACTGGTAACCTGGTTTGAACTTGAAACTTTTATTTGGGACAAAGCCCTGGGAAAAAAAAATGCCTCCCATATGCAAATGATTCCATCTGTGAACCTGTTAAACATTCGTTAGTTCAGCAGAACCTTGCCAAACTGCCACATTATGTCTTCTTCTTGACAATTAACATTTGATATCTCAACAGAGAAATGGAGAAACAAACAGACTATGGACTCATTTTAACTAAAGTGAGTATTAAATAAAACACAAACCTGCAAATTCATTAAGGTCCTGAAGAGCTTGCCAGGAATTGCTATTCCCTCCAGTGTGATGAATCACTAGGCTATGAACTTCCTGTCAGGACAGAAAAGTATACTGGGGGTGGGGGTTGAGGTGGGGTGAAGAGATGGGGATTCTATCTCCAATTTGGTCTTGGGTAGGGCCTTGGGCAAGGCAATGAACCTACTTAGACTTTAGTTTCTTCCTCTATAAATTAAGGGTTTGGACTAGGACTCCTAGGGTCTATTATTAACGTTTAGTCAGTACTTATATTTATTTTTTTTTAAATATTTTTATTTATTTCTAGGAGAGAGAGACAGCATGAGCAGGGGAGGGCCAGAGAGACAGGGAGACACAGACTCTGAAACAGGCTCCAGGCTCTGAGCTGGCAGTCAGCACAGAGCCCGACGCGGGGCTCGAACCCACGAACCTCGAGATCATGACCTAAGCGAAAGTCGGACGCCTAACCGACTAAGCCACCCAGGCGCCCCGGTCAGTACTTATATTTAATAAGTATTATTGAGTACCTACAATGTGCTAGATTGACACTGTTCTGGATCTTTATAGGCAATAATTAGCAAGATTGACAATGTCCCTGTTCTACTGGAATTTTTATTTATTTTTCAATATTTATTTTGAGAGAGTGTGTGCACATGAATGGGGAACGGGCAGACAGAGAGGGAGAGAGAGAATCCTAAGCAGGCTCCACATTGTCAGCACAGAGTCCAACTCGGGGCTCAATCTTATGAACTGTGAGATCATGACCTGAACCGAAGCCAAGAGTGGGACGCTTAACCAACTGAACCATCCAGGCACAACTCTACTGGAATTTTTAGTCTGATGATAGAGGTTTAGCATTAAACAAATGATTATGTATGATTATGCAAGTAACAATTTAAGTGTGGTCACATTAAGCGTGATGATGAATAAAGGCGAGAGAGTGTGAGCACACATGAGTGGAAGGTCTCAGGATAGTCCTGGAGGTCAGGGAAGGCTTCCCTGAGAATGTGATATTGCATAGCTGAGTTCTGCGGGAAGAGAGTGGCCCAGAGGAAGAACAAGGGAAAGCCCGGCCCAAGCAGTGGAAGGAAGTCAAGGGCTTGAGGAGCTAAGAGTAACCAGCGAGGTGCTGGACAGTTGTGAGCTGCAGCCAGTCCATGCAGAACAGTGCAGGCCATGGAAAGTTCCGCTTCTTTCTGGGGCAGTGGGAAGCCATCGACAGGGGTGATATAATTGGAGGTAAAGGACTCACAGTAACTCTGATTAAGAAAGGGTTCTCGGGCCCCTGGGTGGCTCAGTCGGTTAAGCATCCGACTTTGGCTCAAGTCATGATCCTATAGTTCGTGGGTTCGAGCCCCATGCTGGGCTCTGTGCTGACAGCTCAGAGCCTGGATCCTGTTTCAGATTCTGTGTCTCCCTCCCCTGCTCACGCTGTCTCTCTCTCTCTCTCTCAGAAATAAATAAAGCATTAAAAAAATTTTTTTTTAAAAAGAAAGGTTTCTCTTCTTTATCCTTATCTCCAAGTTGTGATAGGCCCTTGTTGGCAAGATCTTAAGGTGAATCTGTGAAAAATAATAAAAGGGAAACCTCACTGATGTGGACCCTGGAGAATAGAAGGGGAACCTGGAAGCGCAAGCTGAACCATAATGTAATTCAGAAGAACTGTCCATCACACTCCTAATAGAAGAATCTTGAACGAAAAGTCACCAATGGCAGGCGTCAGCTGGAAAGGATGTGCACCGCATCCCCCACAGGTAGCCGACACCCCTGTAACCCAAACAATGAGAAACCATCAGCATCCTGAACTCTTGCTTCTCGTCTTTCATCTTCCACCTTCTTCCCCATAAAATAATGTTCTTCACCTTCGTTTGCTGCAGTTGCCTATCGTTTTACCATAGCTTGCTTGTCCCAGATTGCAACTCCCTGCTATTCCTGAATAACTGGTAGGTTTTGTTTTGTTTTTTTTTTAAGGTTAACAGATTCTTCTGGATTATAATCACAAAAGCAACATTGCCATCTGAGGCTTCTCTGGGATTCTTGACTAATTCCACAAGGGCTCATGGACCTCTCTTACAGTTGGCAAAGCTTGCTTTGCACATTACTGCAATATTTCAGCAAAGAACACGCTGCGAGAAGCTTTTGCAAACTCTCACCGATGCCAGCGCCACCCAGATGCTCTTAGGCAATATCACCTTTTGTAAGAGCAACGCAGACAGTGTTTTAAAGGAAGTCAGTGCCCAGCTTGCTATTTGGACTCCATAAAGCTCACTTTTCCCTATTTCTCTTCTTATCTTTTTAAAGGATCTAATAGCTTCCATTTAGAGGTTGAGGTGAATTTAAATCATCTGCTCCCTCTTTCAGGGGAACTGGCATCCTAGATTTAACTCCTATTGTAGACTGAAAGGCTTTGTACTCAAAAAGGCTCTCAGAAATCAGTCAGTAGATGGGGAGGAAATTGTGGTTGTTTGGAGGGGGGCTGGATGGAAGGTTGGCTTGAGACTCTTTTGAAGTGTGCCTGTGTATTCTTCATACTAACCGTGAAGCCCGTAGGAGCCATTGGGAAACTGGCTATAGCACTAATTCCCTAACAAGTATTCTAGGAGATTATTTTCAATTCTACCTTCAACAAAAATATTGTTATTTTTTCTGTGTTAAGAAAAATGCCATCTCTTCCTAAAATGTTAATAATGCTACATATGATTGATGCTCTTGAGGGCCGACAATAACAATCCAGTTTGGGGACCTGAACATCTACCATGCTCGAGGATAGAGTCATGACTGATAACCCATATAGGAATGAGACATTATTTGCTGTTATGTTATCACTTTAACCATTTGGTGTAGAGCCAGTCCAGCAGTTTGAGCTAAGGAGACGGAAAGAGAAACAGGCAGTATAAAGTCCAGGGCCTTAATTCATAGAAGGGCTATGGAGTTAGGGGCCTGGGTTACTGACCAGACTGGAGCGACAAGCCCAGTGTGTGTGACGATGTGCTTCATGGTGGAGGCCAGCCAGTTAGCAGTTCCTCAGGCAGCTCTGCGGGACGTTGTGGTAGTGAAAAGCCACATCTTCAGATAATGTAGTGACAGTGGAAGTGACAGAATCACCAAATTCTGCTGTCTGGGGCCACACTGCAACAGCCTCTAAGAGTTGTCAGCACAAGGATGACACAGTATAGAAGAGTGTTTATTGTTCTTTGTTTTTATTTTTTTTTAATGTTTATTTATTTTTGAGACACAGAGCATGAGCAGGGGAGGTGCAGAGAGAAGGACAGGGAGAGGATCTGAAGCAGGCTCCAGGCTCTAAGCTGTCAGCACAGAGCCCAATGTGGGGCTCAAACCCACGAACCATGAGATCATGACGTCAGATGCTTAACCGACGGAGCACCCAGGTGCACCCCCCCCTTTTCTCCAAATAATTTTTAAAAATGTTTATAGGAGAGTGTTTAAAAACTTACATTTTGGGGACATCTGAGTGGCTCANCGCTTAACCGACGGAGCACCCAGGTGCACCCCCCCCCTTTTCTCCAAATAATTTTTAAAAATGTTTATAGGAGAGTGTTTAAAAACTTACATTTTGGGGACACCTGAGTGGCTCAGTCGGTTAAGAATTCGCCTTTGGCTCAGGTCATAATCTCACGGTTGATGGGTTGAAGCCCCACATGGGGCTCAGTGTTGACGGCTCATAGCCTGGAGCCTGCTTTGGATTCTATGTCTCCCTCTCTCTTTGCTCCTACCCAGTTCATTCTCTGTCTCTCTCTCCAAAATAAATAAACATTAAAAATTAAAAAAAAAAAANGTTCGAGCCCGCGTCTGACAGCTCGGAGCCCAGAACCTGCTTCTGATTCTGCATCTCCTTCTCTCTCTGCCCCTCCTCCGCTCATGTGTTGTCTCTCTCCCTGTCTCCAAAATAAATAAACATTAAAAATTAAAAAAAAAAAAAAAAAAGAAAGAACATAGATTTTTGGATCCAGCTAGACTGCCACCTTGCTGTGCAGCCTGGGACACTGTTACTTACCCGTCCTTGCTTGAGCTTCCTTCACTGTAAAATAAAGACAACAACAGCGAGGTCCCTGTTGAGTGGTGCCAGTTCTCAGGCACCTGCCTTGGGCAAGACAGAAGGGGTGCCCAAAACTCAGTAAGTGAGATAAATACTTTAATGTGATATTTCCTTACACATCAAACTTAATGCTAAAAATGCACAATGAATGAAACAGCACAAGGGCTATTTCTGTGAATGAATATTGTGACTGTATTATCTTTCTGAGGTTTTAATAAAAGGTTCCACAGCCACACACTCAGCCTTTTCTTTCTGCCACTGTTTTGGCAGCCATTTCTGACTTGTGGTATCTTTTGCCATTTAGAGAGTCTGAGAATTTTCAAAATCATCCAGTCTTGATACTGATACACACTTTACTTATTGTATTTTGCTGTTTTACTTCTCTCACCAGAATGTAATATCTATCAAGTCACGTTTTCTTCTTAGTATTTTTTTAATGTTGAGATGGTTTTAGATTTACAGAAAAGCTGCAAAGATAGTATGGAGAAATTCATGTATACCCTTCACCCAGATTCCCCTAATGTTAGCATCTTATAACCATGGAACATTGATCAAAATCAGGAAATTACCATCAGGACAATACTGTTAACTGCAGTACAGACTGTGTTATATTTGGCCAACTTTTCCACTGATGTGCATTTTCTGTTTCAGGATCCATGATGCAATTAGTCATCCTGTTTCTTAATCTTCTCTGATCTGTGACAATTCTCTATCTTTCCTTGTTTTTCATGACCCTAACGAGTTTGAAGGATACTGGTCAGATATTTTATAGAATGTCCCTCACTTTGGGTGTGTCCAGCATTTTCTCATGATTGGATTGAGGTGATGAGTTTTGAGGAATACCGGAGGTGATCAATGCAACTTTTTAAATTTATTTCGATCACTAATGTTTCATCAGCATCTAGAAGAGTGCCTGGAATACACAGATGGTAAAATAAAATAAAGTAGGGAAAATAAAGAAAATAATTTGCCAATTATTTGAGGCAAAATTTATATGCATTTACCTGATGATATGGTTAAATGTGTATATACATATTTACAGCAATACAAAGTTTTTCTACAGAAAATAATTATAAAATGCTGATGGCTTCCAAAGAAAATTTGCTGCCCTGAAAAATCAACTTATCTTCTAAGACAAGGTGGGGAATCCTATTCTTCCTCTTCTTTTTTTAATGTTTATTTTTAAGAGAGAGAGAGCATGAGCAGAGGTGAGGGAGAGAGACTGGGAGACACAGAATCCAAAGCAGGGTCTAGGATCTGAGCTGTCAGTACAGAGCCCGACACAGGGGTTGAACTCACGAACCATGAGATCATGACCTGAGTGGAAGTCAGACACTTAACCGACTGAGCCATCCACATGCTCTGAGAAAGCCTGTTCTGAATTAACTGTAGGTCATTGGCTGTCAGAAAACAAACAGGAGACCCAAAAATGTAAGAAAGCCAGCTTTAAGTGTAATGTACAGTGTCTGAAAAACACTCACTAATTTCCTCCCCAAAACATACAGTGTCTTACCTTTAGCCAAAAATTTGTAGAAAGAAAGAATCAGGGTCCTCTTTGTGCTCTGTATCTCTGGTATCTACCATACTTTCCTCTCAGTGGGTGCTTTATAAACATTAGTTTGAACCTAGCCTACACTATTAACCATACTCTTTAAGGAGATCCATACCGGCCATCGGGTAGCTGTTTCTCCAAGTGATACAATAATTTCGCAGACTAATTTTGACTCTGACAGAGGGATTCAAATTCCACCTCTAGTAAGGCAAATATCTTCAGCTCTCTGAGCTCCATTTTCTTCATATATAAAAATGGAAAAAACCTTTTACCTTTGTTGTCAAGGATTAAACAAAGTGACCTTTTTTTTTAAAGTGCGTAACAGGAGTCCTGATGCATAAAGAATGGTCAGTAAAGAGAACTTCTTACCTTTCCTCCTGTACCTTCTCAGCATC
Source organism: Crocuta crocuta (assembly GCF_008692635.1). NCBI lineage: Eukaryota > Metazoa > Chordata > Mammalia > Carnivora > Hyaenidae > Crocuta > Crocuta crocuta. The sequence goes on from NW_027530640.1 coordinate 15,828,847, forward strand.
CACCCTGCCCCCACCCTGCACCCCAAGGAAGACCAATGGCTTCCACCACAATAGATCACTAGCCCCAAGAAAGCAGACACTTCTGATGGACACAAGCAGTAAAACATGCTTCTTAATCTCCCCTTTAGAAGCTGCATGACCTCAGGTAGGTCATTAACCAACTTTGCCTTAGTTTTTTTAACTGTTTGATGGAGATACTGGTGACTCCTCAAAGGGTAACTATGACGATTAGAAGAACATGTACATGAGGTGCTTGGGACTATGCTTGAAACATATAACTTGTCATGAAAACAGCTGTTGTTATAATGGGTTGTTGCATTTGATGTATGGGCTAAGTGATGGTAAGACAAGTATATGAGAGAGAAGGAGAAAAAGAAAAATCTCATTTGTTATGAGGGAAATAAAATACAATGTATTATTAGCAGAGAAATTTTGCCTGATTTCATAACTATGTTAGAGCTTCCCCTTCCATGAGTTTACCTACATAGTTAAGGAATGTTAGAGAGGGAAGAAGACATTGCTCAATTATTGTAGCCTTTCCAAAGATTTTAGTACATGGGTGGGCAAACATTGTCTGTGAAGGGCCTCGAAATAAATATTTTAGACTTTACAGATCACATACAGGCTCTGCTCATATATTTTTATTCTTTTGTTTTTAATTTGTTTCTTATAATTCTTTACAAACGTTAAAACCACCTCTTGGCCTACTGGTCAAGATTTGCTGATCCCTGGTAAAATCACTTACCATATTTTAGAGATATCTGAAGAAGGATGTAATGAGTAGCTAAGCTTAGAGTTTAGAGCATTATGTAATTGCTGATAAGGGAGAGAGAGAATTGCAGCATGGGTAGTTAGGCTCCTAGTCAAAATCATTGACAAATGGAAGCAAGAAAAACCCAGAGTCTAAACCCAAGACTTAATGGGACATTCTTTTCGCACATAAGTGTCTTGGAACTTATTTGTCATAAAAAGCAACAGGAAATTTGTTTGGCCAAAGCTGCTTAAGACTATTAGAAGAGAATTCTCCATGGGCCTCTTAGGTTTCTGCACATCTTACAAGTCAAGGCACTCACTGCCCATCTGCTCCAGACTATCTTTTGAGGGATATTGGTATAGTGAATAGCCTTATCTCTCTCAGGAGCAAAATGCAAGCATGTTACTGCCTTCTATAAAAGATCTGGGTTCCTTAAACTCCAGGCTCTTCTCCTATGATACACATCATTTCTCATGCAAGGATCAGCTGCCCTTCTTCCTGATGCAAGAAAAGGCCATGAGTAATAAACAGCCCTTCATTTCTTACCCTGGAGTCTTAGGTCATCTGTCAACATCCACGAACCTCTGGCAGGATTACTTTTTAGCTTGCACATAGGGGGAAGAAACCCAAGCTTTTTACAATTTTTAACAGTGACAGAAGTGGAATGAAGATGAGGAAGAATGATCTAAATCAAGGAAACCAGAGAACATTATTTTAAAAGCTACCTTAAAAAAGAGCATTTAACAAAGTCTAAAAATGGTTTGATGCATAGACACAGGAAAGAAGATGGAAAGAGATGGTAAACAGAGATTTGTCCAGCCTATATGGGTGATTTGGGTAAATGTGTCACACTGCAAAAGCCCTCCACATCTATCCGGTGCCTCTATTAGAATTCTACCCTCTGTTCAAAGGGCTTCTCAAATATCACAAAACCTGGAAGTAACCTCTTCATTAAAGCTCAGAAACGTAGACTATACTACCCATGTTAACATAGCATTGTGATGGTAGTGATCTCATAGGCACATTGTCTTCTCTTAAATGGTAAATCCAGAGCTGGTAGCAATGTGATCAATAAATGCGTGTTTCATTTCTTTTGCTTTGTATTATGATTTTTTCAGTCTTATGTAGATTTAAGACTCATGGCCCATTGTTATTTGTCTTTGCATCCAAACTGGATTGCTTTGGGCTGAGTTGTATCCCCTCCAAATTCATATTGAAGTCCTAACCCTAGTACCTCAGAATGTAGCTGCATTTGGAGATAGAGTGTTTTAAAGAGGTAATTATGCAGTCTGTAGGGTGGGTCCTAATCCAGTATGACTGATAACCTTATAAAATGAGATTTGAACATGGATAGGCACAGAGGGGAGACCATGTGAAGACACAGGTAGAAGATGGTCATCCACAAGCTAAGGAGGGAGGCCTCAGAAGAAGCCAACTCTGCCAATACCTTCATCTCAGACTTCTAGCCTTCAGACTGTAAGAAAATAAACAAGCAAAACAAAAATAATTTTCTGTTCTTTAAGCCAAAATCTGTGGTATTTTGTTATGGCAGCTCTAGTAAACTAATACAGTGCTCTATATTTAGTTCTTAAATAAATGGACTTCTTAAGAAAGCCATCCCTGCCTCTGGGTTAGATATCTCTCCTATTTATTGCATAACAGCTTGTAGTAACCTCTGTCATATTATATATCTTTCACACTGCATTATTATCTTTTAATTGTTTATTGCTATGCATATTATACAGTACTAATCACACCTGATGCAAGTAACAGAAAATCTGGTTTACATAAGATCAAACAAAGTGGAAATCTACTGAAGATTCAGGGGATAGATCTAGCTTCAGGCATGTTTTGACTCAAGGACTCAAATGACATCATCAGAACCCATTCTATTTCTATCTCTTAACACTGTTTTCCTCCACACAAGCTTCATTCTCAGACTTCATGTGATGGCAAGATGGCTGCCAACAGATCCAGGCTTATATAATCCCAGGTTCCAGACCATCAAAACAGAAGAAAAAGCTTGTTTCTCAGTAGTCCTGCAAAACCCCCCAGGTTGCATCTTGTTGGATCAGACCACACACTCATCTCTGAACCAATCAGCATAAGCAGGGATGCAATGCTCAGACCATGGTGGAGTTGCACGCTCCCTCAGTAATTCAGAGGTAGAGTCAGACACCATGTATGCTTAGACTGAGGGAGGGGTAGGGAGAAGAAAATTGCAATCCAGAAGAAGGGAGGATGGATGCCTGGCAAGCAAGTTGTTTGTTGCTTTGATATGACTGTTAAGCTCTCAGAGACTAGATATCCCAGTCTCATTCTATCTTCTGGACCCAGCAAATTTACCTGAATATAACAAGAGCACCAGTGAGAGTGTATGGAATGAATGAATGAAGTAGATGTGCAGTCATCAGTGAAGCATGAGCTATTCATTCCTGCTGCAACTGGACGGAGTACCTATGAGTCTCTCTAATTTCCACAGTTAGAAAACAGCTTGAGCCTCATAGGCTGAGCCTGGCCTGGTGGAGGAAATGGCCCTCTTATCTTCCCCAGCAGGGAACTCACAACAACCTTGGTGAGACTGTGCATATTGACTCTGTGATCAAATTCTATCTAGACCCAGAGGAGTGGGTGAAAACTAAGACAAACAAATGGAGAAGGTGTGGAGACACAAATCCTACTCTAAATGTTTCTGTTTTTCATCTCAGCCAGCGAGTGGGAATTGCATCAGATAGGTTACAGAACCACCTAGTGGTCAAAGAGCAGCCACGCTAGTAGTGTACAGACTCCAGTTGGTGTATGTAATGAGCTTAATCATTGTCATTCTGGGACTCTAGTGTACCCTGGTCACCGAAGGGTCCAGGTGCCCTTCCTGGCTTCCACTTTTTCTCCTACTTTTGGAAATGCCACCGGAAGCAGAAATTTGGGATAAAATAAGTCCACTAGATTTCATTTCTACTTTTGTTATAGAAATTGTTGAGAAAGGAAGGATGTTGAAATGGCAAAGGAGACTAAAATTTTAGTGAAAATGTCAGTGCAACATGTTCTCCTTATATCTGGTAATCTGTGGGCATGAAGGTCATAGAAGGGTCCTTCAATTTCTACTTCATAGACTTATGTACTGTTTGACTTACAATATATAACAAAATAGAAGTCATTGGATTAGGGAGGTTTTCTCTGATGTTCTGGGACCAGGGTGTGGTCAACTGCGCTACCTGATTTACGAATCTCCCATACATATTCTTCAGATAAACAAATGACACAGGCATAGGCAGTGGCTTTGGCACTAAATGGTGCTGAACTTGTTCAGCTGGGAAGTTAGTTAATCCATGGGCCTCATTGGTTTGGATACTCCAATATTCTACAGAGATTCTTGTTTCTGAGAGTGAGACTGTAAGCTCCTGTGCTCTATCCCCAAGGGAGTTGGTCTGCTGAAGTGTTTGGATGAAATGAGGTTAGCAGATGAAGGTGACATGGTATCCCATTTTGCTAGTGGACACACAGCCATGATTCAAAATGCAGTTATGTGACCTAAGATGTTCTACATGAAGAGGTCTAAAGGTTTTAGATCAAGGGGCACCTGGGTGGCTCAGTCATTTGAGACTCCAGATCTTGATTTTGTCTCAGGTGATGATCCCGGTGTCATGGGATTGAGCCCCAAGTTGGGCCTCACCCTGAGCATGGAGACTGCTTGGGATGCTCTCTCTCTGTCTCTCTCTTTCTGCCCTTCTTCCCTGCTCACACTCTCTTTCTAAAAATAAATTTTAAAAAATTAAGGTTTTTAGATCATATGTAAAACGGAGTGACAGTTAAATACATGATATTCACAAAAATATTATCAAAGTTTTATTTATAAAGGTTATTCTGTGGCCCGATGGACTAGAGAAACATTGGCTCTCAAGATACCAGTTAGGAAAGTATTATATAATAATTCAGGGCAGCTGCTATAATCATTGCCTTCGTAATTTCTTTGCCCGTGTCAAATCTTCCATGTGCCTATTACAGTGCCTGTAGATGAAGATACCTTGGTTGAATGCATGTTTATGTAAACCTGGATGACCACTCATAGTACAGTAGAGGAACAAGGCACAAGAGAGACAGGAAAGGATACAGAAGACTTATGTCATATGTGGATGCAAGAAGCTGGGGAGAGAGGACATCAAATGAAGGAGACTCTGCAGCTTGCTCATTACTGGAACAGCCAGGAAGGAAAGATGGAGATGGAGATGGAGATGAACAGGGCGGGAGACCTGGGGATTGTGGAAATGCAGCCTGCCAGAGCCGAAGAGAGAGGAAGTGAGAAGCTGAGTTTCATTTATTGTGCTTATGTTAGGTTTGAGTGGATTGACAGGGGGACATCTTAAAGAAATGCCCAGCAGACTGTTATGATAGGGATTTGAGCATAGGTGAGAGGTTAGTGTTTGGGATACAGTTTTGGATATCTAACATGGAAGCAAGAGTTCAATATGCACGAGCAAATAAACTGCTTTGGAGAGCAGGATGTAAAGACAAAAGACTGAGGGCCCAGAATTGAGTTCTGAGGAACATTCATTATTCCGAAAAGTGTGGGGAACATTGGAGAAACTTGCAGAAGATAAGCTTCTCCAACTGCCAGGTGAATCCACCTCTACTAAAGTCCAGGTGAAATTACTTGACATTTTAAAGGCAGACTATAGAGAGAGTCATTCAATGCCAGATATAAAGTAGAAAATCCTTCGTGGGGCACCTGGGTGGCTTAGTCGGTTAAGCGTCCGACTTCAGCTCAGGTCATGATCTCACAGTTCGTGGGTTCGAGCCCTGCATCAGGCTCTGTGCTGAGAGCTAGCTCAGAGCCTGGAACCTGTCTTCTGATTCTGTGTCTCCCTCTCTTTCTGACCCTCTCCTGCTCATGCTGTCTCTATCTCTCTCTCAAAAATAAATAAAACGTTAAAAAAAAAAAAGAAAATCCTTCATAGACACACAGAGGCAATAAAATATCTCCATCCTTCAGTTGTGCTGTTTTAAAATTCTTAAAAGCAACAAAAATCCAGGTACTTCAATTAAAAAGTTTGCAGCTGAAGTTTCCTTTCATTCCAGCCCATTTGAGTGCACTTTTTCCCTTCTATTTTTGCTGGGTCTCCACTTTGTAAAGAGGTTGTTTAAACCTGTGCGTCAAATTCTCACAAAGCAACCCAGCCACGAAGGGAAAATCAAAAAGGAAGCACAGTGCATTTATAACAGCTTTGCTGGGAATCAGTGGGAGGGGAAACCAAAGGATGTTGCCCAGACCAGTGACCCTTGAGCACTGGGAACAGTTAATTGGCAAACCATAAAGGAACATAATGGGAGGGCCAAGAGTAGCTCAGGCAACCTTTTTAGGATGAAAGGACTAGACCTTTGGCAGTTACAATTTTTCATTTCCTTGCTTCCCAATGGTCCTCCTTTTGTACATTAACGAAAACAGTACCTTTCTAGATGTCATCGCACATCTAGGAACAAGGGACAGAACAGGGGAGCAAGTGGGCACAATCCTTGCCTGGGGGAATGCTGAGGCGTCAAGTAGCTTGTTGGAGGACATGGTGAAATAAACATAAGTGAGTTTTACTGATGGGAGAGAAATCCGTCTCTCCTTTTCATCCTTTATGAAGGATGTGTATGTGTATGTGTGTGTGTGTGCACGCGCACACGTGCACCCGCATGTATGTGTGTTACCAGCCCTGATTTGGATAGGTAAATGGAAACACATGATTATTGCATGGTGATGTAAGTATGATCGAAACAATATACTTTTTTAGTACGCAGATATCTCATGGAAGCAGGACCCAGGTGTTTCCTTTCTGAAGGAAACTCCCAACAATATTGAACAGCACTGAAATCCACTGTTAACAATGAGAACACATGGACAGAAGAGCCCAGTGATTCTCAAATCAAATTCTTTAAGTCTTCTAACACTGTAGATTCAGCTCATTAAAATACTGAAAAGGGGATAAATTAAAAAGCAATCATTTTAATTATCATGTTTATGTCAAGCTTAGCCAACTGCTACAATAATATCACTTGGCTTATTTTATGGTAATTAATCCAGTAAGTGTACAATGAAAACAAATTAGAACTATTTATAGCTCTGAAGCTAAGTGGAAATGAGATATTGCCCAAGTACTACTATAAAAAATACAGGCTTGTTGAAATGCCTTCAAATTATGCTTTAGGACGTTTAACCATTCATGTTAGTCTTCCAGTATATTAACCTCCATGAAACAAAGAAAATTCCAATAGTGGATCTCATCAAACCTATCTGCAGATGTGCATATGAGGCTGAGTCACCCGGCACTTGCTTTGAGGCAAGACTGGATCAATATCATTAAGGAAACATTAACTAACATGCATATGCTGGGTGCACTTGAAAAAAAAAGTCTTTGCCTTGAGGTGCAAACATATGTAACTTCATGAGTCAATTCCACAGGATGAGAGCCATGATCACCTCCAGGTCCAGATGGAACTGAATTATATGTAATCAAAAGAAAGTATACATCTGGCACAAAATGGGAAAAATCTATATTAGACATAACTGTTCTTTATTTTAAAGTAACGTCCCTCAGTCAGCAAAAACAAATGAAAACTGTAAGACCACGGGTCCACTGTTTAGGCACAATACATACAATTTAGTTCCCAAGTCATGACATTCATAATTGAAAGAAAAAGATTGTCCAAGATTCCTCATGATGCCGGGTGCTACTGTTGCTGAGACCACTACTGTTCCCAATGATACATGCTACTTACCACCAGTGCCAGCGTTCACTTTACAAGGCACATGTTGAGTCCTCAGCATTCTTTTGCTTCATTAATGCAGAGCCTCACATGCAGATGCTGTAGTTAACCCTGTCCTGCAGATGACAAAACTGAGGCTGAGAGAGGACATATCCACAAGATTCTAGTGGGGCAACTAGCTTCTGAGCACTAACCGGTCAGATTAGAAAGCCTAGTCTCTTAACCACTGTATGTTCTCCTAACAAGTACACATTTTAAATGTGGAGAGTTTGAGGGGGACTTTTTTTAAATGTTTTTTTTTAAATTTATTTCTGAGAGAGAGAGAGAGACACTGTGAGCAGGGGAGGGGCAGAGAGAGAGGGAGACACAAGATCTGAAACAGGGCCCAGACTCTGAGCTGTCAGCACAGAGCCCGACATGGGGCTCAAACCCATGAACTGTGAGATCATGACCTGAGCCAAAGTCAGACACTTAACCAACTGAGCCACCCAGGCGCCCCTGAGGGGGACTTTCAAACATAGTTGAAGTAGCCTGCTCTTTGTCTTGGTGTGAACAGGCCAGCTTTCTGATTCAGTGGGTCCAGCTGGGGCTCTGGCTTTCCCCCAACCACAGCTTAACACAGCTAGTGCATGAACATATAACTAGGTTTGCTATTTTAAAAATAGGGCCCTGAATATGAGTAGCATTCTGGGTTTTGTAAAGCGATTTCACATAAGGGTCTTTTTTGATACTCTAGTTCAGTGAAGTGGGCAGAGACATCATTTTTATTCTCTCTTTATAAGGAGTATAAAACTTAAACTTTACTGAAAGCTAGATGACAGGTTAGGGGCAGAGCCAGAGGTAAAATCTAGTTCTTTTCTTTTTCCTTTTCTTTTTTTCCTTCTTCCCTTCCTTCCTCCTTCCCTTCCCTCCTTTTCCTTCCCTTTCCCTCCGCTACTCTTCCTCCTTCCCTTACCTTTTTCTTCTCTTTTTTCTCTCTTCTTTTTTTTCTTTTCTTGCCTTTCTCCCAAACACTATCCACTTCTGCCTGGCCCTTCCATGTGAGGGAACATATACAAAACATACACATAAAGGCATATACAAGATACCTGTGGTACCCCAAAGGAGTCCTCTAGGAGCCTGCTAAACAAAGTAAATAACAGCTGGTAGGGTCAGAGCTTCATGTTCCCCTTTAATCTAGAATCCAGAACTAAAGGTACACATCTCAAGTTAGTTCTGGAACTGAACCCAAATTCCCTAATCCAAACCTCGGAGAGATATATCAGCTTCTGATCTGTTGCAAAAAAAGAAAAAGAAAATAAAGCCCCTTTGGGAGATGAAAAATTTTAATTTATCTATCAGTTAAATGTCATGTATATTTTTTTTCTAGTTTTTCCCTTGGGACTGAAAATAAGTTATAAGGCAGCATGACTCCTTTTCAAAAGTCACCATCTTTTCAAGCTTTTATAACTACTCTCTAAGTTATATCACAGCTATACTCATTTTTAGCTATGTAACAAATGGGCAAATACTTTGAATCTTTACAATAATCTAAAGCAGTGATAATAATAATGTCCATCTCATTGGATTGTTGTGATCCTTAAATGAGATATGGATGTGACACATCTGGCGGGGGGCGTGGCACATGGTATGCGACAAGTATTTTTTAGTGACTGATTTCATGCCACAACATATTCTTAAATGCATACTTGAAGCCAAGTGTCCAAATAATGGTTGTGCTTCTGTCAAATTTTTTATCTTGAAGTTAAAGTTAATAAGATTTATTGCCTATCAAATGCATCGCTGAAATGGGAATTAATATCACTGATTAGGGGCGCCTGGGTGGCTTAGTCGGTTAAGCGTCCAACTTTCGCTTAAGTCATGATCTCGCAGTTCGTGGGTTCAGGCCCCACGTCGGGCTCTATGCTGACTGCCAGCTCAGAGCCTGGAGCCAATTTCAGAGTCTGTATCCCCCTCTCTCTCTGACCCTCCCCTGCTCACACTGCCTCTCTCTCTGTCCTAGAAATAAATAAAAAATATTTTAAAAAAATATCACTGATTTGCATCTCTCTTAATAATGGGTGCCAGACCTATGAGGACACAGTCTCTGCCCTGGATGAAGTTACTTAGGCTTTCTCTTTACTCCCAAGTTTGCTTTGTTAGAATCTCCCTAGCAGGGCAGCTCGGTGGCTCTGTCAGCTAAGCTTCCAACTTTGGCTCAGGTCATGATCTCACGATTCGTGAATTCGAGCCCTGCATGGGGCTCCTGTGCTGACAGCTCAGGGCCTGGAACCTGTTTTGGATTCTGTGTCTCCCTCTCTCTCTGCCCCTCCCTGGCTCACATTCTCTCTCTCAAAAATAAATAAACATTAAAAACAAATTAACAACAACAACAAAAAAGAATCTCCCTAGCTTATAAGCTTCTAGAAGGCAGAGGTAGACATTTTCTTTTGCATTCAGTAGGCTCTATCACATACTAGCCACATATTAGCCAAACACTTGTTGAACACTGATTTGATGCCAGAAAACTAAAACCCATTCACCCATTAAAACAATGTATAACAGTTTCGAGATTCCCACTTTATTATGTCAACCATAGCACTTTTATTTCTCTGGAATCTAAATTCTACTCTTGGGCATGCACTGCTTCCTTCTATTCTGAACAGCTCTTATAACACAGACACCAAGGGGAGGGAGATAAAAAGAAGGAAAAAGAAAGAAGATACAAGAGAAATAAGGAGAGAACAAATGGAACAGCACAAGAAAAAAGAATAAATTTCACTTTTTATCTTTCACAGAATACCCTTCAGTATTTTATGATTTTTTTGATATGTCCATTTACAATTTTTATCATTAAAAAGAAAAACAAATATACACAGCTGATGATTTCTGTGTTTAAACTTTTAAATTAAAATGGTACTCTAACTTGGGACCTGATTTGTTAATTGTAGCCATTATCCCTGAGGTTACTGGAAATCTTAAAGTAGCAGAGTAGAAGGGTAAAAACATGGCTTTGAAATTACACACACAAATTGCCCTACAGCAATCTTTCTCAAGCTAATTAACCCCAAACACTACCATTTCTTCATCTTTAAAAGAAAACTTCACATTAATTCCCCTATGCAAAAATAGCTCCACCATTTGACATCAGGGTAATGTTGTGGGAACTTTATTTTCCTTGTGAATGATTCATAGGTAGGAATATCTACCTCATTGGGGTTGTTAGCAGGAATAAATTAAATGAGATAATCGGGGGGTGCCTGGGTGGCTCGGTCGGTTAAGCATCCGACTTTGGCTCAGGTCATGATCTCAGGGTTCGTGGGTTCGAGCCTCGTGTCGGGCTCTGTGCTGATAGCTCAGAGCCTGGAGCCTGTTTCAAATTCTGTGTCTCCCTCTCTCTGCCCCTCCCCTGCTCATGCTGTCTCTCTCTCTCTCTCTCAAAAATAAATAAACACTAAAAACAAAAAGTTGTTTCCATGAGATAATCGGGAAAGATTCCATTCTACATATTAGTAGACCTATATTAGCAAAAACTGTGCTCAATTATTATTATATTTTTGATTCTGCCAATAAAAATTTTGTGGAAATTTGTTTTGCTTTTTTGTTTATACAGCATTGCATACACCATATATATATATATATCCATATATATGTAATGTATGTATAATATGCATATACATAATATCCTTGATTTTGGCTCTTGGCCCACAGAGTCTCAAATATCTATTATCTGGCTTTTTACAGAATGAGTCTACTGACCTCTGCTTTAGGAGACAGGAAGTAACACTATCCCAGGGCCCGGCTTCCTCTAAGGCATGTGTCTCATACTAACGAAACCAATTCCAGGTGCCTGTGGGGAGTAGAGGCGAGAAAAGGTAGACACATTTTTAAAGAAAGATTCTTGTCTTTAATGGGGAAAAAAAAGAATTCTTTTTTCCTTCCATTCTTTTTTAGGGCTAACCTAGAAAGTGCCTTATGGTTAGCGTAACTGTCCCTTTCCCAGACAGACAGATCAACGGTTATGAAACAAGTCGTGTCACATATGGGAAAAAGCAAAATTGGATCCTTACTTCATGTGCCAGGTGGATTTAAAAAAATTAAATGTGAAAAGCAAAACTTTAAAATCCTTAGAAGAAAATATTGAAGCTGCGTTTATGGCTTTGGGACAAGACAGACACAAGCCATGAAGGAAGAGATGAAGGAAGAGATGTAGCACCTGAGCCCTATAGAGGTTACTTGCACAGACGTGCACAAGACATACTCAGGACTGTTTATAGACCAGTTTGTGAAAGCAAGCAACTGGAGACAAACTTAATGTTCATAGCAGGAAAACAGACCGGCGCAATATATTAATGAAGTACTATATACTAGTAAACAGAGATTTCACGAAGTATGGACATAGCTGAATCTCACAAACTTATGGGTGAAAAAATCAAGTTACAAAAGAAGCCAAGTGTGATGTCATTTATATAAAAGTCAAAACACTGCTAAATAATCCTACATTGTTTAAGGACAGACACAACACATGCATACTAAAAGTGTAAAGGGAAGCTGAACAACAAGCCTAAAATTCAGAAGATTAGTAACTCTATTGGGAAGACATGGCTTGCAATTAAAATATACAAGGGGCATTTCAACTGTACTTAATAATGTTTTTACATTTCAGTCTAGAGGCAGGGCACATGGGTATTCATTCTAGTATACTTTTTATCTTCTTACATGTTACATATTCTAAGTACAAGGAGCCCAAACAACCCCTCCTGTTCCCCTTTACTGGCTTTGCCTTTTGAGAACTGTGCTGATTTTTTCTGCTGAAAACCATGTTGCTGAAATGGACATCATTGCTGCCTCAGGAATAGCACGGTTTTTATTTTGTCCAAGACATTTTAGTTACTGAACTAAGGAAACGGCTACTGGAGTTTTCTAGAGGAGTTATGTCATACTGCAGGGAGGCCAGTGCAACACAGATAAAAATCCTTGGTACCTTAGAGTAAATCAAGTTATTTTTATAAGATAGGGCACTGATGAACCAAAAAAAGGGGGGTAAGGCTACTATAATGGTAGAGGAGCAAACTCCGGCTTTTGGGTGATGTGCCTATTTAATATTTTTTATTAGAAGTACAAGATATTTAAAAACTAAAATTATATTAGAACTTATTAGGGCAAAATCATGTTTTCTTTCTAAAGTATAGTTAAAACTTCTTCCAATCAAATAAAGAGCCCTGGAAAAGATCATCTACTCATTAGTTTCCTCACTTAATAAAATATATGTGCCAGGTGAAAAATCTGGTTTGGTTGATATCTCACAGTTACCCATTCTTAAATAAGATTCATTCTTTTTCTGCTTTCCTTGTTTGCTTTTTAAGTAGGCTTCACGCCCAACACGGGGCTTGAACTCATGACCCTGAGATCAAGAGTCACATGCTGTACTAAGCCAGCCAGGCATCCCTTAAAAATGTCATTTTTTTGTTGTTGTTATATGGAAACCAACTTGACAATAAACTATAAAAGAAAATAAATAAATAAAATGTCATTTTTAAAAACAGAGATATTCAATATATACTTCTATATATACTTTCATACAGCTAATATTTAAATATATATAGGGAACACTTTCCCATGTCAATATACTTTCTGTTTGAATATGACTAAGATGTTATTACCAGGTCAAAAGTTATATGCATATTTATATATTCTCTATATAAGTATATAACACATAATAATATATATTACACATTATATATATTTTAGAATCAAAATGCCTTAAAAATCTCATACAATTTCTTCATTCTATAGAGAGAAAACTAAAGCTCAAAATGACTTAATTGAGGTCTCACCAATTATTAGCACGGCTAGTGCTAAGGGATGTGTTTTCCGCTTTTAGCTTACAGTTCAAGAGCACAAAAGAAATATGTCTTTCTTAAGCCACACGAAAAGAAGTAAATTTGAGGTGACCATTATATATACATGCATGAAACATTCATGTCCTGATCTGGGCTACACAACTAAAGAAATGTGAAGAATTTGGAAGGGATTTAGAGAAGAGTTCAAGGGCAATCAGAAAAAAAAGTAAGTTGAGAGTGAAAGCATGAAAGCAGAGAATACTCAGCTTGGAAAGGGGAAGCCTAGAGCAGGACCTGGTTCACAGCAGGAACTTACAGGTTTGGGGCTGCATTCAATGGGAAAAGCTCGTTAAGCAAAGGGGGAAAACTTCAAGCAAGGGCCTCACTCCTCCCTGTAATGCTGCAAAGAGATATCCAGTCTATTTTCCCCTTCACTTAGAGAGGCAATCTAACTTCTTTGTTCAAGAACTGAGAATAGGCTACATGAAACTTTCATACGCATAACAAATACTACAAACACATCTCATTATTACTATCAGGCTAAATTTAAGTTGGACTACACAGACATCAGAAAGGCAGACACAGAGAGGCAGGGATAGAAGCCAAACCCTGGGCAGTAGTACTATTTTTCTCTTAAACATGTTGATAAACTATCCACTTTTTATCGCTTTTTAACAATTTCAATTCATCAGCTCGGATCCGAATCGGAATATTATAATTGCCAGTGTGGAGAAAAGTATGTTTGGAGGGGTACCAGCAGCCAATGCACTGGGCCTTGCAGAGGCAGGGGCAGATGAAATGAAGAGCGTTACGGTGGTAGTGAATGGATACTCTCTTCCAGATCTTGGCCAGGGACCACAGGTTCCCTGCTCCAGTCCCAGAGGACGGCAGCCTGATCCCATCTGTCTCCGATTAAGAAGGAGCAAGAAGACCGGAGCTCTGACAGCAGCACGCACAGTCTAAATTAGTAAGAAAAATTTCCCAACTCTAGGGCTGACATGGATTTATTTGTGAGAGTTTTTGCAAACATGATTGTATCAGCAAGAATTGTGTTGTGTTGTTTGGATGTTTAAAAGCTGCTTTACAATTGACTTTTCTCAATAAAAGTGATTTAAAGAATTAACATACCTTGCTGCTGCTTGATTTACTTTATTTTTAGGACGTACTGCTTTTACATCAACAATGAAAATAGGCTATATTTTGATACACTGAAATTTTTATATCAGTGTTCATATGACACAGTGTAAGTATTAAAACAAATCTCCTAGTACATGTTAACACAATCTCTCCCACCCTCTTCCTGTTGACTCTCTTAAGGCCCCAGATTCTCCACTATCACCCTCAATTCAGTCTTGAGTTTCAGTCTCAGCTCAGCTTCCCATTCTGCCTCTAGCTGGGTGCTGGTGAAGACAGAGGTTCATGGTTTGTTCATAAATGATTCTCTCTTATTTTTGTGATATGAGTAAGAATAGAAAATCAGTATGACTCTCATGTCAAATATTAAATTCTAACTTTGGTTCCAAGTAGATGATCAAGGACAAACATGTTTAAACAACATTCACCTCATTGCAGATGCAGTTTAATCTTTTATTAAAGCACAGAAGTGATTCAGTCTTTTATAGAAAAACCAAAACCATGTTATCCCAGGAAGATGGTGACCTAGACCAGTCAGAATAAAATATGGTCTCAAGAGATGGTAAAAATTGAGCCTGGGTTAAGCATGACCCTGTGACAGACCTAGACATGCAAGGAGTTATCTGAAGTAGCATTGAAGGTAGAAGATTCTTTTAACAGGACTGCTCACGTAGTGATGAAAATGAACCACATGGAAACATTTCAGAAACTGTTTTCTTAAAAGTGCATTAAAAACACAAACCATAAAATGTTAATACAATGCTAAACCAAACAAACCTCCTCTAAACAAACAACCCCATGAAAACAAACCAAAAAAAAAGCAAAAAAAAGCATTTTAAATCATTTTATTAGGAAATTCAACTCAGAGCTCAATAATAAATGAGCTCTAGGGGCGTCTGCGTGGCTCAGTCGGTTAAGCATCCGACCTCGGCTCAGGTCAAGATCTCCCGGTTCGTGGGTTCGAGCCCCGCGTCGGGCTCTGTGCTGAGAGCTAGCTCAGAGCCTGGAGCCTGTTTCAGATTCTGTGTCTCCCTCTCCCTCTGACCCTTCCCTGTTCACGCTGTCTCTCTCAGAAATAAATAAAACATTTTTTAAAAATAATAAATGAGCTGTATTATTAAAAATATTATTTTTTAAAAAATATTTATTTTTAAAAATATTATTAAAATTATTTTTTATAATAATAAAAATGATCTGCAAGATGTCTGAAGTAGATATGCTGGTTTTAGTCTTTTTAACTGCTACCACGATACAAGTTAACTCTTGGGAACTGACAAAGGAACAAACGGTAACAAGGCCTACTGTGAGCAGTCACTGCCAGATCATACTATATATTTCGTATTCTAACGAGGACCACTGATACAATTAAAGCAAACGCTGGGGATGTCCTGAAATGACTAAATCATATAAACACACAGATCCACTCAAGGAGAAATTTAAAACGGGCACATTTCAGAACTTTTTAAAAAAGCTATGTAAAAGCAGTGACTTAAAAATGACACTGCTTGAGTAGTATAAACATGTTGAGGTAACTGAGAGCCACAGAGCAATGCTTATACAAACCTACATGTGACTACATGCACACTAAACAGAACTATTAGGGAATAAAATTACTGAAATTTCAGAATTTAAGTTTGAGTTTAAATAATTATTAGCCTGAGCACTATAAAAAGCAAATGTTGGACTGTAATGATGAAAGATGCAAATATCAATGCAGCACTATACTTAAAAAAAAAGTTTTTCTTAACATTTATTTATTTTCGAGAAACCGAGACAGAGCATGAATGGAGTCTTGGGAGGGGTGGGGAGGGGATCTGAAACAGGCTCCAGGCTCTTAGCTGTCAGCACAGAATCTGACATGGGGCTTGAACTCACGAACCTTGAGATTATGACCTGAGCCGAAGTTGGACACTTAGCCGACTGACCACCTAGGTGCCCCTACTTTTTAAAGAAGGTAAAAAGATCCCAATTGTCTGACAAAAGGGGACTGCTGAAGTAAAATAAATCCTGGCCATTTAATGATATCCAACTACTAAAAAGAATGAAGTAAATTTCAACGTTCAACATACGTAATGATGTCCACAAGAGACTGCAAGGTTAAAAAAAAAGAGAGACCTTGAAAACTTATACTAAGCGGAAGAAGCCAGAAACAAAAGGCCACACTTCATACTTCTATTCACATGAAATGTCCAGAATAAGCAACCCCAGAGACAGAAAATAAGTAGTGATAGCCAGGGGATGGGCGGTAAGAAATTGCAAAGTATAAGGTTTCTTTGTGAGGTGATGGAAATATTCTGAAATTAGATAGTGAAGATGGTTGTAAATTAAAGCCGCTAAATGATTAAAATGGTGGACTTTGTTAAGTGAATTTTAATAAAAATTTTAAAACCAGGGGTGTGCACATGTGTAACCATGTGTATACAAGCTCCTAGAGACACGGGGAAGAAGAGGACACCTGTGTTCATGGTCTGATAAAAAGCAAACCCATCTACTTGAGGCGACTCATGTGGGGCATAAAGTTTGGAGTGGGTGGCAGTCTCACTTCTTTGGTATTGTGATGTTTTTTCCCTCTGGGCAAAAGAACTATATTGTTTTTTCCTCTATTAAAATCAATCTTAGGATTCTTCTTTCTGTTCTCTTGAACTCTAAAAATACAGATATTCTAGCAGTTTGCCCTACTTCCCATTCTCACCCTCAATGCTCCTGACATAACATAAAATCTAACCCACTTTAAGGGTAGGTACACTTAATGATTTTAATAAACATACAGTTGTGCAACTGTAATCTGTGCAATCACCCAAAAACCTTCCTGCTTCTTCACAATCAATCCCCACTTACATCGCCAGGCAACTATTAATTTGTTGTTTCTACAGATTTCTTTTCTAGAAATTTATATAAATGGATATGTGTTCTTTCATATCTGGCTGTTTTTTTTCTTTCTTACTTAGCATAATGTTTTTGAGGGTCATTATTGTTAAAACAGCTTATCAAAAATCCAATCCTTCGTACTGAGGTCTATAGAGGTATTTTTATCGTAATGACAGCATGTAACAGGAAAAGGAAATAAACACATTGCTATTTTGAAAATTAAAACATAAAAAATAGTAGGACTTTTAGGACCATTTCTACCTAAAGAAAAGACTATCAAGTCATACAGCATTATCAAAAATCACAAACTGAAAACGATAAGCAAATTTATCATGAAATTCTCTAGGGACATTTGTTTGTTTTATATTTATTTGGAGAAAAAATGAAATAACCATACTGCTTTCTCTACTTTTAAGATAATCAGAGTAGCCCAGATAAACAGATAAATTTACAAGTATTTTAAATGTTTCTACTGAGTACTTTGTTTTCTCATTTTTAAAATTCTTTTTGTGTCACTCGTGTTGAAAAGCTATTTAAATCATCTTAATGCCTAATTACTCTGCATGCTATCAGATTTAGTGGTAGTTTCAGAAATAAGCCAAATTTATATATGCAAGGTAAGCCTAATTAGTTAGGCTCACAAAAAAATGTAATATCCGATTTTCAGAACCTAATGTGCTCAAGAAAGTATTTGTGCTTTTAAATTAGGAGAACAGCTCTGTATTTAATTAGTCCTCATTTGAGTACGTAATCATTTCAATTTATTTGCACAAACACAGGACACTGTGCTCCCATCAGCAGATAATGTTCTTCATTAACTAAAAAGTAGGAACTTTGTGCGCAAGGGTAGATGAAGCATTCCTAGCTGTGACGCAAAAATCCTAACTGCACACCACCAGATTTGATTCTTCAGTTTATGGTTACCTTTCTGAGACATACATTGGTTAATATAAAACACTTTTAAGTAAGTACTCGGCCTATCCCTAGAAATCAATAATTTCATGCTTAATGTTTTATTTTTCCTATTGCCCAGTTATGAGTATTCAATTATTAAAGAACAAAGAAGCTTATTGAAATTCAAGTGATAGTAATGCGTTAAAATTCAAACTTCAATAATTTGGATAGTGGTAGAGTTAAAAACCAATTATGTCTTCACTGGTGGTGTAAAATATTAATAGCATTGACTGCACAGAGCAGGGAGAATAGATTTTTCTTAGGCTGTTTGAAAGTAACTACTGTATCCTTGACAAGCTAATGATAGATCATTCTTATCTACTATTCATAAAAGCACAGAATCCAATTCTTCCTTAGGGCATTCATAATAAACTCTGATATCTTGCTATTCCCATTACATTCCCCAAAACCTAAATACACCCTGAAAAGAAAAAAAGAATCTCTTGTTAACTACTGTAATTTTTTGAAAAGGTACTTATGTTTTTGCCTAATTCTAAATGTTTCATTCTTAATGTTCTTATTTGGACACAAGCATATCATTAGATAAAATTGCTTAGGAAAGGCTTCAAGCTTTCATTTCCAAATAAATGGCAATTTATAAAAATTGAGATCCTTTGGTAACCAGTAATTGGAATTTGACATGACATCACCAAATGAATCAGTGGATAGCTTGTGAGGATGTGAGCTTGGGTAGAAGCTTGGTCTAGCTAGCGTTGTGAAACCCAGTGCTGTTCTTTGGTATTCTTCCTGCTATATCTGTACCATTCTACATTTTCTGGAAAAAATTAGTAAGTACTTTATGAAAGCTTACACACACACAGATGTTTATACATACACACATACCTCCCGCAGGGCACCTTGTCATTATGTGTGTGTGTGTGTGTGTATTCCTCCCCACAGGACAAGTTTAGCAAATTGTCTGAGTCATTACATCACCTCTGCTCTATATGATAACATGTGGATCTCCAATGTGCTCTTGAATTCCCACAATTCTCCACAACTAGGTCACAGTACCCTATAGGAGAAGATTTTAATTTCTACGGTTCTCCTTTTGCCCAAAGTTCTAAATTTTTCCATTTATATGGAAAAAAGTGTTTAATTTCAGAAAGTCTTCTTTTTTCACAGGTAATGAATACTATCAAAATAATGCATACTTTGAACTTCAGAGACAACTGTCCTTACATAACTTTGGATATATTTGAGTTGAGCAATGCCCATTAAGGTTACAAATAAACTTGCAAAATGTCAAATGTACCGTACTTAAATTCTACCTGAAATCATGTCATTAGATTTGTTTTAAAAAATTATCTTTAATTCGATGCTTATTATGTGAGAATAGAATTAGTATTTTAAGATTTATAGAATTTTGCACTATCTTTTTAACTGTATGTGGAGAAAGAACGCCTATTCCTACAAGCTTAGTTACACAGCTCCTGAAAGCACCCATTGGTAAACCTGGTAATATAACATGTATTAAAAGTCATAAAGTATACATTTATCGCATAAATACAAGCAATTATCTTTCCATGACATATATGCATGCATAAATAACACATAACACACTAGCTCCAGTGAGTGAACTTGCAGATCCATTTACAGTAAATTTATTACCCAGGAACAATCACTAAGTGAGCTTGAAGCTACAGTGAGGGTCTCTAGTATTTAAAGTTACATGTATGGTTTTGGTACAACATGGGCCCTAAAAGCAAGCTAGATGCCCTTCTTGGAACTTAACTCAGGAAACAGAAATCTACCACAATGCCAGAGAAAAAAGTTACTATATATAACTTTTTGAAACACAGTTTTCAGTTTTTAAAGTAGGCATAAATATGGCTACATATATTGTATTTTCAAGGGAGATTTTAGAAGGGAAATCTCACCAGGTGGCAAGCAAACTCTAGAACTAACCTCTTGCATTACATACAACTTCACTATAAAGCTGTTTTGACAGGATAGCCATTATATATAAAATGGGTTTGCATGTAATCATTTTGGAGTTCTATAAGACAAATAACAAGTCTCTCAATATTGACTTAAATTAAAAAGTATGATCTTGGGGGTGGAAGAGGCAACAAATAAGAAAACAATTTGATCTACTTGGGGAATCTGGGTGAAGATTAATGGTCTAAGTCCAAACAACAGTGGGAAAACTTAATTCCCAAAGCATCTTTTCCATTGATGAGGAAGAAAAACTGGATATTCACAGAAGGCATTCATTATATCTGCCTTAACAAGTGTGTATTTACAAAATGAACTGAAAAAGGCAAAACAAATACTACCACAGATTACAATAAAAAGTATTCTAAAACACTTTGGTATGTCTGAAAACCCAGCCCAAAGCTAATTAGTGAGAGTATTCCTCTAGAAGATTAAGTATGAAGAAAAACATATTTATGTGATTCCAGAGATCAGAAATCATGATCTTACAGGACATGTTTTGTTATCTTAACCTCCTTTTACGACTGAAAACTAACTTTTAAAAAGAACCACTGACATCAGTTTGGTGTTTCTTTTTATTTGGTCTGAAGGTCTCCTTTTTTAAAAAAGGCAACATTTTCCTTCCCATAAGGCATCTTTCTCACAGCTGTAAATGAGCTTGTCCAAAATCAGAGGCAGTTTTTTTCAGAAAAAGCTGAAGCTATATCAAAATACAAGATATAGCATTTTCTTACAGATTTTCTGGCAAGAGGGCACGACATGGGCCACATAAATTTAATACAAGGAAATAATGTTGTAACTCAAAGTAAACTGTTTTTCACTTAATCTCTTTTTTACTGATTCCATGCTAAATGACTTCTATTCTTCAGGCTTAGAATAAATTAGGAAAACAAGTTAAAACCGGAACCCAGTTAAAGAAAATGCGACACCGAAAACAGCAAAAGTCAATTCAACACAGTTAAAACTGGGAAAATTTTAATTACTAAGCATCAAATGCACTTTACACTGATAACTGCAGTACTGAAATTGTGACATTTTAATCTTTTCCTCAAAAAAGGTTAGTGATTTTCTTTTTCCTAGGAAACATGGAGATCCGACTATGAACATTAATGCGGCCAGTCTAGGTCACCATGGTTGAGCTAATGCTAACCTCAGAAGTGCGCACATTTCCTGTCTACAATAAAGTAGACCGGGAACTTCTTGTCTTGTTGAATTTTAGCAAAAACTGCATGAGATAACTTAAAGGAATGTTAAATTTGCGAAGGGCAAACTCATAAACCTTTACATTGGGATCACTTTTTTGCTGCAAGTGCATCTAACTTGAGACTACAGGCAATTTTTCTTTCCTAATCCCTTAGAAAAATATTTCTGCACTAAGTCTTGTGTCTTCTTAACCAAGACTGGGTTGTTTTTAAGAAAAGATTATCAGCCCTGTGGTTAGTTTCCCACAGTTGATAAAAATCTATCAAAAACATCTTAATATAATTTGCAAGAAAAAATTTTGTTTTTCAAAGGCTGCAGAAAAGGAAAGAAACAGTACTTCTTATTCTTATTTGTATAAGCACAGACACTTAAAGCTAGTCATACTGCAGGTAAATTCAACATAGTCTTCAAAAGTTCTGTAAAAATGAACAAAAGATATATGTTTACGTCCACTGCTCCAAGAGTCAAACATTAGGTCTGCACGAGAGTTGCACTGCAGTTCGCTGGTCCAGTAGGAGTTCAAAGTCCTTTTTGGCCCAATGGTGTCCACATGCCAGATAAATTCAGTTCAAAAAACGGAAATCAGGGCAAAGACTCCATATAACAGAGCACAAGGATATGCTACTAACAGTTGCTGTCCTTCCATGGCTAACGCAGAAATAAAGATTTTGGATGCAGAAAAACTACACCATCCAATAATTCCAGCAGTGAGAATGATTCCTACCATTCCTCTGTAACCGACAAGGAAAAACAGGGGGAGAGGGGAAAAAGGCAGTAGGTGAGATTATGTAATAATAATTATGTAATAATAATATTATGTAATAACCCGATTCTAAAGAAAAGCATCTTAAATCCACATTATACACACCTGCAGAAATGGCCAAGATTTTGTTTTCAAATGCTAAAATGATACACCTCACAGTGAATTCAATAATGTGGAATTCTTTACAGTCACATTCACTAATGTGATAAAAATCTCATTTATAATTACATTTTACGCGTGTCAGCAAAGCAGCCAGGTTTCTCAATGTTGGCATTACGGACATGCGGGATGGATGCACTTCTGTTGTGAAGGGCTGTTCCGAACACCGTTGGGCTGGTCAGCAGAGCCCCTGGCCTGCAGCCCATCTGCACCCCCCATACTGCGGCCAACACAATTACCTCCAGACACCGCCAAAAGCCTCCCAAGAGCCAAACTGCTCTGGTTAGAAAACAGTGCATTCAAAGAAAATCTGCTTTGTAAAATTCAAATGTAAGTGTACCAATCTCAACAAATGAAGAGTCAAAGTTTCTACACTGAGATCTGAAGCATGTTTATGCAAGGCAGAAACTCTATGAGGCCATCATCTTGCCAAATCTCTAGTGTCAAACTGCTGCTACGCGCTCTTCTCTGAAATCCCTCCTTTAACTTTCCTCCTGCAACAAAGCCCCATCGCCGGCTGTGCCAGGCACTAGCCACATGGAGGAGCCTGGACTGCTGAGAAAGAATCTGCACACTGGCTGTGAGGAGAGAACTTATCACAGGAATTTACACCTTTCTTTTTCACCAGACCTAAAACAGAATTTAACAAATTACACACTTAAAGCTGCTTACATAGACATCTGAGGACATGACAGGCTACTAACAGCCTCTCACCATAAAAACAAATGTTTCATTTTCACTTAAAAAGCTGCCAAATAAAGAATATGTGTTTTATTATTCAACACTTAGCATATGCCCAACATCTTTAAGAAACGAGATATGGTCTAAAAAATATCAGAGATGGAAAGTACACTTTTAACAACCTGATCTTTTCAGGCAATATTTAACAATCACTCCTGTTCAGTTTGTTTACTGACACTGCTAAGAAAACACAAAAGTAGTGACATTCTTTATCACAGATAAAAGCAGAGATGATAATAAAAACTTTTTAAAATTTATTCTTAGTTTCAGTGTTTATCACTGAAATGCCTGTAGTATAGTCCTCATTCACAACAGGCACTATCTCATGTTCAATGAATTAGTGATTTATCTCAAACTGATGGTGAGGTATATCCTACTACAGAGAATTAGTCAATCCCCAAAATAAAGATCAGTACTTACTGCAAAGAAAAAACCACCGCAAAACTGGAAAGTAGGATCATGGGAAGAAGACAATATCCGAGGACACTTGCCACACAACCAAATGAAACACCTGTCATACTCATTAAGTTTAGTAAACAAAACATTCCTAGACATCCAATTGCACTGATCCCATATACATAGCCAAACTGGATTTTGCCAGCCTACGGGTAAAGAAAAGATTATGGGTTAAAGGGGGAAAAAAAAAAGTTATATTTGGCTTTATTTCACCTAAAATACTACAGGTAGAAAATATTCAATTTGTGAGCATCAAAATCTGTGCAGGCATCTTTTTTTTTTTTTAATTTTTTTACATTTATTTATTTTTGAGAGACAGAGTAAGACAGAGCACGAGCAGGGCAGGGACAGAGAGAAAGGGAGACACAGGATCCAAAGCAGGCTCCAGGCTCTGAGTTGTCAGCTCAGAGCCTGACACAGGGCTCACACTCACGAACCGTGACCTGAGCCAAAGTTGGAAGCTTAACTGACTAAACTACCAGGCACCCCCAGGCATCTATTCTTTATGCAGAATAATAAAACATGGATGGGCTATTACACCTTCCTCAGGAAGTCTGAGGTACCTACTTCCCAATATACATACATTTGATTTTTCATTTTCCAGGTAGTAGATCAACAATTCAGCAGAGACACAAAATCATGCTACGATCATCTTTAAGAAGTAGATTTCTAAAAAGAAATCTGTCTGATTTTAAGCAAATAAACTACAGAGACAAGATGGAAAATCCCAGATAATAGCCAATATTCCCTGAAAGCAACAAATACCACCAAAATTGCCTCAAAGCAATTTATTCTCATAGGCAGATGAAATCATAATCATTTTAACAGCAGAACTAATTTCATCATTCACCTATACGGCTGTTAAAGAAGATAAGAGAAAGAAGTCAGGATAAGCAGGATACCAGGGTTTCATGGGGAAGGGAGGAGAAAAGAAAAATAATGACCAAGCAAGAAAAATATAATGGAAGATGTATTTTTCTTTCATTATTTTTCCAAATCACTGGTGGACTTACTCAGTCTTTTGATAAACAAACAAAACAAAACAAAACTAAACTAAATTATAAAGACATTCCTGAACAGACTTAAGACAGTACTGTGTTAGGTGCGCCTGGGTGGCTCCGTCAGTTAAGTGTCTGACTCTCAATCTCAGATCAGGTCATGATTTCAGTTTGTGAGATGGAGCCCCGTGCTGGGATTCTTTCTCCACTCCCATCCCCCTCACACGCGCACATGTTCTCTCTCTCTCTCAAAATAAATAAATAAACTTAAAAAAATATTTCCAAATATATTACATTTATTATCAATGGAGAAGCAATGAATGGGTATAAATTCAAGCAACTCAATATCATTCAAAACACATGAAAGATCTGATGTATAAACAGTTCTTGGCCATTAAAAAATGTTCTTTAATCTCATACTGAGAGTTCAAACTAACATCTTACCAGTAACAATGTGGCTCCAAAGGCAAGGCAAAAAACCATTGGCCCTGCCAAATCTGTCTCATTCATGATGCTGCCATCTGCTACTTTTAATGGATGTAACACTGTTAGTGTTTTTTGCCAGATGTGGTCGAAATTGATACCTAATTCTAAAGGAAGAGAAAATAAGAAAGCAATTAGGATTTGTGACATGCCTTTAATTTACTAGCATCTATGGTGGAGCAGGAGACAAAATGAAACACTCAGCAAGATGAGACATTATTTTGGGAAGCCCTCAACAACAGTCTTCCCTGAGTGTGGTGCTTACTCCACAAAAACCCGATTTCTGGTTTGGTGATGGACAAGTGTTTGGATGTGACAAAACAAGAGATTCTCAGCTACGACTGCATAACAAAGACTATATGGACAGGGGTTAAGCATAAGGCGTTCCTCACATGGGGCTTCAGGAATACCTGGAGATGCTATGAAATTGTATATAAAACTACGTTTCTATGCACACGTGTGCATTTTTCTGAGAAGAGTGTTCATAGCTTTTATTACTTTCACAGGGTAATCAACCTCCCCGCCCCCAATTATTCAGAGTTATGGGTTTTGGAATACAATTTGAAAATCACCATATTTTTCAGTGATGTTACAAGTTTTGCCAGCTTCTTCCATGGAGAATAATAACTACCATGCTATTTCCTTTCATTTCTTCCAATGACAGAATTGAATCAATAATGTGAAGTAAAAGTCAATGCTCACATATTGATCTAATTATCACGTTATAAACATCTATTAAAAATGTGATCCCTTATGGCTCAATGTGGTTTCATATACATTCTATTCAAAATGGGTTACTTAGTAGAAAACTTTTTTTCTCTAATATTATTCTTCCAAAGGAAGGGAGAACTTCTCCAAATTAAGGTTTATTTTTACTAACCAGCTGGACACTACATAGTACTATGCAACCCATCCTACCTTCTAGTAACGGTGGCTCATCCTCAAAGTTGTTTCCATAGAATGGCTGAGGTGTCGTCGGAGTATATGCCTGAGTTGGCTGGAAAATCTGCCCGCTGTATGGCTGTTGTGGCTGCATCATGTCCGGAGGGACAAATCGGCTTTGTTGTGAGTAGTCATAGCCAGCATATGGTCTGTAAATCAAAGTTCCATTTCTCAGAATGTCAACAGTGGACATCCCTGAGAGCATGACAGGAACCGTCACACACTTCCTAGGATAGCTACTGTGCCAGTTTGCATAAATGGTGTTGAAATGATTACTAAGAGCAATGTGATTCTCTCCAGTGGTAAGCTGTCAGTGTTTTTTTTAAGAGGGTCTTCCTGACAATGCCAACACTCACACAGTGCTTAAGAATTTTACAAACTATTGAAATTTTTAAAGCCTTGGGGGATCAACAAATGAAAACTAAAAAATCTTACTTATCGCCTTTCAGTAAGTGTATATCATAAAATATATACTATATATAATAAATTATATATAATATAATAAAATAAATTATATATAATAGAAAGATAGCTGAGGAATAAAACTTATACCTAAGACTATGAATTAAAACGTAACATGAGACTTTGTACTACAAGTTATATAATGTTTCATTGTGGTTTGAATCTCCATTGAATGTCAAATCATTCTTCTTTACTCTCTGTAGTGTGTTATTTTTTTGCAAGTGGGTAAATCTCTTTAAGAACAACCATCAATTTCACACACAGAGTGAAAAAATTCAAGCCTCTTTCTCTGAAAGCTTTCTGAATATAACAGAACACTGTTAGTACATCTTGCATTTGAATAGCACTTTCAACTTTTCAAAGTAGGTAAACGCCTACTGTCTCATTTGATATGTGCTATAGTAAATCCTGCATTGTAGACAAAGAGGTTTTACCATGGCTATTTTAATGATGAAGAAAAAAACAAAACAGGGAACAGAAGGACATTGAAGAAGTATCTTTCAAAACTTGTTTCAACATGTTCTGGGGAAAAAATATGACCTACCTAGCAGTGGGACTAATCTAAATACAAAGTAAGAAATATAGAAGTAAAATAATTACTTGAAAAGATATTTTTAAAAACAACTGAGAAGGCTTAAAGATGCTTTAATTACCTTTTAAAATTTTATACTTTCCTTTTAATAAATATAAAATCTAATGACTGCCATGAATATTATTTGAGATTTTAAAACTAAATCTAATTTTTAAATTAACTGAACGTCTTGATTAAAAGCAAATTCGGGGGCGCCTGGCTGGCTCAGTCAGTTAAGTGTCTGATTCTTGATTCTGGCTCAGGTCATGATCACATGCTTTGTGAGACTAAGCCCCACAACTGGCTCTTCTCTGAGACACCAGAGCCTGCTTGGGATTCTCTCTTCCTCTCTCTCTTTAAATAAATAAATAAGCATTTAAAAATAATAAAATAAAAGCAAATCCAAATAATGGCAAAATGGCAAAACCCTCTGGAAAGTCCAATGGGACGGAGACTCAAGATTTATTTACCACTCTAGTCCAACCCAAGCTTTAAAAAAATGTTATTTTTCTGGCTACATGGTAATACAGAATTCGACGAAGCATTATTTTTTTCAATTTATAAAGTTCTATTTACTTATTTTCAGGGAAGGAGAGAGAGAGAGAGAGAAGAAAGAGAGCAAGCAAGAGAGTGAAAGCATGCATGAGCAAAGGAAGGGGAGAGGGAGAGAGAAAAATAGAATCCCAAGCAAGCTCTGTTCTGTCAGTGCAGAGCCAAACACGAGGCTTGAACTCACGTACTATGAGATCATGATCAAGAGTCGGGTGCTTAACTGACTGAGCCACCTGGGTGTCCCAAAGCATTATTTTAACAGCAAATGATAAAAACCAAAAACAGTTATCAGTAAATATACTATATAGGCATAAATTACTATGCACCCATTAAAAGGAATAAGGTACTTCAATGTGTACTAATAAGGAATGATAATCAAAAAATATTTAGTGGACAGAAACAAAAAACACCCAACGTTCAGAATAGTATATACCTTTTATACCCACTATGATTGTACTTCTTAGAATACATCTGTATCTATATACTTGAATGTGTATTTTATACACATATACTTACATTACATATAATTATATAGGTTTGAGTATAATGTAACATTTAATATAACACATGTAATTATATAGGTAAAGGAACCTGGAAGCAAGGGGAAGTGGAAGACTTAATTTTCACATTAAAAACTTTTATCAAAATTCATTCATTCTAACATATGTTATAAGTAACATACAGGTACATATTAGCTACTAAAAATTTACAAAAATACAAATAACCTATTTGAATGTCACTTTGGTTTTTTGAAATGTTTTTGTTTTGTTTTTTTTAATGTTTTTATTTATTTCTGACAGAGAGAGACAGCATGAGCAGGGGAGGGTCAGTGATAGAGAGAGACACAGAATCTGAAACAGACTCCAGGATCTGAGCTGTCAGCACAGAGCCCGACATGGGGCTCGAACCCACGAAACATGAGATCATGACCTGAGCCAAAGTCGGACGCTCAACCAACTGAGCCACCCAGCCACCCCTGAATGTCACTTTGTAAAGCACAGTTGTAAATGTTTAATGTGAATTATATCATATTACCTCACTACAACTTTAGGAAGTTGCTTTTAACATCTTTCCCATTATAAAGATGTAGAAGCTAATACTTAAGCTAAAATGATTTGCGTATGGTGGTGCCAAGATTTCAAACTAGACTTTTTGACTCCAGGGACCAACTCTTAACAATTATAATAAAAATCACCCCCAAATCCTACTTTATAGAGATAGCTATATCCTTTTTCCATATATGCCTTTCCCCATTCTATTATGAAATATGTTGGTTTCTACTTACTTAAACATACACACACTTATCCCACAGGATTAGCTGGTTGAAGTAAACTAGGAGAAGAATTCACATTTTCTGATTTAGTACAATATGCTATGTTGATCTCTGTTAAAATGTATCATAAATCTAACATGGAGTTTATGAAACAACTAGAAAAGCTCCATATGGAGGCTCAGACAATCTGCATCAACAGGATGGATTTTATTCTCTTTTTCACAGAAGGAGAGAATATGAGTGTGTATGCAACAGAAAAAAACAAAAAGAATAGTATAGACCAGTTGTTCTCAAATTCTTTGTTCTTAGGATCCCCTTTTACTATAAAAATTTATTACTGGGAAACCCAAAGATTTTTTATTTCTGTGGGCTGTATCTGTCAATATTTATCATATTAGAAATTAAAAGTGAGAAATGTTCAAAATGTTTAATGGGGCTCCTGGGTGGCGCAGCAGGTTAAGCATGTGACTTTGGCTCAGGTCATGATCTCACTGTTCATAAGTTTAAGCTCCGTGTCGGGCTCTGTGCTGACAGCTCAGAAAACAGAGCCGGCTTTGGATTCTGTGTCTCCTCTCTCTCTGCCCCTACCCCACTTGCACACTTTCTCTTTCAAAAACAAACATTAAAAAAAAACTAAATATTCATTCAGAGTCACAATAAATCCATTCTATGTTGGCATAAATTTTTAATGAAAGAATAACTTTAAAAAACTATTGAGAGAAGTGGCACTGTATTATATTTTTGACAATCTCATTCATGTCTAGTTTAACAACAGCTAAAAATTCTTATATCTGTTTCTGTATTCCGTTTGTGGTGATATATTGCCTTAGTTGAAGTATCTGAAAAAAAATCTAGTCAGGCAGACTAGTTGGAAAATTATTTAACCTTTTGAGATTATTATCATGAATGTTCTTTTCATATCGAAACCCAAAAAATCGTAGTGTTTTAAATTTAAATTGCAACACAGAAGATGGAACAACAATAATAAACGTTTTAAGTTTATTTGAGAAATAGAGTGTGTGCGCATGCACACAACACACACACACACACACACACACACACGTGCGTGCGCATGCAGAGGAGAAGCAGAGAGAGAATCCCAAGCAGGCTCCACATTATCAGCACAAAGCCCAAGTTAGGGTTTGAACTCAGAAACTGTGAGATCATGACCTGACCCAAAATCAAGAGTCGGATGCCCAAATGAGCCACGAGGTGCCTCATTAATAACTTTTTATACTGTCCCAGAATATAGTGATGTGCTTTGCGCTTTGAATGGATCCTTTCTTTACTCACGTATGATTCTGTAACATTCACTGTTGACTTAGAAAATATTTGTGAGTTATACATATCTCCCAAATACTGACATATTTAATATAAAAACATATATATGAAGGATAAATATAAGAAAATCACATTTGTTAATATGACCAGTGATTTCATCAGAAAAATGGTTACTACTAGGAAACTGACAGTTATGGACAGTTTTCCCAAATCTTCATTTTTACCTGAAAACTAGAATTTAATCACTGGCTACACATACTGCCAGTTTTATTTCTTGAAGTAATAGGCTCAACTATTTCATCCTCAGGAAAATATATGCCCAGTACTCAAGTTTAAATAACCATAGTTTGTCAGATGTTCTTTCCAGTAAAAATAGTTTTCATGAAAAAGCAGCTGATTCAACCTGTGATTCAAATTGCACAGGGCCTTTTCTTAGCGATAATGACTGTGCTCCAGTACAGACCAGAAGGACTATTTCCCATTTGTCATGCAGAGTATTTTACTATGTGTGTACTAAAAGGTCAGGATTTAATAACACAGTAAGTTTTACTGCTTCATCAAGGGTATCCTTAAATAAAAGTGGCTCCCCTAGCATCCCAGCAAGTATGTGGCAATGAGAAATATAATGATACCTAGAACAATTTGATGCCCTCGTCTTGATTCACATTCAGGTACTAGCACTTTTATCAATCACTATTTTTACAACAGTACAAATGTCAACACACCTAAAAAGGTATATAATGTCTGAGTACGGTTATAAGAATAGTCTTGAGCTTAAAGACTCCCTGGAAGGTCTCAAGAACCCTCTGGGGTATGCAGGCCACACTTCAGAATGGCTGACATAAGACTCATAAATGTCACGTAAGGAAGAGAAATAGCCCCCAGGAAAATGATCACTTCAAAAGCGGTGTCTTCATTCCTTCTTCAAGATGTAAGATGAGAAAGACAACGCCACGGAATTTTACTATTTTCCTCTTCTGGTACGACCTGGTCAGGAAAATTCCTGATTTGCTCCTGCTGGCTTTAAACTAGAACATAGTATGATAGATACGATCTGTATTGACTAAATGCACACTGTATTCCATAAATGTCTTTATCAGTTAAGTCAAAAAAGAAAAAAATACTAGCTTTAAATACTTTAAAAATATGTAATTGGTATTTTATAGGTATATCTGACATACAACGTGGGACGTGTCCAACATGACAGTCATAAAACTCAACAGATTATGATCAAAGGGTCTTTAACTTTTTGTTGTTGTTGTATGAATATATAAATGATACTTATAAATGAAACCCAATTATTACTGCTAATACATTAAGCTTTCTGTTTTCCTAGGCTTCATCTATAAACCCCTATTTGTAAACTGCAATAGTGGGCATATAAGCACCAGGAAAAAAACTTCCTTACACTGAAGCAATGCTTACTAGTACATGATGTGGTTGTAATGGACTTGGGAAGTATTAGCAACAGAATACGTAAACCATCTCCCTGCAGAAAACTGAACTGAGCTGATGCTAACTGGGATGAAAAGATAAGTCACACCTTTAAGGAATCAAGCAGGGACAGGGCAGGAAAAAAAGGCAGAGATAAATACACCTAGGAGGTTGTAATCTAAATGTCACAGTTCTGCTGAAGCCAAACATCATTTAGTTAAAGAGGCTCACATACAGAGACGAGTTTTCCAAAGCCCTGTGGCTGCACTCTGGCTAGTCTTTCATTCATTTCCCTCTTATACACAAATTAAAGAAAAAAACAACACAAA
Organism: Crocuta crocuta; assembly: GCF_008692635.1. Taxonomy (NCBI): domain Eukaryota; kingdom Metazoa; phylum Chordata; class Mammalia; order Carnivora; family Hyaenidae; genus Crocuta; species Crocuta crocuta. The sequence continues at coordinate 15,860,711 of NW_027530640.1, forward strand.
ACAAAAAACGCGTTCTTAACTAAATAAATGAATGGATATTTCTCAGCACGATTTTTCCAATTCTGCCCAGTTAATTGATCAATACAAGACAAATCCCCAACACTTTATAACTGAGAAATTAACAAAAATGAAAAAAGCGATTCAGATAGTGTTTTTTACATGCTCACTCCCACTGTTCAATGTGTTAGGATTTAGGGGGAAAAAAAGCCTTAGAATATATCAAATTAGTCAGATTCAAGGGATCAACGGGTTGTAAAAAGTATAGTTTATCCAAGACAAACCATACTGAGGGCTGAATTAGGTTTTTGGTTTGCTTTTTAAATTCTTGGGCACTTCCATTCAGATTTATTAATTCATGTTTCTCTCAAATTGACTTGATATATAACCTGTCTGACCCTAATCCTGGAAGAACCTTTGTGAGGTTGTTCATTCAGGGTCTACAGAGGAACATCAGACGGCACACAAAGTAGGTGCAGTATTTATGCAGCCATGTCAATGCATGCATTTATCGCTCAAAACAGGTCCATTCATTTCTACACGATTCCTGAAGGAGTCCTGGACTATCTAAACAAGGTATAGTTAATGACTGATGGGATCGCCTTCAAAGGCTTCAGAAACTAAGAACACGATGTGCTACAGATTGGCAGAAAACCTCAGCTAATGTATTTCTGCCACTAACACCTGAAACTATGAAAAAATCAGGGTGTTTTGTTTTGTTTTGTTCTTAACAGTTCGGGGCTGAAAGGTTTTGAGATCCGTCTTCAGTCTGCAACCGGCAACTTGTGTGTACTGGCCACAAGGTTTTGGTAAGAGTAATAAAAATGATTATCGCTTGCTATATGAAATCACCTGATGACTCATAACAGGCAGGTTACACTGCTGCACAGTGTCAGAAAGCACAGTGAATTCACATTGATAAGATCTGAATTTGGACTGATTTAACTTCTAACCTAGCCACTACAAGATTTAAAATTTTTTTCAATGTTCTGTTTTTGTTTTCCTGAAAGAGAGAGACAGCAGTGAGCAGGGGAGGGTCAGAGAGAGAGGGAGACACAGAATCTGAAAGTGACTCCAGGCTCTCAGCTGGCTGTCAGCACAGAGCCCGATGCAGGGCTCGAACCCACAATCTCATGGCTGTGAGATCATGACCTGAGCCGAAGCTGGACGCTCAACCGACTGAGCCACGCAGATGCCCCCATGATTTTAAATTTTTAACTCGTTCTCTGGACTAAAGAGCCCAGGTGTCTCTAGGTCCTTGAAGCTCCTATCCATATCTTAAATGATATAGAAATACTATTAGTAGGAATCAGCTCTAACAATCTACTTTTGCACTCAGGGCACAATCCAAGATTTTGCAGACGGTACCAAACTCTAACTAGGGCAATCCCTTCAAACTGAAACCAGGGTCAGGAAGAGTATGAAAAATCAGGTTCCTGTCAAGGGCATGTTGACACATTCAGTTTTAGGCAGTACCAAATATTCAGGATACATGCTTTCACTTTAATCTTGACTAACTAAATGGTCAAAGTTGACAGGTTACTTGTTATAAGGTCCTCCGCTTCCTCCATAATCATACGACTGCTGTGGCTGGTCATCGATGCTGTAACTTGTCTGGTAGAAACCCGTGTTTAAGTTATCAAAGCCTGACATTGCAAATGATCTGCAAGAGAAGAATGGCAAATACTGTTTATACGCAAGGTGCTACTGAATTCGTTTCCCTACTAAGCAAAAAGCCTCAGTAGGCATCAAATTATTTCCTCTGGAATTTGGGGGAACAGCATTTGGACGATAGGCTTGGGTGACAGTTACATAGGAAACGTCTAATCTTGAAATCAAGAGCTGGGATGGCACTTCCATTTCAAGGAGCCGACGTGCCCCGGCTCCAGGTCATTCAATTGTTACTATTACAATTGTCACTATAATTAAGGGAAGGAGGGTCGTGAGAGAACTGGTTCCTTGGAGGTCTAAAAACAACAAAGACGATTCCTCCCCTGGGGGCAGAGCTTTGACCCTGACAACTGCGACTGCCTCCTTGCAAAATAAGGCCTGAGCCGGCCGCGACGGTGTAGACCCCTAAAAAGCCACGCCTGAACTACAGGGGCCGCGTCAAGGCAAGGAGCTGAAGGGGAACGAGGGTCTGAGCGAAGGGACCGGAACGCTGGCTGCGCCGAAGGGCGTCAACTAGCCGCGCCGCCCATGCCTGGGGAGAATCCGAACACCGTGCCGCAAGCCGGAGACACTCACCAAGCGCAGAAGCAGGGGTAGCGGCGTCAGCAGCTCCGGCAACCCCCGAAACCCCCAAACACAGATGAAGACCCCGTACTTGCTCGGTTGCTACGTGTCACAGGGCCAAAGAACTGCTTCCGGGGCACGCTTCTCGCGCAGGCGTGTTGGCCGACTTCGCCAGCCCTCTTGGGTCGGGAATGGGGCGGGCCGGGGAAGGAGAAATCTGATACGGAGCATGCGCAATGTCCACTAATTAGTCTAGTTGCGGGCCAATGAGAAGAAGGGAAATAGTTCCCGTAACCTGGGTAGCGAGAGAGGCAGAAACGCGCAGGCGCAGAAATTTGTTTGTCACTGCAGGAACAATTTCTAAATAGGTCGGGTACGTGCTGGAGGATGTGTAAGTGCTGGTATATCGAGCGGACAGAGCCGGTCTCCTGTCCACAAACCACAGAACGCCGGTCTCTCTGGACTTATGTGATTCAAACGGTGTTACAGAGTTTAGGTGTATTATTTAATCCTTACAACCTAATGAGATGATTACACTATTACTGTACTTTTGTAAGTGAGGCTGTTTAATGTTCATTTAGTAACATTGAATGCACTGTTGCACGACACCTCACCTAACTGTGCTAGCTGCTGGACACTGCTGGAGATCCTAAAATGAATGTGAGCTAAATGGTACTGCTCACCTGAGATTGGTTGGGGTGGGGCTATGAAACAAACAGGTAAAATTGTTACTAGTATTCTGAAGTGCTCTATAGTTCCTTGGAGGAGCGTAGTATTCATCTGGGACGGAAATTCTGGAAAGCCACTTTGAGAAGGGAATGATCAAAACAGTGAATAGGAGTTAAAGAAAAGGGAAAAGGGGAACAGAAGAGCATGAATATTTCAGGCAGTGAGAATAGTGTGTGCAAGGTTAAGGATTAAGGAAAACATGGTGTGAGGAAAGGGGTGACCTTTGCACTTTTAACATTTTAATCTAAATGATTCTTGTGGAGCAGAGGGGGGCAGGGGATGCTGCCTGTGCACTGTTGAATGTTTGGCAACATCCCTGAACTTTATCAGTTACATGCGAATAGTGCAACTCTCATGCCCTCTGCCACCTTGTGACAACTAAAAGTGTCTCTTGGATAACATCAGAGTTTGGAAATCCCTGGTCTAAATGAAGCCAGGATGATTGGAGACGCAAATGAGGGAAAACACATAGGAGTTGAAGCTGCAGCTACTAGCTAGGACCAGGGATAGAGTGTCTTGTGGGATTCTGCAGAACCACCGAGGATCATAAACTGAAGAGTGGCTTAATTAGATTCTTTTCTTTTGATCGCTTGGGCTTCTGTGTGAAATCTGTTTCTGTAAGTGCAGGAATCCTAACTCCAAATGCTATGGTGTTAACCAGTGAGCAGAACTGTCTTCAGAGCTTATAGTATTAAAATTTATACTACAGGCCCTTGCAGTGTATGCTGGCCCCCAAACCCCATGGCCTTTACAAAAGAAACCAGGCCTTTGCTCTGGGACCAGTTACCAAAGGAATAATACAGTTTCACTAGTTAAAAGGTTTTTTTCAACATACACACTATATTGAAACAAAAACAAACAAAAAAGCTCCACACACCCCTCCAAACGAAAGAATAGGAAAAGGATGTAACTGAAAAATCAAGGAACATACTCTTAAGCTGAATGGGCAGCTACTTTTGAAATATCAGGAAGTTTCTGAAATAGCTCATCAAAGTTTTTAATTTACCAACTTTTATAAATAACTTTCTAATCTACTGATGTAGGTACCATCTGTACAACTCTTGGAAGAATGACCTAATATTCTGGAGACAGCCACATTTGTCCCATTTTATGCCTGTTTTTCCAGCATTTGTCCCATTTTATGCNTGAAAGAATAGGAAAAGGACGTAACTGAAAAATCAAGGAACATAAGCTGAATGGGCAGCTACTTTTGAAATATCAGGAAGTTTCTGAAATAGCTCATCAAAGTTTTTAATTTACCAACTTTTATAAATAACTTTCTAATCTACTGATGTAGGTACCATCTGTACAACTCTTGGAAGAATGACCTAATATTCTGGAGACAGCCACATTTGTCCCATTTTATGCCTGTTTTTCCAGCATTTGTCCCATTTTATGCCTGTTTTTCCAGCATAATTATTAATATTGTCCCTGTCTTGCTATCAAAAATATCCCAGTTTGGTTGATAAAGTATATGGTTATACTCTCTAAGCTATATTATCTATGAAGCTGAGTTTCTGATTATCAACAGTATGCAATAATCTATTATTTCATCTACTTAATGTTCTTATGGTTGAAAGAAAATCCTAGCCTCCTTTGTTTCTTCTGGTGTTGCCATTTCTTCCTATCCAAAGGAGATATTACTCTCAAATTTAAATAAAACATAAGAATATGAGCATTCAATATTACCTTCTTAGGCATGAATTGTTACATATAGATGTTATTCCAATTCTGCTTCTATCTGTAATAGCAATGACCATATTTACTGGATTTTCTTCCTTCTCTCACCCTTGCCCCAATTGATAAGACAAGCAAAAAAGTTGTTACATGATTAAATCTTCTACATTGTTTGTTTGACTTTGAAGTATAAACCAAGATATCCTGCAGAAACCCCTTGGGGATTTTGAGAGTAGCAGTCGGTTTTGTGTCTAGTCAGGTAGACTTTTCTTTTTGGACAAGATTTTTTTATTTTGTTATTGTATTCCCCCTGCACTCCCCCCCCTCCCCCCACACCTCAGGATTGGTTCCAGAGAGTTACATCAAAGGAAACTGGAGTACATGGTAAATGTGCTGACCTCTGTGAAAGTAACTGAGTTGTGTTTATTAGGAGTAGAAAGCCTTAACCAGGTTAAGAGCTGCCAGAACATGAAGTGGGCTTATAACACTTGCCCAGTCTTCCCTGGGACCTAGTATGCCAGTTACCAAACCAGTGACCTTAAAAAGGAAAAAAAAGAAAAGGAAAGGAAAGAAAGAATATTCCAAGCATGAGTGAAATCTTCTAATAGTTTGAGAACAATGCTGGTATACACACTAACACTTTAACATACACAAAAAAACCTTCATTTTTTTAGAATGGCAGTGAAATTGTCCTTAGATTTTAGAGTCGCCTTCTTTCCTCTCTGTATTTTGTTTGTTTGTTTTTAAATCCAAGTTTGTTAACATATAGTTAATAAAGGTTTCAAGAGTAAAATTTAGTGATTTATCACTTACATACAAAATCCAGTGCTCATCCCAACAAGTGCTCAGCTTAATGCCCATCACCCATTTAGCCCATCCTACCACCCAACACCCCACCAGCAACTCTCAGTTTATTCTCTGTATTTAAGGGTCTTTTATGGTTTGCCTCCGTCTTTGTTTTTATCTTATTTTTCCTCTCTGTTTTAGGGTGAAAAGATCATGGGGAAATTGTGCCAGAAAATTCTGGTTTGGAGATGGATGGTTCCCCTACTGTTAGCGGTACCAACAAGCACTAAATGAGGTGAAGATTTGGCAACTGTGTACTTATCGTGTGAAGTTCCACAATGAAGTCTGGTAATTATGGTAAAAACTAATATAAATGCCTAAGATCTGTTTCTACTATTCCTGAATATTAATGATGTAACTCCCATATCTAAGTACGATAATTATATTTCCTCCAAATTATCCTGTATCCCTTAGAAGGGTTTCTTATCAAATTCTGCTTCTGCTATTTCACTTATTTTACTTTGAACAATACATTACTGTCTGGGGAAGATAGATTTCCCTGGAATAACATTGGATGCTTTTAGACAAAATGGGTCTTTAAAAGGCAAAGAAATTTAACCCTAACTTAGCAATGATTCTTGGGGTTTTGACTTGAATATTCCAACTGCACCGTGTTGTTAAAAAAGGGGGGGTGGTGAGGAGCTTTTAAAGATAATTTTTAAAACAATGCTGTAAGTATTTTAATGTGGAGACAAGGCACCCTCTTAAATGTCAAATAAAAACATTTCTAATGTGAGGTGACTGGATAATGTGGTTTGGAATAAGAATCTCCATGGCAGTACCAGAAGTTCTGTATCTCAGACAACTTAGAAGGGGAGATGAGATACTGTATATGTGCTGCCGAAGCGAATGTGAGAAGGGGAGATACTATAAAACACGGCATCAGAGGTCTGGGTTCTGGTGCTGGCAGAGCCTCAGATGCCAAAGGTGCAAGGGAAACTTTGGAAAAAAATATAAAAGCTAATGTGTCAGGCACTGCTCTAAGCCCTTCATGCCTTTCTACTCCATTATGTTTCCTAACAACACGGTAAGGTAGATACCATATACTTGACGTATGATGAAACTGAGAAGAGAGTAGTTAAATACCTTGTCAAATGTCACAAGTAAGAAATAGTAGACTTGAGATCTGAATCCAGTCTGGCTCCAGAGTTCTTGTGCTAAATCACTAGACTATATTGTTGGGTTACATAACATGAACATAACAAAGGCAGTATTTCTAATGAATGTGCTACTTTACCTAACATGTAATTACACACACACACACACACACACACACACACACAACTAAAATTGCAGTTATTTGATAATTGTATCTGAATTCTCAAATGTGTATATATTCAAATTGATAAAAACTTTTTGTAATCTACTCATTGGGCACATGACAAATCACCTAATGTTCAAGTTTACCTTATATTAGTCATGTAATTTAATTAATAACATATAGGGGTTAAGGATGCATGTCTGGAGCCAGACTGCCTGGGTTTACATCCTCTTCCACTGACTAGCCACGAAGTTACTGAAGTCTTTCGCCTTACTTTTCTCCTGTGTAAGACCAAGATAATGACGATATTCATCATATATGCTTGCCACAAGGATTGTGTGAGATAATACATGTAAATATCAATGCCTAAATACTAAGCGCTCAATGAACGTTTGAACTTATTGTCATTGCTGTGCCTATACAGCTATAGAAGCAATATAACCTTGTCAGCAACCAATGTGGGCTTTTAAAATCTGCGATGGTTGGGCTTGAACAAACTGTTTCCACAATCAATTATATACATACACTCTGATGCTTCCCTGAGGATTCTGATTTATTTTATAATTTGTCTTTTAATCCTATGGACTGTATTAAAAATATGCTTTTGTTGGGGCACCTGGGTGGCTCAGTCGGTTAGGGTCCAACTTTGGCTCAGGTCATGAATTTGTGAGTTCAAGCCCCATGTTGGAATCTGTGCTGTTAGCTAATAGCCTGGAGCCTGCTTCAGATTCTGTGTCTCCCTCTCTCTGCCCTTGTTTCTCTCTCTCTGTCTCTCAAAAATAAATAAACATTAAACAAATTTTAATTTAAAAATATGCTTTTGCCTTCTTCTGTCCTAGATTTTTCCAGTTGAGCTTATCTGTGTTATATGTTTTACCACAAATAGCTTTTGATATCAGACACTATTGGTTTAAAAACCCCTCATCCATTTGAGCTGTTGTACTTGAAAATTTTGAATAGTGCTACCCATATTTGATCTTCTTGGTGTGTTTTATGTTACTTCAAACTTTAAAGAAAATGTGTTCTTTTTTCTGCTTTATCTCCCTTCCTGTCTTCTCTTCTCACAATGCAGAGAATTTGTAAGGACGCAGTGCATAAGGTAACTTATGTTGTGGAAAATATGTTTATTTGCAAAGGTAGAAAATGGCAGTGTCCTAGTCAAGGAAACTAATTGCTATAAAACTTTTAATATATAATGGCTCTTAAAATGATAGAGGGATCAGGTTTTATTGTACTCAATAAAGGGCAGCCTAAAAATGACTAAGTTTAATATATTATATTTCCTTTAGGCAATTCATTTTTTATATTTTGCTGTTAGAAGTCTTCATGCCGCCCTCCGTTACAGACATTGGAAGCTACCACTGTTTTTCATTACAGAGTAACTCTTTGCAGTTATAAAGAATGTCATATTAAACTTTATTTTATTATAAGACAGTATTTCCAGCACAAGATATTGCTCGCCTGGGAGCTTTCAGCCAGATAAATTTAAATATAAATTTGAAACATTCTTTGGAGTACACATGCCCGAGCCACAGAATTGTCATTTTTTTTAAATTTTGATTTGATTTCATGTTAACGTCTTGATAATAACAGGGTCTTGCCGGAATAAGAAATATTCCGGGCATGAGGCAGGTGGCTGTGTGGGAGAGCATCTAGCTTATAGCTCATGGGCAGCAGTACACCCCCTTTTCATTGTGATTCTCACTTTCTTCAAGTCTTTCTTAAATGTTGTAGAACACATGTTTCCTGAGCAGAGAATGGTTACTATTATGGCTACTAGAGAGAGCAGGCTACTCTACCTTAACCATAATTCTCTCTGTGTACTTAGGTAAGGGTTTTGTTATTAAGACTATTGATGGTAACATCAATTAAATTCTTCTCCTGACATGAGGATAATTTTATTTTAAAACAATCAGAAGCAGGTAAAATCAAACATAAAATTTCCATTGTAACCTGCAAATTAAGCTCTGGAAGTCAAAGACAAACACATTTTTTTTTGTCTTTGGATTTAAATTAAGCAGCAAAATGTTTTTGACTCTTCCCCTGCAGTCCTAAGTTTGCAGAATCTAATGAAAATCACAAATCCCCTACTGTCTGAGATAAATAATTTTTCCCTCTGGAAGCAAATACAAACATTTCTTTAACTCTCTCTAAGATTTTCCTTTTAAAAGGTGAATATCCTGGGCACCTGGGTGGCTCTGTCAGTTAAGTGTCCAAATTCAGCTCAGGTCATGATCTCAAGGCTCGTGACTTCAAGCCCCGTGTCAGGCTCTGTGCTGACAGCTCACAGCCTGTAGCCTGCTTCAGATTCTGTGTCTGCCTCCCTCTGCTCCTCCTTTGTTCATGCTCTGTCTCCCTATTTGTCAAAAATACATAAACATTAAAAATTTTTAATAAAAATAATAAATAAGAGATGAACAGCAAGTCAAAGAAGAGTTGATTTTAGGTTTATAAATATTATTTCTTTCCTGGACTCTCTAAAGTTCTTCCTTTTAATTCCCAAATTGACTTCTGTGCTAAATGTTGTGACCTATTCCCCTTCCCACTCCCTAGAAATGAAATGCTTCAGCTTCGCATTGAAATTTTGAGGTCTTAGGAGATTAGCCTGAATTCACTGAGCTATCTCTAACATGAACAAAAATAGACTGGTCTTCACAGACAAATAAGGACAGCAAGAGCCTCTGAGAGTGAACTCTCATTTGAGTGGCTTCATATAATGAGAATTAAAAAAGAATTAGCACTGACAAGAACCTTGAGATCATTTGTTTCCCACCATCTGATTTTACAATGGAGGATCTGAGTCCAAGACCTAAATGGCAAGTGCTGCCTTGACATTTCCAACCCCAAAGCCTACCTTCCTCTTTTCTTGCCAAATGTGCCCCCCACCCAGTGGGAAGGGCTCCAGACATGGCTAGTTCCCCCATCAGCCACACCAGCTCCACCCTACCTGGTCCTCAACCTAATGGGTTTTACCTTCTTCTACAAGCTGGTAGAATTATTCAAAGAAGCCAATCATATACCCCTTTGGAAAGCAAGGATCATCCCACCCTCTTGAAACTACAAAGTTTGTCTCCCACAGCCACTGCCGGTTCACTCTATTCCTGTGACTAAACGTGATTAATAATAAGCCGCTGCCCATCTCATGTGCCCAGTGTCATGTCATATGTTCAGCAAATCCCTCCTTCACCAACAGGGTGGGTAGGTGATCAGAACAAAGGATTTGATCAATTTTACTAATATGGCTAGTGTCGTAGTCATCACTGCATCCTTTTTGTGACTTTCAGATGGTAAATGACAAAGATGAGACGGTAAATGAATGAGTAATTGTAACCATCTCATTACATCAGAGCTCTATTAGGAGAGCAGTCATGTTTATGTTTACTTTGTGTTCCAGTGCTAGGACTGAATAATGCTATGTGTGTGTGGTATTTATTTATTTAGCAAATATTTATTGAGCATCTACCCTGTGGCAGTCACTACATATGACAAACAGACTCTGCGTCTGCCTCTTGGTGCTTTAAGCTTGAAGAAGTCCAATATTCCCATCCTCCCGTGTAGATGGGCTGCAAGCTAGTCATCTCTAGTCACCTTCCTGGATAAGTCTCCTGTTTCTCAATGCCTCCGGCTTGATGAAGCCATTACTGAGTTTCTATCCAGCCAGGATTCCATTCCTTATTTGAGGGCTAGAAGGTCCAGACCAAGAAGGGGTTCTCATTTGCAGATCTGCTGCTTGGAAGAATGTTTATAGTAGCCTGCCAGTGGGTGTCAATGATAACAATGCCTGTAATGCACAAGGCTTGATCTGTCTCCATGACTGCATAGTCCTGACCATTAGTGCACATGGGATGTGACAAGGAGCGATAGCATTTAATGAGCCTCTTTTTATTGTGTTCAGGGCAGGTGTGAGTGGGTCCAAGCAACTGGAATCTACAGAAACACAAATCTAATCCTCTGGCATTTACTTTCTGAAATTATTCTTCTGTATTCCCAAAGACAAGTATCCTCTGCTCTGGTTATCTATTGCTAGGTAAAAAAATAACCCCTCAAAACTTTAGAGCTTAAAAGGACAATAATAACATTAATTTCCCCTCACAAACCTGTACTTTAGTTGAACTTGACAAGGATAGTTCATCTCTGTTCCACATAACTTCAGCTGGGGGCCCTGAAGCCTGGGGATTGGCGTGGTCTGACAGCTCACTCATTTATAGGTGCGGCTTTTTATTTTTTAATGTTTTTTTATTCATTTTTGAGAGAGAGAGAGAGCACGAGTAGGGGAGAGGCAGAAAGAGAGGAGGACAGAGGATCCAAAGTGAGCTCTGTGCTGACAGCAGCAAGCCCTATGCAGGGCTCGAACTCGTGAACCGTGAGATCATGACCTGAACTGAAGACGCTTAACCTACTTGGTCACGCAGGTGCCCCGTATGGGTTGGATTTTTGATGCTATTTGCAACTTGGGACCTTTAATGGACTCTCCCTATGGCGTGGGCTTCCTCAAGGTATGGTGATTGTATTCTGAGGAAGAGCATCCTGAAAGATAGTCAGCCAGAAGTTGTGTGACACTTCACTATTCTTGGAAATCACACAGCATCATTTCTGACACATGCTATTGGCTAGAAACAAGTCTCTGAAGCTGGCCTATATTCAATTAAACTGAATTAAATTTTTTTCTTAATATATTCATTTGAGAGAGAGAGAGAGTGCACAGGCAGGAGGGGACAGAGAGAGGGAGAGAGAATCCCAAGCAGGCTCTGCAATGTCAGCACAGAGCCCAAAGTGGGGCTCAAACTCACGAACTGCAAGATCATGACCTGAGCTAAAGTCCGACGCTTAACTGACTGAGCCACCCAGGCACCCCTAAACTGAACTTTTGACAGAAAACTGTCACAGAATTTTTCCACTTTATTTTAAATGTTTATTTATTTTGAGAAAGAGAGAAAGTGTGAAAGAGAGAGAGTGCACAGGCAGGAGGGGACAGAGAGAGGGAGAGAGAATCCCAAGCAGGCTCTGCAATGTCAGCACAGAGCCCAAAAGGGGGTTCAGTCTCACGAACAGTGAGATCACGACCTGAGACAAAATCAAGAGTCGGAGGCTTAACTGACTGAGCCACCCAGTCACCCCAGAGTTCTCCATTTTAAAACTACCACTTCCCAATGGGATACAAGTGGAAAAAAGAATACCATACATTTTCTTTTGTAATCAGAGAGACTGACACACAGTAGTAGCAATGAAGAAATGAAGAAAAATTCTAAATATCTTTTGGATCCTACCATATAATAAAAATAAAGGCTAAAGGCTATGTCAAGACTGGGTATGTTGGTTGGTATTTTGTGGTTCTGTAGACGTGGGCTTATATGTATTTAGTGATGCCATTCAATTACTAGTCAAGTACTCTGCTCCTTACATGCTGTTATTCCTCAGAAAAACATGATCTCTATATCAAGTACGCTAGTCATAGAGTAAATCATAGTTATTTGGATAGTTATTTGTATAACTATTCTGTAGAGCTCTGTCCTTACCTACAATAATATTCATTTATTGTTTGCTTATTTTTTTCATGATACAAAACGGATGATTCTCTTTTTAAATATCTTTCTTAAACATTTTTAATTAAATTCCAATTAGTTAGTACAGTTTAACTTTAGCTTCAGGTGTTCAATATAGTGATTGGACAATTCCATACATCACTTGGGGCTCAACAAGACAAGCACACCCCTTAATCCCCATCACATATTTCATCCATCCCCCCCACCTCCCTTCCAGTTACCATTAGTTTCTTCTCTGTACTTAAGAGTCTGTTTCTTGGTTTGCCTCTGTCTCTTTCTCTCTCTTTTTTTCCCCTTTGCTCATTTGTTTTGTTTCTTAAATTCCACATATGAGTGAAATTAAAAGGTTTTGTGTCTAGAATTTTACATCAGTACGTTTATTATGTCATGCTCATTTTGCCCCCTAGTGGTTTCTCATGTCCTTGTTTCCTATTTACATGTAACTTTCAAATCTTTCGGAATGTTAACAAGGAAAAGCTTTCTCCTGTCCCCCTTGCCACGTGCATCACATTGTACAGATGAGGAAATTAGGACCCAGAAAACATATGGGACTTGCCTGATGTCACACATCCAGCTAGAACCAGAAATTCAACATCACTCTCCCGTCCCACTAGAAATAAGCCCACAAGGGCAGGATGCTCTTGTTCAGTGATGAACATGAACAGTGCTGGTGACAGGCAAATGGTAGGTGCCCAATAAATATTTTATGAATGATAAAAATAAGTGAATTAATGAATCAAAACTGGAAGGACTATCTATAGACCCCAGGCCCCATGATTATATATGTTTTACTATGGATTCTGTCTTCTCATCCTCATAATAAATCTTTCACATAGCACTTGATATTTGATTCCATTTTACTCTACAACATTTCAACCTCTTAAACTATCTCACACTTCACATGTTTTGTCATCCAGTTTATTTTATTATTATTCATTTATTTATTCAATGTTAGGGAGTACCAGCTGCAGCAGGCACCGTGCTACCTATAGGGCTACAAAAAGATTCTTAAATAATTCTTTTTATTAAAATTTTTTATTTTTAATTATAGCAAAATACACATAACATACAATGTATCATCTTAACCATTTTTAAGGTGTACAGTGCAGTATTCACATTGTTGTGCAACCAACCTCCATAACCTTTTCACTTTGCAAAACTGAACCTCCATACCCTTTTTTTCCCAATGTTTACTTATTTATTTTGAGAGAGAGAGAGAGGGAGATAGAGAGAGGAGGGGAGGGGTAAAGAGAGAAGGAGAGAGAGAATTCCAAGCAGGTTCTGCACTGTCAGCGAAGAGCCTGACCAGGGTTCGATTTCACAAACTGTAAGATCATGACATGACCTGAAATCAAGATTCAGATGCTCAACCAACTGAACCACCCAGGCACCCCATCCATACCCTTTAAACAATTCCCCATTACCCCTTCTTGCAGCCCCAGCCACCACAATTGTTATTTTCTATATCTACACATTTGACAACTCTGCATACTTCACATACTTGGAATCATACAATATTTGCCTTTCTGTCATTGTCTAATTCCACTTAACATAATATCTTCAATGTTCCTCAATGCTGCACCACAGGTCAGGATTTCTTTTCCTGTTAAGACTGAATAATATTCCATTGGATGTGTATACCACATTTTATTTATGCTTTTATCCACGGATGGATATTTGGGTTGTTTCCTTCTTTTATTTACTGTCAATAATGCTGCTGTGAACATGGGTTTACATGTGTTCTGTCCAAGACCCTGATTTCAATTATCTTGGATATATACTGAAAAGTAGAATTGCTAAGTCATATGTAATTTTTAATTTTTTGACTTTTAATTAAAATTTTTTTTGAGAAACATACTGTTTTCCACAGTGGATGAATTTTATGTTCCTACCAACAGCACACAAGCATTCCAATTTCTCCACATCTCGGCCATTGCTTGCGGTTTCGTTTTTTGATGGTAGCCATTCTAATGAGTATGAGGTGATATCTTGTGGGTTTGATTTGCATTTCCCTAATAATTAGTGATGTTGAGCATCTTTTCACATGCTTCTTGGTCATCTGTATGTCTTCTCTGGAGAAATATCTTTCAAGAAATTACTACAGAGAGGCACTTTTAATTCATCAGTTTCTTCTTTCGTATACAGAAAAATCTCAGCTGGTAACATAAGACCCATTCTCCCTACATTTTTTTTCTTTTTTTACACTATGTCACCACTTAAGATCTGAATAATAATAATAGAACAACTAAAGCCTGTATCACATCTGCACAAGTTCTGTCCCAGGCATGGTTCTAAGTAACTTACATCTACATTAATTTGTTCTTCAAAATATCCCTATAAGGTGGCTATCATCACCATTCTGCCATTTACAGAGGATGGTGGAGGTACAAACAGGTAAGTGACTTGCCTGAAGTCACATGGCTGATGAGCTGTAGTACCAGGATTTGTACTGGGGCAGCTGGCTTCGGAGTTGATGCACTTAACCGCAACGTTATTTCTCCTCTCTGACACCCACTACATCTTTTTTTTTATATCACTTTTTTTATATCACCTACATCTTTTTTGTGGTCTTTTCCTGGGCAAGCTTTCTATGGAAGTTTACATGATCTTGGATTGCAGGTAGTGAAAAATAAATGCAAATTGATTACCTTGTGAAAGGGAATGCATTGCTCTCATGGAAGGCAAGTCCAGGGTACAGTTAGCTTCAGATATGTTCGAATGCAGTGGCTCAAATGGTATTATAACCCCCAATAATCTCAGCAAATGTTCTCAAGTCACATCCCTTTTGGCTCTGATTGAGCCTAATGCCCATTGCTGGTTAATCATGGTGGCAGGGAGTATGATATGACCAAGTAAGTCCTATGCTCACAACTGGAACACAGGTAGGATAAATACCACCTGAACTCCAAAAAATTGGAATGGTAGAGGGGTGGTCCCTATGACCAATGACACTCATGTACATTGGGGGCGGGTGGTTGGTAGGGAGGCTGTTTTTCTTCCTTTGGGGACAAATACACAGGCAAAATTATTGTTTTCAAACACATTTTGTTTATAATTGTTTGAGTAATAAAAAACATTTATTTAGTGCTCACTATATGCCAACCGCTGTCCTAAGTATTTTACATATGTTGTTTGACTAATCCTCACTTGAACTCTGTGAGGCAAATGGTATTATTAACCCATTTTACTGTTGAGAAAACCAAGGTACATAAGTGCCTGGGTCTACCTGGAAGAGAACATTGTAATTTACCCTCAATGATCCAGTTTATAAGGAGTGCAGCCAAGATTCTCACCCAGGCAGACCGGCTCCAGAGCCTCTTTTCCAATTCCATAATAATGGAGGTTTCTTGCCTTGTATAGAAACTGAAGCTCACAGGGGTGCCTGGCGGGGGGCTCAGCCCTTTAAGTGCTGACTCTTGATTTCGGCTCAGGTCATGATCTCCTATGGGTCCAAGCCCCATGTTGGCTCTGTGCTGACAGTATGGAACCTGCTTGGGATTCTCTGTCTCTTTCTCTCTCCACTGCTCCCTCTCTCCCACTCTCTCTCCCTGTCAAAATAAATAAGTAAACATTAAAAAAAATACAGAAAGAGGGGCGCCTTGGNACAAACTTCAATGCCTGATATTCACTCAGGAAAGACATCAGAGACTCTCCTTTGGCCAACACAGCTTACACCTAACAATTAGGGCTTACACTAAGCAACCAAAATTTATAAATATGTGAGGAAAAATATAAATGTGTAGTCTATTGTACCAAGTAGGTGCTAGACACCTTTTTTTTAAAAAACTGACTAACTGTACCTATTTTGAGTCAAAGGGAATGTGATTGAAAATTTTTTAAAAAATCCATACTATCAGTCAAAACTAGTGATCATCATAAGCATTGACTGTTTTATTTATAAGAACTTAAGTAGCATTCTAGTTTTTAATTTTTTTTAAATAAACATAGCTGCAAAGTCTCTCTTCCACCTGTTAAAAGAAAGCAAAAGTAGTTTTTAACCAATTTGCTTAGGCAAGTGCCCACATTTTCTCTAGAGGCAAGTCACTTCCAAGGAACAAAGTGTCAAAGGCAATATACCAGAGATATATTAAAGTACTAATATCTTGCAAACAATGATTAAGATAAAATATTTTTTTTTACATTTTGCTTTAGAATAGTCATTCTTTAATGTGGTGATAAAAAAAAATGCACGAATCGGTAGTCCTCAATGAATTGGAAGGAGGCAGAGACTCATTCTAGAGCCAGTTTTACCATGAGGTATGTAATAGTTGCCTTTTAGCTTTTCTTTACCTCAGCTTCTTTTACTGAAAAATGAAGGGGTCAAAATTGGGATGGGGATGAGTCAATATATCTGTTCACCCAATGACTGCTTATTGAACACCTCTTAAGTACCAGGCACTGTGCCTGATGCTTCATGAAACACAAATCATCGTATGTGTTTATTGGAGAGATTTGATTCATGCCATTTTATTTTTTAGACTCACTTTTCCCCCAAACTGTTAACTATGTGTATTGCAAACTACTCATGATGATTTTCCACCTGTCAATGCCATAATGCGTTGTTCTGGCTCATGATTGTAATAATACTAACTATGCGTATTGAATGCATAAAATCAAATGATAATTCAGTCTTCATTTTCACCTCATTCTTAGAAGAACGTTTTTTTAAGCAAGAAGAGATTGAATAATAATAATACAGTCTTATTCTGAAGTCTGACAGCAGTTGTGATTTCAATGTTTTCTTCAAATAAAATATATATTTCTTCAAATAAATATATAACTATATATATAATCTCTATGTATAGATGTATATGTATATACATATATATTATATATATATAGTATATATATGTATATGTATATACATATAATCTCTCTATATAGATTATATATAGAGAGATTATATGTATATGTATACACATATGTGTATGTGTATATATGTATACATATGGAGGCATTGCTTATTTTTATAGCTATAATAAAACATCCCTCTGGACCCCCTTTTCCTTCAGATTTAAATTTTGTTAATACAACATAGAGCAAGATGTGAAATGAGATGTCTTTATGGAATCATTAATGACTCAAGGCTGACAAGAGGTAGGCTTTGTAACTGCTTGTTTATTTATTAAATTCCTTCTTTGATAGCTGATCTATGGATTGCTTCATATAAAGAAAAACAAGATCTTAAATAAATCTNAAAAGCTATCCTACAGGTTCCCCATGTCTCTAATTGGGCTGAAAGTATGAGAGGAGGAGAGCCAACCAGTAGCCTGCTTAGATTATTTTTGTCAGCAGCTAATCTACCTCAGGCTGTGATTTCATGAACAGATATTTGTGCGAGACATTGCTTCCCTAACCACCCTCTCCAGCCCCACCAGAAGTGGACGTGATTGGTTTACTGGGTAGCACTCTTCGTTCAGAGACTAGCTTAGGGACGTTTTTATGCATTCCATATCCGGACTTGATTTTCATTAAGATAGACAAGAGGCTCTGATCATCGTAGTCATTATAGGTTTCTTGCTTCTTGTCGCAAGAGCAAGCCTTCTTTGATGGAGAAGAGGTTAGGCAAATGTTATGGTTGATAGTGAACTTGTCCAAATCTTAAGAATTCATCTGGCTTTTTCAGTTGATGTGATCCTTCTCTGCAAATTCACCTTTTATACTTCTGGAAAGCTGGCAATATTTGCCTTGTGTCACTCTCAGACTCACTATTATCTAGCAGGAGGGAATCACCAAGGCCAAAGTCTCATCTTAGAATTTCTTTTTCCGTACGCCTTCCAATAGCAGGCCCATGAGAATATAAAGGTAGCTTTAATGGTCGATTTTCTGGTGCACTTTACAGTTATGGGTCTAGAAGTGAACTTTTTCATCCCGTATTTTTTTCTTAACCTCTAAAGGACAGCTGCCCCAAAATGACCAGGCTGATGGTTAGTAGAGAGGACATTTCAGCCTCTGGCCCAGTTTGTTATTGGGCAGTATCAGTAAAGGACTGGAATAGGCATAGGGGTCAGAGTGGGGATGGGTGGGAGGGGATGTGTAACTTGAAAACATGAGATGGGTTATGTGATACTGTCTTTCTCAGTCAAATACTTCCCCCTCACACACTCACATGAAGGGTGAGAACCAATACTAAGTGATAGCCCTCAAGAGCTAATCCTCCTACACAGAAGTGCCAAAAGAAATATAAAAGGTCACTATATACAACATAATCAAGTGCAGAGCCTGAGGTCTTAAACTCATTTGTGGGGACCTGGTGGCATCAGTAATTTGCAAGAATTTTGATGAATATGATGAATAACAATGGTATCAAAGTATTCACTTTGACTTTTCAGCCCTTCTTAATTATGCCTATAATTAATATAATCTGAAAATATTTACTGTATAGCTCTGAACCTACTTGGGGGACACATACTATTTTTTAAGTTTATTTATTTATTTTTTAAGATGCTTTAAAAAATTTTTTTAGCAGTTTACTGTCAAGTTGGTTTCCATATAACACCTAGTGCTCATCCCTACAAGTGCCCTCCTCCATGCCCATCACTCCCCTTCCCCTCTCCTCCACCCCCATTAGCCCTCAGTTTGTTCTCCACATTGAAGAGTCTCTCATGGTTTGCCTCTTTCCCTCTCCCCAACTATTTTTACCCTTCTCCTCCCCGATGGCCCTCCATTAGGTTCCTCCTAATCCACCTATATCNGGGGACACATACTATTTTGAAATTTATGTGAACTCCATAATCTAGAAAACATGCAGCAGGTACACAGAGTTTTACATACAATTTCAGGAGATTCATGAATTTTGTGACGTTCTTATGTGGACAAGGTTAAGAATGGGATTTTTAAAATATATATATTTTTTACAAATAGTTTATTGTCAAGTTGGTTTCCATATAACACCCAGTGCTCATCCCCACAAGCGCCCTNGAATGGGATTTTTTAAAAGTTTATTTATTTATTTTGAGAGACAGAGCCAGTGCAAGTTGGGGGGAGGGACAGAGAGATGGAGAGAGAGAGAATCCCAAGCATGTGGGGCTCAAACTCATAAAGCCGTGAGATCATGACCTGAGCAGGAAACAAGAGTCAGACACTTAAATGACTGAGCCACCCAGGCACCCCAAGAATGGGATGTTTAAGGCAAATTTTGCTGGGTAATGGGATACAGTTTTCCTGTCTGAGTGACTATATTTTCAGTTGCCTGAACAATGCACATGGCCTTGGGTTTTTTCGGTAGATAGCCAACATCCTCTTCCCTTTTCTCTTCCATTAAAACAAGGCACGGTTATCTCATTATACTTCGCCTGGTTGTCACATTTCTCATCCTTTTCTGAGGGTTTTTTAAGGTAAATTGCTCTTTTATTATTTTTCTTCCTTCTCCAGAATGGTTCTAACGAGTTTATGTGGCCCCTGTGTCAGAACGACTTACTGTACGCAGGATGAGGCTGACAAACCACAACCTGTGAAGACAGACTGGGGAAATCCACCGGAAAGAGTCTTTGGAAGGAACTGCAGATTGGTTGTGGGTAAGCAGGCGCAGAGAGAGCAATGAATTACATAAACACAAATGTCTGCATTTTGATGACCCCCCCGCTTCCCACCCACGGTCAGGCACTTAGTCACTCTTTCCTCTGTGTCTCCTTAACTCTATTATACCTCGATTATAGCTCCTATCACTGTACTAGGATTATTTGTTTATGAGCCTGTCTCTCTAGCCAGACTATGAGCAATTCCAGGACAGAGTCCACGACTTATTTATCTCTGTACCCCAATCCAGCGTCTGGGTTAAGAGTGCAGGCTCTGGAGTCAGACTGTCTGCGTTCAAATCCTCGCTCTGTACATATGAGTAGGATGACAGGCAGGCTATGCAATTTATTTGAGCCTTGATTTTTCTCTTTTTATTTTTTTTCTTTCCCTTTTTCCCTCCCCTCCTCCTTTTCTTTCTTTCTTCCTTCCTTCCTACCTTCTTTCCCGCCTTCCTGCCTTCTCTCCTTTCTTTCCCTTAATTTCCTTTGCACCTAAAAAGTATCACACTACTAATATTTATTGCTTAACTGTGAAGAATAAATGAAATAATGCCTAGCACAGTGTCTGTCTCTATAGATACAATAGTAGACATTGCTGTTATATCTATTATCATTACTATTGATTGTTAAATATCATTACTTACTGTAGTTCACCTGCCCAGAAAAAAAGCCTTTTAAGGTTAAACCACCAAAGAGTACACGTTTCTCCCACCTCCTTCCTTGTCTCCTCTGCACTCTTTGCTACTAATGCTCCTCTGCTCCAACATGTAATCGATGTCCTCCTGGTCCTACCTTTTCAGATTGCACTTATCATCATCTGACACCTGATATGTTCACTTGATTATTGTCTAGAATATAAACTTCATGAAGGAGGAGCTTTGGCCCTTTTGGTTTCATTGCTGATCCCTAATGCCTAGAGCCATGCCTGCCTGGCCTATGGAATATGCTCAACAAATACTTGTTGAATGAGTGACTGAGTGGACACACAGACACAACAACACACATAAAGCATCCTCACTCTTGGCTTTAGGTGAGTCTCGCTGATTGTTGCTCCATGTTAAGCACTAAATGTGTGCATTCCTTCACTTGGCCAAACGGTCAGAGAACAACTTCTACCTTTATTTCTCATCCTTCTATGGAGTGGGAGGGGAAAAATTTTTTCCAAAAGTGTTGCAAAACCTGAAGTGATTAGAAAGTCCATGTCAAAGGCATACCCTTTGGTGGAGCTGTTGAGGGAAACGGCTGAGGGGCGAGGATCCCTTCTGAGAAGTGAGAAAGGACATGGTGGGACAAGGGTGGACGAGCTCTCTGTGACCTTGTGGGAATGGCTGTTGTTGAAAAGCTTGCTTCTGTCATGCCTGCTGAGAGACTCTCAATGACTATTCATCCTTCACAGGCTTAAGTGCAAACTCCTCAGCAGCTCTCCTCATCTCCTCCACAGGTACTTCCATTCCAGCCAGACTGGATCATTCCCTGTTCTTTCCCAGCTTCCATAGTCCTGTTGCACACACACACGTTCTCTTTCAACTGTTTTTTTCCCTCTTTTTTTTTTTCTCTTCTGCACAGTAATTTCCCCCCCCACTCCCCAACCCTGAAGGGTGCAATTACAACCACTGTCTAGCCAGGATATTTCCTCTCATTTACCTCCAATTTCTCCAGTGTAAACTCTGAAGACAGCCAGCTGAGTTCTTCCTCAGATTCCTTCAAACATTTTTACCTTGTTTGAAAGGGTGTTTTTCAGGCTTTCCCTTCATGGAGCTACCACCAGAATTGTTTGCCGAATTATCTTGAGGGCCAGGACTCTTTCCTTTCCATTTTCTACATGAACCAGGCATTCAGTGAATGTTTCTGAGTAAGTCTCTGGGTGTATAGCTGAATATATATCCATTTTCCTAGCAGAAGAAAGCAAGGAAGCAAGATAAGAAAGGAAGGAAGGAAGGAAGGAAGGAAGGAAGAAAAAAGAAAGAACTGGAGGAAAGAAAGAAAGAAAGAAAGAAAGAAAGAAAGAAAGAAAGAAAGAAAGAAAGAAAGAAAGAAAGAAAAGAGAGAGAGAGAAAGAAAGAGAGAGAGAGAGAGAAAGAAAGAAAGAATGAACAAATGAACTGGAGGAAAGAAAGAAAGAAAGAAAGAGAAAGAAAGAAAGAAAGAAAGCGAGCTGAATGAAGGAAGGAAGGAAGGACGGAAGGAAAAATCCTTAGGGCCTCTCTGATGATAACATGTTAAATATGAAGTGTTTTTCTCATATGGTCAATACAGGTGATTTTTTTTTTCACCATCGGTTCTGTAAAAAGCAAAACAATAACTAACGTAAACACAGAGTGGGCTTGTTTTTCTTGAGCCTGCAGTAAGAAGTCATTTTCTCACAATGCTTGGTAGGACACAGCAGAGTGGTAGACCCCGGGGAGGGAGACCTCATCACTAACTTTTTTCGGGACTTGAGGCTTAGCAAATAGAAAGAAACCACCAACTGAAACTGAGATTCACTCTGAGGTGGTGGTTAAGTTAACAGGGTTACTCAGAATGTTCAGTTAGTTCCTCAGCACCTCAAGTCCAGGTGAGAGTCTGTGATAACACTGCCCCCTTCTGTTCCTCTAGATAGTACTGGCGACTTCTCAAGTTTGGTTTGATGGTCCTGACACGAATTTCCAATTTCCAAGAAATGCTTGCTTAAGGCAGAGAGGAAGGGAACTCTTAGGTTCAATGTGAGACGTGATTTTATTCTATCAAGGTCTCTCTTTTTATAGTTTCATTGGCCATTAAATTTTGTTGTGAGGTATTCAGTTGCATTATAATTGGATATTATATTTCAGGGGAATGAACAAAGTCAATATTCGTAACAAAATTAATCAATTCACTTATTAGTTCATATCCTAAGGGATTACTTAATTTTTTTCTAGTTCCTAAAACCTTATGTCTTCCCTTGGAAGTTAAAGCACAACCATTATTCTATGCATTACCAGTGACTCTTTCATCTAAGACAGAACCTCTCAGATTGAGAGCAGCTCCAGAGCTAGGAATGCTGGTTCTTCACATACAAAAGCCAGCACCACTTCCTCTACATAGCACAGTTTGTGAAATGACTTACCTCAGAACTTTTGACCTGCTTTGTAACTCTTTTCTCCTTTCCTTGCAAAGCCCCTTTATATATCTCTAAAGTAGTTGAGGCCAGATAGCATAGGGCTTTGGATCAACACCCAGAACGTTATTCTAAAACCAGTGGGGAGCCAATTAAGATATCTGGGCAAATGACAGCATCTTCGGAAGGATGACATTGCCAGCCTTGTGTTGAATGAACTGAGATGGAAAAGCATGGAAGGAAGGAGAACATTAGCAGATCCATATAATGATCCTGGCACCGGTATCTGCACGATGCAAGCAAAATCCTTCCCTCATTTATCCTCTCTCAAACCTAGTCCAGCCACAAAATCTATCACCTGGATCCCCGCCATGTTTTCCTAACTCACTGCCATACAAACAGTCTTGCTCCCCTATAATCCATTATCCCCACAGCAACCTAAACTCAACTTTAAAAACCAAGTGACTTCCCATCATACTTAGAATGAAATTCATGTTCCTACGGTGGTACATGAGGCACTGAACAATTTGACCCCTGTCTGCTTCTCAGATCTACACTCTCATTTCTGTTCACTGGCTTCCTTGCTTCCCTGAACAAGCCAAGACATGTGACCTCAGACATACGAGGTTCCCTGACCTCAGACATGTGAGCTTTGGTTCATGCCATTTCATATGTCTAGAGCATGCTGTTCTCAGAATTTTACATGGCTGTCTTCTTGCCTCAGCTCAAATATCACTTCCTCACAGAGTGCCAGCCTGTAGTACCCTATCCTTTTCTCTTTGACTCCCCACTCCCAGCCTGAGATGTTCATTTCATATCAGCTGGTTCTATTTTATGTATAATCCATATCACTATTTGAGATGATCTTGCTCATTTGTTTACTTGCTCAAGATCTATATTCCTTGCCTAGAATGGAAGTTCTGTGAGGTCAAGAATCATGTCTACCTTGTTCACCTCTGGGTCCCCAGTACATTCATTTGGCTGCACCTGATTCATGGTGAATCCTCAGTAATTATTTATTGACTATATGAATCTAGGTAAGAGGTACAGAAGGGAAAGACAGTTGGAACTGGAAGAGGAGATATCTGAAAGAATTATAGAAGAGATAAAGTGGAGAGGTTTGATTATTGGATATCAGGAGCCAATGGAAAGGGGGGGGGCGAATAGGTAATGGGTTTTCACTTGGACAGTAGAGAAAGGCCAGTGATGCCATCATCTCAGAGAGAACTTGGTGGAATATAATGGATGGGAGCAGCCAATAGATATTTGGCTTTGGCCTTGAGTGTGAGTTGCTCGTTGGTCTGTGGAAAAAGCCCAGCAGGTATATATAAGTTGAAAGGAGGCCAAAGCCAAACATTTAGATTTTGGAGTTATTTGCATACTGATGATAGTCCACAGAGACTGAATTTTGCCAACAAAGGAAAGTATGTAGCTGGAAGGAAGAGAACTTTGAAAATGTGCAGAGTTTTGTCCAAACATCCTTGTGTACAAGAAATCACGCTGGCACAGGTGACATCTAACAAACGAGGAGCAAGGGCTGGAGTTTTGTGGGGCCAGAGATAAAGACACTAGGAATTTGGCAGGTAGAGAGAGACTATGCTATTCAGGCAAGGAGAATGACAGTACCGCCATATGGTGCCCTCTGACCTGCCCCTGCACCCTGAAAGGATCTGTGTGACTGCTCTGCTTGCTTCTCTTCAAATCTGTAAGGGGTCCAGAAAGTGAACTAGGTAAGCTTAATGATGTAGTTCCACCTTCTAATCTAGGCAATGGATAATCTAAAACAGTTGGGGAGGGGCGCCTGGGTGGCTTAGTCAGTTAAGTGTCCGACTTTCGCTTAGGGCATGATCTCACAGTTCGTGGGTTCGAGCCCCGCGTCGGGCTCTGTGCTGACTGCCAGCTCGGAGCCTGGAGCCTGTTTCAGTCTGTGACTCCCTCTCTCTCTGACCCTTTCCTGCTCGCACTGTCTCTCTCTCTCTCCTAGAAATAAATAAAAATATTAAAAAAATAAATAAATAAAACAGTTGGGGAGGGGGAACATTAAGAAAAGCTACATTTCTTGAGCACTCACTATGGGTTTGGGTGACGAAGTAAGTACTCCATACTATTCTCTTACTTAGTCCTCACAAAATGTCTAATAAGGAATGACAATTATTACCCATTTTACAGATGAGAAAACTGTGGCTCGAGAGGTAATGTAATTATACCAAATGATAAATGATGGAGCTGGGATGCAGCTCCAGAATGGCTCGATCCCAAAGCCCGCACGTTTAACCACAATGCCCTAATGCTTCCCTATGTCGGAAATAATTGTTTTTAGTGCTTAAATTTTGTTTCCATGTTCCTTTGTCAGTTTCTTTCCCTTTCCACCCCAAAGTTGTGAATACTAGGTTAATAAGTCATGCGAACTTTTTTTGCAGTAATGAAAGGTAGCCAAAATTACTCTGACGTTGTCCTTTTGTGCTGAACAAAAGTCACTCATTCTTTTATTAGATCTCCTCTGAGTTACACACTTGCCTTAAAGAACTGCTATTGTGTACAGACAGTCTACTTTTCCAAACCCTCAGGATATCCTTAATTACAGAGCACTGGGGTATCTGAAATAGAAGTAGTGTTTTGAATCCTTCTCCGCCTCCACCCCTCAGTTTTAACTACAGGCATATCCCGTTTATTGTGGAAACCTGCTCTTGGAAATGGTCATATTAGTTAAATTGGTGCTTTTTGTGATTACTCCAGCATTAGACCATGGGGATGTGCAGCTGTTGTAACTTTTGCAATTGCCCTTCTTTCTCTTCAAGTCTCCCAAAGTTGTGATATGCCTCTAGCCTATCATTTCTTCTTTTTAGCCTCAATACTGTTGTTAGCCAATCTTTCCAGGCTGAAGTGAGACTTATGCTGCTCTGCAGAATGTCAGAGGGTTTCTCCCAGGCAATATCTGTCTGCCGCTGTGAGTTTCTTCTACTATCTCATTGGAGACACTTGGAGCTACTGCAGTGAGGCCTACCAGCTGCCATCCAGAACCTTCCTTGATGCCTTGTAGAATCATCAGCACTATTACTTGTACACTTTTTGTCTGCCATCTTTAAACAGTGTCCATTGGCACAAAAGCAATGGCTGAAAGAGAGACCTGGTGGAGTAAATAAATGATTGGAAAAGGCCCCACAGATGGCTATGAGTCCTCATTGAATGAGAACCAAATATAAATTAGCTGTAGGGTCTAGTGCTGTATTGGGCATACATTTATATCCACATATAAAATATTTCTGAGATCATCAGGATTCTAATGAATCAGCCCAGTTTGGGGCAGTTCTAAATGCATTCTAAATAAGTGCCCCATAAATGTGTAGAGATGCAGGGTGGCACTTCCTTTAGTCCATCCATAATTTATTAACGGACACTTTGTGCTAGGCATGATGTTCTTTAGAGTTTTAAACAATGGCTTCATCCTGGTTCACTCCGTGCCTCTTCAATGGAAATTCTTCCAAGTTTTCAACAGCAACCACTGCCTCCTCAATGTTGTAGTAATCAGCCTCCGCATTAGAGCTGTAGGGCTTTCCTTTGTTTTGCTCTGCTGGGTTGTCAGCTTGCTGAGGGGAAGACTCATGCCTGATTAATTTTCCTCTTCTACAGTGTCTAACATAGTTCTTTGTACAAATAGATATGTAAATATTTGAGTAAATGAATGAAGATAAATGACACGAAGTAGGAGAGGGATTTTCAAGGAGTGTAAAGCTTCTTTTGTTGGACTCCTTCAATCTCAGCTCTTGTTACCAATATGGTGTCTGGAGAAGATCTCTGTGTTGGCTCTGATTCGCCAGTGGCTTTGCGGGTGAACTTTTCTGGGAGGACGGGGTTATTATTGTGATGTTCTCAACCTAGACTCTATTGGTCACTTTCGTTGGGCAGTTTCTTTCTTTCTTTACACTTATAGGCATAAATATCCATGGGCAAACTGGCACTATAAGGAGTGCATTTGCTTACTCTCTTTGGTGAAAATAAGGACTCCATCGCTTCTCCATCCATAGCCTATTTATATAATTTTTCATCTTACTTTATTATTTTATCTGCTATCCCATTTATTTTATCTGATATCCCATCTTAGCCTCTGTGTCCACTATAATGGCACTTCAACAACATACATGTATGTAACCACTTTCAAAATCTCATTTAAATATATGAAAGATTCAAAAGGGCTGGTCAAGAGACACCAGGTTGGAACCAGTTTCTATCAGATACATAAATCTCTTTTTGTGTCACTCCATTTGTTCCTAGGCATTCTTTTTCCTGATGAGTGGCAACCAGATTTCTGACAAAGATATATGAGACTGGCTCCATTTCAAACAATTACCTGATATCCTCTGGCAGCCATTGGAACCACACATTGCAAACCAGCCTGTCATTTCAAGAGACCCGAGGGTAATGATGAGATGTGCTTGAGGCTCGGATCATTGTCTATAAAGGTAACATAAAATTTCTTTGGCAGAAGCTGTGCCAGTCTGCATTCTGCTGCAAAGAGTGATGTTTCCCAACTCACACTTGAATTGTGTGCCCAGTACGTGTGTATGTATAGGTCAACCACTACCAGGTCTTTCCACACCACAGTCCACTCCACACACATTTTTGGGAAGGAAGCAGAGTGACTGACACATAAAATAGCTGGATTAGAGTTGCCTGGTATCTTTTCCAGTTTTTTTTTTTTTAAAGTAAATCATGTTTGTCTAGCATCTAGGCATTTACATTTTTTTTATTGTTCTGGGAACAGTCTTATCCCAAAAGCAGTTTCTTAGTTCTAAAATCTTCTAAATTCTGGAACATAAACACATAAATGTGTATTACTCATCCTTTTGGATTCATGAAGGGCTAATTCTCGAATGCTGAGATAGAAACTTTTTATTTTTCATCTCTGAAATCATTCTCCCATTTGGAACCAACATTTCTGAAGTAAAGAAAGTTAGACATGCCACATTAGATCAGGCTCTTGCTGTTTCTGGCTAAAATTTCTGGATACTTGTGTTCCAGTTGGTAGTTTGTCCATTCATTCACGATTTATGTATTCAGTCATTCACTTCATAACTCTAACAAACCTTGGACAAATACTTATGGAGCACTTACTCTGTGGCCAGCGTGGAACCAGAATTGCAATATAGTGGTAATCTGTGCTAGGAATGTGTTGTTGTTCTGTGCGATGCCAAATCCAAATATTGGGCATATATTTAAGATATGTAGTAAAAAGATCTATATGGCTGGGTAAGCCTGGTGTAGTTAAAAGGAGGGCTTTGGGATTAGACAGGCTTGGTGTGACCTGTTGTTAATAATTCAACCTCTTGGAGGCTCTTTTTTTTAATTTTTTAAAAGTTTACTTGTATTTATTTTGAGAAAGAGACAGACAGAAAGCAGAGGAAGGGCAGAGAGAGAATTACAGACAGTATCCCATGCAGGCTCCACACTGTCAGTGCAGATACAGATGCAGAGCTTGAACTCACAAACTGAGATCATGACCTGAGCCAAAATCAAGAGTCTTGATGCGTAACCGACTGAGCCGCCTAGGCGCCCCTCTTGGAGGTTCTTTTAATTCTCCCTTCAATGCTGACAGTTGGGATTGCTGTCAAGATTGCTGCAGGAATTGAAAGAGATCATGTATGTGAAGATGTCTGGTAGTCAAGGTAGGTTTTATTTGTTCATTTTATTCATGTGTTTGGCCGCAGGCACAGACATGGGTATTTTAAGAAATTGGCATCAATGAAAATTTGAAACTGGAAACTTTGTCATCTCCTACTCTTCTTGTTGGGGTGCTTCTTTTAATGGCTCTTCTTTCTTCCTTCCAGTTTAACTCCATACTGGGTATGTGCATGATCCGTTTGCAATGGTGAGTTCAGCAAGGCTGTTTTCTTTGCAGCCAGTTGATTTCTCTGGCACTTGACCAAATGAAAAGGTCCCTCCTAGCCTGGAGAACTCAGTGTTTTGACAAATAAACTGAAATCAGCAGCCACATTTTCCCAACCAACAGCTTGTTCCAATGTGACCCTGCTGACTTCTTTACCTATCATTTTCTTAGGCTGACAGGAGGATGCATTCTTTCTCCTGCAGTTAAATTCAACAACTACAGTAGTGAGCACCTTCAAAATAAGAGCTCCTGTGCTACTGGTTGGGGGATAGAAAGATGAATGACAAATGATCCCTGCCCCCATGGATTTCTTGCAAATAACTCAAAAGGCAAGGAAAAAAGTGCTCTGGATACTAAGTGGTATTTCAGGGCATCCATGAAATCTCCAGCTTCCACTTCTCAAATCTTCTAATAAAGCAATTCCATTTTGTTCCTTGAACTAAATCTTTCCGTTTGTTAGTTGGTCTTTGTCCTTCTGTCCTCCTACTGTGCCCCATGGGCAGATGCCACCGGCAAGATTCATTTCAACCTGTGAGAATGACATGTTTGGATTTAGTTGTGAAAAATGCCTTCTACAAACAAGTGCTACACCAAAGTGGCTGTGCTGAATCACGATCAAGTGATGCGAGATATTTTGAATGCGCCAGCCTGTTCATTTGCTTTCCTCCATTCATCGTCCTTAGAGAAGTATAGCTACTTACGAAGGCAGGAGAGTATGTTTTTAAATGAACTAATTGTCCATCTCCAAGGACAAATGTGCATAGAGTTGCGGAATCGCTCTCCTTTCTTCTGTTCCCCTGCTTGAAGGAAGAAGCAGACTTTCAGAAAACGGATCAGTCACATTACCAGCGTTAATGATTAATGTGGTATCCTTCCATCCACTCATTCAAAGAGACCCATGGGGTAGGTGCAGGGAGTGGAGAGAAGAGGGGCAGAGGAGGTGATTGAGCCCAACATAAATATAACCACACTGCCCATTACTTATTAAACATTTGCTATCTTCCAAGCACTTCCAGCACATTATCTCGAATCCCATCAATCCTGCAGAGTAGATATTTTGATTTCTAATATATACATGAGGAGAATATCCTGGGAGAGGTACAGCAATTAGCTCATGATCCTAGAGCTGGTAGGTACCTCTTTCAAACCTAGATCTGCCTGATCTGAACACCTGCTCTTTTCCATTGTAACCAAGATTTTCAAGCTTTATTCCCTGCAAGTGGCTGTAGAGGGGTTAATAACTTCCATTTGTGCATGTATAAAACTATTCAGAAAAAATAAAAATGCATTCTAGAGACCAGGGACATATTATTGCCATTTCTGACTGATTGGTTTTTTTTTTTTTTAATAACTGCTTTTGAACTTAAGACCTAAGTTTGTTCTGTTTTGACTGTTTGCATTTGTTGCATATTTTGGAATGATGACAAAGATGTCATTTGAAAAATGGGTTTCCTGGGTAGGAGATAAAAGGTTGACAGTTACTGGCCTACAAAATACTCTACTCCTTCACCAAAAGATATATTGTATAATATACTGCAAACATAATAAGGACTAAGTTGACATGTGCAATGAAACATATGTAACAAGCATCATACAGCAAATAATACAGCATGGGTAGGCAGACTGCTAGGAAAAGGACTGTAGAGGGAGGCAAGAATAGACATCTTTTGTTTTTTATAGCTATTTCTAGAATATTGCTTGTGTATTTGCTGGCATTAATTGCTTGGCAGTTGGGCAGCTAATTCTATCTCCCCCCTCATCTCTCACCCACTCTATATTCCACGCTGCTGAGATCACACTTTCAAAGTATATATGCATGGGTTGGCTTTACTCAACTCTGTGGCCAAATTGTGCGCTCCCAACTTTGACCATGTGTCCCAGAAAAGCTTCCTAGTTTTGAAGGGAAACCTACAAGGTGACTACCCACCCACACCTACTACACATGCACGCATAAAAAGCCTTAGACGTTGCTAATATAGTCAGTAACGCCACCTTCATACTTGAATAGCTGCACTTTCTGTTTAGATCAGCATAACAAATTTTAAAAGCCCAGGTCTTAAAAGGACGGTTCCCTTGGAAGAAGTGTATTCTGCGGACTTCCATTCAGAGGCATCATGGTCATATGAACAGCTTTAGTTGTTATACACATATTTTATGAGAGTGTAGTTCAAGAGTGTTTTCAGGAGAGATGAACAGAAATGACTTAGACTGAACGTTCGCTGTTACGTAAACCTTGTAGGTGGATCCGAGGCTGCAGTGGGTAACTGCAAAGCGTTTCCTTTTCCAACTTTAAGATTATGCGCATCTAATCCGAATTTGTTCTTGCAAGGTGTTATATTAACACACAGCAACAGAAGGTTTGCTGCCTTCTTCCTCTGTTTCTTCCATAGCGAATTACTGCCTGGTATGTCTCGGAAGATATGGCAACTATATTTTACCTTCACTTTGCCATCAGTCACAGTACCTCTGTAAAGGGAGACAGGTTCATTTTATGGACATGGAAGCAGAGGCCACCCTGAGGTTAAGCGGTTTGTCCAAAACACATGTGAACTATGTAGCACCCAAAGCTGAATACAGCTGTAGGCGTCTTTCTACAAATAAGCAGCAGTGCTCAAGAATCTAGGATATTTTAAACTTTGTCTTCCATTGGTATGATTTTGAATATGACTGTGGGTTTGTATGTGTTTAAGTTCAGAGATTCTATCAAATTCAGCTTTGTATCTTGAGTACTTAGTCCTGTGCTGGACACAACATAGGCACTTAATGTGGCACGAATGAAAGCGTACCACAAATGTAGCCTTGTATGGCAGAAGATAGTGGCATTTTCATTTTCAACCACTGTGGTACTATTTCCAGTTCCTCATACGGCCAACCCCCTCTCCCCCAGCAAATCCTGAAATCCCCTAATTATTAATACAAGTATATATAACAAGCAGGAGCCTTACTTACACCTGCATCGTGAGAAGAGCAAAGATTTTGGAAGTAGAACTGAATTTCTTTGGGCATCTTTTGTAACTTCTTTATGCCTCAACCTGAGTTTGACAACAGCAAATGCAGTTATTTCTGCCACTACCAGGGACATTCCTGGTACTTAGTAAGCACACACCTAGAGCCGGAGAACGTGCTAGGGGTCTTAGGTGCATCATAGTATTTCATCTGCACAACACACCTTGGAGGCAAGTCTTCTTATCTTCGTTTTATCGTGGCTCAGAGACACTGAGCCTCTTGTCCGATGTTCCACAGCCATCAGGCAGAGCTGGAAGAGGGACAATGTCTTTTGTGAGCTCTTGATGGCTGGCCCTCTGTGACCAGTAGCTATTATGTGATGACGATAATGCAGGAGTCCTTGAGGCATGTAACACAATAAGCGCACAGCATTTCAGTATAAGTTTATAAGATCACTCCCTCCCTGATAGCAAAGGCAGTCAGCATAAAAGTGATCTCTGCTCGAAGGGAGAAGAAACTCAAGGATACGTTAGAAGGTAAGGATGTGGGGAAGTGAACACATTACTCCCAACTTAAAATTGTCCTTTTGAGAATATCCTCTTCAACATTCAGCTATGGGGGGTGTGTGAACGTAGGGGACAGGGAACAGAGGTGAAGCTACGTTTTATTAGCTCCTCAGTTTACCCATGGTGTATCTGGATGTGCTGTAGTCTCGAATATTACAAAGAACAGGATGAAACATTCTTCCTTGCTCTTGCCCTAAGAGAAATCTGTTGCTGTGTGTTCGGCCTTTGGGCCCAGTAGTGGCATCTCACAATGTTTCGGCGGAGAGCTGCCAGAAGAGAACAATAACACTAGCTGTGTTATCTGCTGACACGGACAGGAATACGCTCAGAGCCTAGACTTGGCTTCTTGCCTCTTGTTAAGGCACCAAGCAGCTGGGCTCCCTGACAGCCTCCCTGAGAAACAGGCGCTTACTCCAGCACTATTTAAATCTCTTTATATAGTGTATTGCTTTGTTGCCTTCAAGCCCATTATCTCTTTAATCTCACTTCTCATTTGTTTGCATCCCCTAGCCTAAAGGAGCAAGAACATGTATGCATCAGATGTTAACCTGGGGCCTGCAGACCTCAGCTTGAATAGGCTTCAGGCCAATCTGGAGCCAAACCCCTGACCTCTCAAAAGGTGAGAGAGATACCCAGGCACTCTTGATTTCTGGAGGCTCTAGGTGGATTGAAAAGTAAATATACCTAATGAGGGTTAACAAAACAGGCATGTGTTTCTAACGGTTTAACATCATTAATTAACATTTGAAGCTCCAAAATATAAAGCAATACAACTGTGCAAAGCATAGGACATTTACAGTATTTATTAAACAATACGAATTCAGAGTGCCTCTCAGGTGATGCGGTCCAATCATGGGCCATGAGGTGAAGGTTATCTGGTGAGTGTTTTATGTTTTCAGCCCTCAGAGTGTGTCTGTGTGAGTGTGTATGTAATCTCATTTCAAAAAGAAGGTTCACTGTCAAAATTCAAGGAGTTCTGAATGTCAGTCTCTGTCCACATTGCTCCCTGGTTCCTCTCTTTATTCGGACCTTCCTGAGAGGCTCTGCCCCTGACATTGAATGAAAACTTCTAGGCTTGTTTATTTATCTTCTAGATTTCTTAAGATTCTCCAGCCAGTCCATTATCCAAAAAAGGTCAAAAACTACTTGTCTCAAAAAATAGCCTAACCTTTGAAACCCAGAGCAATGAACAGAACTCCTCAATTTTTAAATTCAGAGTCCTCTTATTTAAATTGTTAGATCTTTTAGATTTGCAATTTAGCTTACTCTTGAAAACTCTTTCAAATGGCTTGCCATTTTTTTCCAAATGTGTAGTCTTGGAATTCTTGTCTTCTGTATTTGCCTCCATTCCATCCTTATTCTAGAATACATGCGGTTTAAAAAAGGACACTGGTCATACTGACTGGGAAATAGTCTAAACTCCACCCTGCTACTCCCCACCTGTGTGACCTTGTGGACGTTCTCTCTCTCTCTGGTCCTCAGATTCTGTATCTCTGAGATGGTAATTCTATTTCTCAAGTTCCTTTGAGCTTTAAAAGGCTATGGTTTTTCTCATTCCGGTTCCCCATTTACTGTCAAGCTGTCCCCAGAATATTTTAATGTCCAGTGTCCAAAAGTATTGTGGTGGTGTACTGGCCTATTCTGTTAGAACTGAAATGAAGCATTTGTTTATTTTTTACTAGGACAAACCCAGTACTTAATGGGCATAGACTCAGACTCATTTTTTCCCTTGTTCTGTTGGCAACTAAATTCTTATTTTGTCATCATGGTGAACAGTGTGTGTCTAATAATGCTTAAACCAATATAAAAACTTTAAAATAAAGAGAAAAAAAATCTAACCTCTGGCTCAGGTAAGTGGTCAATTGCAGATATGCACTTATAGCTTATGGACACTAGATGGCGGTACAAGCGCATCAAATAGTAAACATTTCCCTGCTTGGTCCAGCATAAAATCCCAATGATTGAGGGCAGAACAGGTTAATACATTAGTTAAAGGAACAAAGTCAAATATAATCAGGTGTTGGGGTGTTAGCTAATACTCTGAATGTGTTCACTAACCTGATACTTAGTGAGAGAAAATATTGTTAAACTAGAAATTAATTTATCCTGCTGCTGAGTCTATCTTTAAGCTACTTCTTGGGTCAGGGCAAGAGTTGGCAATAAACACATGATCCCTTAAAATGTATCTAATTCATACTTTCGTCTCCATTTTTTGTTTTCTTTTTTTTTTTTAAGATAGCAATTATTTGAGATGGAGTTTGCCTCCCATATATTATTCATAGATGAAACACTGTATTCTGATTAGGATTGTAAACCCTAAAACACTGGCATTTTAAAGGAGAAATGGCCGACTTACTGTAAACTGTTGGCTGGGCCATTATTGACTGGCAGGATCAACTGGAAGCACTTTGTTAGTCGATTAGGTTGCCCTGGAAATGCCTTCCTGAAACTATAATGATGCACTTAAGGAAGCCCTCTGGGACAGGAGTAAAATGTCTCTTAGCCGGGCGTGTCTTCCCCTGAAGTCCTCTTGGGATGAGTTGGGAGGGGGCAGGGGATGTCCGAAGAGATGCTCAGGAAAGAAACAGCCCCAG
Source organism: Crocuta crocuta (assembly GCF_008692635.1). Taxonomy (NCBI): domain Eukaryota; kingdom Metazoa; phylum Chordata; class Mammalia; order Carnivora; family Hyaenidae; genus Crocuta; species Crocuta crocuta. The sequence goes on from NW_027530640.1 coordinate 15,895,582, forward strand.
AAAAAGGTTGCAGAGAACAACTTCTTACAGGTAAGCTAAGATAATGACTTACTGATGTAAACTGTGGGCTTTCTGAGGGTTATCAGTGCCTCGTGCATTCTTTCGAATGAGCAGCTACAATTCCAGAGAGATTGTATTTATTTATTCGTGCTGGGGGGGAGGGGAGGGGATGGAGAAGAGGGAAAACAGAGGGGATCTGAGTGAGGACACGGCTTAATCCCCTTTGATTTTAAAGAAAAGCCACGTTGTACCTTGAATATTGGGGTTCATTCGGTGTGGTTTCTTTTTTTCTTTAAAAAAAAAAAAAAGCTTTACAGGGGAAATTTGTCCTTCAGTAGAAATTCAGTGCAAAAATTTGTTTGTGGATTTTCAAATGCATAATCACTTGTGTTTATGTCGCCGCTGGGTTGGGGAATGGTGGTGGCGGTGGAGGTGTAAAGGCAGGAAGAAAAGGTAAGGCGAAGGCCCTTGCAAACTCCAGACTCGCCGACTGGACGCCCGGGGAAGCGGTTGCGCGGCGCCGCGTCCCCGCCCCGAGCCCGGAGCCTGCGAGTCGCGTGCGGCGGCCGGTGCGCGGCGTCCCCGTGCAGCCCTGGCGACCTGTCACCGAGGACGACTCGACTCGAGCTGCCTCCGCTTTCTCCCAGCCGTATTCCTTTAAGATGATGTAATAGTCCTTTCCCTGGATGGTATCTTGCCTGCACTGCTGAGACAACAGCATCCGAACTGCACTGGGAACTGTGGAACCACCCAGCTCGGCCGCCAGCCGGAGAGGCCGGAGCCCGAGCCCCCCGCGGCCCCGGCGCGCGGCGGCGGCCGGGCTCC
>NW_027530640.1:15896455-16040165 GCF_008692635.1 Crocuta crocuta
ACCACCTCTCATCACGCTTTAACTTTTTTGTGACTTGGTTCAACTTGAGATCGGGAGTGAATACATACCTATATACATACATACAGATATGCATTTATATACATATTTATATATATATATAAATATTATTTTCTAAGAGCACATCTCTCCTGCACTTTTCATTGATACCTCTGTCCTTTACCTCTTCGGGATTTGACAAGCTCCAGACGGTGGCTGTGGATTCTGACTGCTTTGCAAATGGGTATTTCTTCACAGGAGCTGGGTTTCCAGCCCTCACTAAGGTAAGTTCCGAGACTTCTTGCTTTTCCTGTTCAGCAGGGAGGAAAAATCCCCTTTTGGAAGTTGAAAATCTTGTATTCCTTTTTAAGGCAGAAATACAAATACAAATATTTTTAATGCTAATTGCTGGGGACAGAGGCATATGGGTAAACATGTAGACACAAAATAGCTTGAAAGAAGCCACGATTTAGTTGAAGAATGGCTGAAATCGGTAGTTCCAGGCTGCTTATGTCAAATAATCTTTCCCTTCCTTCCTCCCTCCCTCCCTCCCTTCTTCTCTCCCTCCCTCTCCCTCCCTCTCCTCTTTCCAGCGGTGTCTCTTTTTCTGACTCATGCTGGGTTTGAGGAAATAATTTTCTCTCTTTTCCTTCAGACAGACCTCTGAGTAATTGGGGACTTGGCCTGCCTTGCCTACTGAGCTTGGGGCAGATCGGATGGAGATGAGTTGATTATATTCTATGAAGTAACAGCTCACCACCAGCCAGGGTTTAAACTACTTTTGCAGCATCACTTCACCTGTGGACTCTTCTAAATTTTGCTTGCTTGGGGGAAAAAAAAACTGGGGTAAGAGAGAAGGTCATTTTTTAACAAGTTAGCATCCTTCTCCCTCTTTGACAAGTTGATGCAAAGGATAAGGCTGTGACTCCATTGGATTGCACCTTCAAATCAAAATAGGAGAAGAAAAAGAAGAAAGGGACAATGGCTTTGAGTGGAAACTGTAGTCGTTATTATCCTCGAGAACAAGGGGCTGCAGTTCCCAACTCCTTCCCTGAGGTCGTGGAGCTGAATGTTGGTGGTCAAGTTTATTTCACCCGCCATTCCACATTAATAAGCATCCCTCATTCCTTCCTGTGGAAAATGTTTTCCCCAAAGAGAGACACGGCTAACGATCTAGCCAAGGACTCCAAAGGAAGGTTTTTCATTGACAGAGATGGATTCTTGTTCCGTTATATTCTGGACTATCTCAGGGACAGGCAGGTGGTCCTGCCTGATCACTTTCCAGAACGGGGAAGACTGAAAAGGGAAGCTGAGTACTTCCAGCTCCCAGACTTGGTCAAACTCCTGACCCCCGATGAGATCAAGCAAAGCCCGGACGAATTCTGCCATAGTGACTTTGAAGATGCCTCCCAAGGAAGCGACACGAGAATCTGCCCTCCTTCCTCAGTGCTCCCTGTGGACCGCAAGTGGGGCTTCATTACTGTGGGTTACAGGGGGTCCTGCACCATGGGCAGAGAGGGGCAGGCAGATGCCAAGTTTCGTAGAGTTCCTCGGATTTTGGTTTGTGGAAGGATTTCCTTGGCAAAAGAGGTCTTTGGAGAAACTTTGAATGAGAGCAGAGACCCTGACCGAGCCCCAGAAAGATACACCTCCAGATTTTATCTCAAATTCAAGCATCTGGAAAGGGCATTTGATATGTTGTCAGAGTGTGGATTCCACATGGTGGCCTGTAACTCCTCGGTGACAGCATCTTTTGTCAACCAATATACAGATGACAAGATCTGGTCAAGCTACACTGAATATGTCTTCTACCGTAAGTACAAAGGGTTCTATTTTTCATCTGTATCAATTCTCTCTACAGATGTTTGTTGTCTGCATGTTCATTCCTGTCTAAGGAATATTATTTGGGTTTGTTTGTTTGTTTTAAACTTCTGAGGTATAGCTAGAATGCTAGAGTCTATAATTCAGGTCTCATGTCTTATCAAAGCAACTTTTATCTGTTTTATCAATGACATCACAGAATATTCAGAGGCCTCCGAAATCACAAGATGCAAATGATACTGGTTTAGGTGATACGGGGAATGAAAGGAGATGTGTGTGTCTGCTTGCCAGATATCGAGTTGTAAGGATAAGACGATGGTTAGAACTTGGCTGTTGGTCCACGGGAGACTGGCAGACTCAGAGTGAATGTGGTGGTGCTGTCCATTTCTGTTATCGGAACTCTGGGATCTGTTAAGCCAGTTGCTGGAGACTTGCTTTCATTAGGGGCTTTGAAAACACAAATGGATGTTAAACCAAATGATGTGGTTTTGCTTAGATAGATGGCAGTATAGACTGATAAAAAGACCCCCTATCTCCCCCACCAAGTCTGAAACTTGCTTTTATAGGCTTTACAAATCTATTTGATTCTTTAGCATTTTGTACTGAGACTTGAGTTGCACAGCCGACTTCATCATACTGAACTTCGTTTATGATCCACCTAAAAGGAACTAGATCTTTGAGAATTGTCAATCACGACCAAGTAGCTTCAGACAGCTGAGGTGATAGAATTACTGACGTAAAAGGAAATGGGAGGGGGAGAAAGGAATGGAAACAATTGTTCTGGGGAAGCATTTTAAATAAACACTTAGAGGTCGGTCCATTTGCTTTAACGATGACTTAAGGTACAGGTTGCTTTGTTTTATGAAATGGCATTGTTCTAAATAAACTGTAAGCCTTGATCTCTGGAGGGAGAGCAGTAAGTTAGTCTGTAGTTTAGTGCCTGATTTAACAGTTGGTTTTCACCAGGGCCTGGGAGTTGGGTGAAGTGAATTCCATAAGAAATGTGTCCGCGTTAAAATTTGGTTTCCTCTATTCTTATTTTAAGGCAAATCCATAAATTTGGGAGATTAAAATGTCTATTTTTTTAAAAAAACATGAAAGTATGACTGAATTTCTTGGACTGATTTTTGCCTCCAGTTGGGTTTACTCCTGTGGAGATGGTGCTGGGAACCCTAGTAAGAGGCCAGTGGCAAGCTGAGTTGTTCTGTGCTGAGGTATCCCACATTCGGTTTTTAGAAGTGAGGACACATGGATTGTGTGGAAAGGACAGCCTGTGGAGAAAAATGAAATCGGCTATCAATTCAGGAACGTACTGATGTGTAATAACAAGCATTATTTGGTCCAGCAAACCTATCAATGGCCTTTATAATCTATATCTTCCTCTACACTGGAGTTTAGTCACCAGATACAGCTTTATTTCTTTGGGTGAATTTCCCCACTGGTGTTGAGATAAGACACTAGCTTTTCAGCCTTCTATAAAGGAATCTGACATTATCTGTAATTCTGTAGAAAAAATATCAGTTCCTAACTTTTGGGAAAAATGCATCTTAGAAAGAGTTCAAACCTAGGTTTGTGATATTTGCCTTGTTCTCCAATTTCTAATATTTGAAAACAGCATCTTAAGAAGCATTAGGCAAGTCAGTGAAAACGCACCATCAATAACCACCTGTAAAAAGCCCACATTAGATTTCTATCACTTGCTCATCTAAATGAGACCCAGAACCTGAAACATATTTGCCTGCTAGCTCACTGACATTCGTGTGTTCATCAAAGACTCATCCATCTAACACTGTGTCCTCTTTAAATTGCTCTGGACGCGTTCTGCTCTGCTGACCATATAATTGCTTCCTTCTTTGTCGGGTTGCTGAGAGGCTGCAGGGGAGCAGTTTGCTCCCGTCACTAATGGACGGGCTAGCACAAGCACAATGCAACTTCATATTGCACAGTACGTATATTGTATACGATATACTTCCCTTCGTATGTAACATCTAGAGCTAAGTATTAACTCTTCCTCTGTCTTAGGACCAATGAAACTGACAGCTGGCTTTCTAGGGTGCAGCACAGCCTCTGTGCAGACGCTTAACCATAATTTTTTAATTAGAAGCTGCCAACTGTGCCTATATAAGCATTAATTCATCAAGCTGTTGTGCTCGGGTTAATGGGCCGAAACTATGGGAGGTGCTCTAAAGCAGGAAGTTGACTATGCAAAGATGCTCTTCATCCAACATTAGCCCCGCCCAGCCCTGCCTAGTGCTGCTTAGCCCTGCCTAGCACTGCCCAGCACATAGCTTCTAGCTTCGCTGTGCACTGTGTGAGCAGAGCGTTGGAATCACCACCTGAGAGGTTGGAAGGGGTAGCATGTGTCCCCAGGAGCACCTCCATATCCTTAAAAAAAAAAATCAATCAGCCAACCAGCAAACAAGAACAACAAAAAAAGATGCTCTTTGCAAAGAAACTCAACTTGCTCCTAGGTTGAAAAAATTATACTGTATATACAAACTCCTTAGATCCAAAGAATTAACTCCAAGCAATCAGACACTTCTAATAACCCAGGGATAATACGAAGTTATTTTTCCTGGTTCCATAACATAGTAAACAATGAACAGTGAGAAATGAATATATTACATATGGTGGCTGACAGTCATAGGGAGAGACTCCTTTCTTTCCCTGTTTGCCCTATTTTCTTCCAAGTTTTCCAAGGGGAAATTGAAAGACCGAAATTTCCCTGTCAGTTGTTAACAGGTTAGATTCTTGCCTTATTTAAACTTGATGTAGACCTAGAGTTGATGGTCAACATCAGGTAGACTGAGTGTTTAGTTAATGGCGATACACCAAATATGATATGTGGGATACTATGGATTATGATTCACCTATCAGCATCTAGGAAAGTATGATTAATATAAGAACAGAAAAGAAGTATCTAGCTAGGATTGCCTCATAAAGCATTTTAGATATGTCCTTTGTTTTAAAACAATGCTAAGATAGCTTTCCTTCTCTCCCACTCCACTTGTTAAATAGCTACCTCTCTTTTCTCCTCAAGCATTACATAGAAGGCAGTAACATAAATAGAGGATGCCTTCTTGACTCACCTGCAAATGAAAAGGGAGCTCAGTAATTTGGAAAACAGAAGTCCTGATTTTGAACCAGATATTCAGTGGCACTTCACACCAGTTAAGAACAAAATCACAGGTGCAGAAAAATAAATGAACCTCTTAGTTAGAGCCATCTTCCAATGCCCGAGAGTGAGAAGATTGTTCTTGGTTGGAGTGAACTATGCACAGTTTTTAAAATCTTACTCATGAATGAGTTCCTTCAGACAAATGCCTGAAACACTCAAATTCAAAGGAATTTGCCTCTAATGAAACTGTGATAACATGACAAGTAGGAAGTTTAATTCATAGGATGCATACTCCAAAAACATTCCACTCTGAGTTCTGTGAATTATAGTAGAGACACCGACTCACTTCCTTTTCAACAAATTGCTGCTTGTCGGTGTGTTTTAATCTTTCTTCTCTTTACTTCATTTCCTTAAATTTAAAGGATCGTTTCCACAAAACTCTCTAAATTGCTCTATGTACTGCTAATCTTAAAAATGAAGCTGGCAGTTATTTTACCAGCAAAAATGGGTTTATTCGGGAATAATAGAGAATTGCAATTCAGGACCAGCAAGCTATAGCTAAACCATAGGGAAGTAAACTATAGCAAAACCATAGGAAAGCCCAAAGGAGGAAAATTCTCTTTTATAGAAGAAAGGAGTGGGGGGTGGGCATTTGAGAAGGGCTGTTATAAACAAAAAGCCTATTGAAATAATCTAGGGTTCTCAGTATAATGGCTTTTCATTGGCTGAGTTGTGACAGTCTCTTATTGGCTAGGGCTGCTACTGGGGAGAATAGAAAACCTTTCTTCCTCCTGCAAGGATAGTAAAGCAGTACGGACTTACAAGGACCATATATTCCTGCAATTGATGACAAGTGTTAGGGTGTGAGAACTTCCCATTCTGAGATCTGAATTCCACTTTAAATGAACTTTCCTTTTTAAAATTTTCACAGTACACAGTACTTCAGGGCTGTTGACTTAGATGGGGTGCTGGAAAAAAGTCAGTCAGAAAGTGATTTCTCAGAATTCAACTGCATGATCTTGTATTAGGAAGAAATATGTGGTTGTGGCCACCGTGAATAATTTACCCAACATTGACTTTAGAAGCTTCAGTAAGAGGGTGTGTTCTTAACAGGAAGAAATACATCTATCCTGAAATGATTCTAGCTCTTTTTCTAATGGTTTTCAAAAGATACTAAAGATAACTTCTATTTTTATTGCCCATAGAGATATGATGTTGGCATGTTCAAAATGAAGCAGTAGAGCAATGTAGTCAAAACGGTGAGGATTAGTCTTCACTACCACCTACCTCTCTTCTTCCTGTGTTGTTTTTCTGTCTTCTCCACCTTAGATACTCTCTTTTAGTCCTGTTTCAGTCATTCCTGCTTTCAAGTTCTTTCTCTCCATTGTCAGTAAAAATTCTCTTCTGCCGTATATTTAAAACACTTTTACGGCATGGTGTTACTTTTCTCAGGGGTTTTGGTACATAAGAAACCCTTTGATAGTTGTAGCCCAGGTGACTGCATCCTGAAGAGACTACTCTCAAGACATGAGGCCTCTTAATTTGTAACTTAAAAATATAGCACAATTTAAATATAAGGCTTTGCCATGAAGTTGAATTGGACCCGCGCATGGGCAGATATGGAATGGTAATAGTGATGACAAAGGATAGGTGTATGGATAGAAGTTTTTTCAGTCTCTTTAAGGAGCTGTGATCTGAGCACTGGGTTCAATATAACAGTGATAGAAGCATGCTACTAAAATATTTTATTACACTATTTTCACTTTCATGCCAAAAATATATGTCACCTGAGCCCAGCCCTTTGGGCAATTCAGGTACTTTCTTCCTAGGCCCATAGCATCGCTGAATGAATTTGGCAGCAAGAGAAGTGTCAGCATGTGGGCAGGATGAGGAGGCATCTGAGATTGCTCTTAAGTGCCTCAGTATGTTAAAAAATATATATACAACTGGAAAGAGAAGACCAAATATGTTCCTGACAGCCTAATGAGGGTAAGATCTTCTCAAAGAAATTAGAAACGGAAGTAGCTGAGAATGTGCCATTTGGAACACCTCCAACATGAACAATGGAGAGACTATGTATCCAATGTAGAGAAGAAAGTTCTTCAGAAAAAGATACATGGATCCTCAGTTTCTGCATCTTTACTGACTATTGCTCTTTTTCTTTGTTCTTTGCTATGGCTTTCCTCAAATACTGTATTTATTGGCAAGTCAATAAAAAAAAACTTTATACAGAAATTTTCAAATGCATCCAAATGTAGACACCCAGTTCCAACAATTACAATTAACATCACAGGAGCAATCTTGTATTACAAATATTCATACCTACTTTTCCTTCTGTCTGCACTGCATTATTTTGAAGCAAATTTCAGACATCAATCATTTCATTCATCCACAGATACAATTCTGTATGTTTCTAAAACAAAATGAAAATAAAATATAACACAATACTATTATCACAGATACAATTAGTAATTCTTTAATATCATCTAATATCTAATTGATGTTAAAACTTCTTTGATTTTGTTAGAATATTTTTTAAAGTTGGCTTCTTGAATCAAGGTTCAAATAAGGTCTATCCATTTTCTTCACTACTTATTTTTTTCATTCAAAAAATTTAAAAAAAACTTTATTTAACCCATATGCAACAAAATAGCAAAATGTATACCTTACATTTACGAGAGCGAGCGAGAGAGAGAGAGAGAGAGAGAATCTTAAGCAGGCTCCAAAATGTGGGGCTTGATCTCATAACCTGAGTAAAAATTAAGAGTCAGAATCTTAACTGACTAAGCCACCCAGGCACCCCTTAAATCTCTTTTAATCTCCCCTCCCTCCCTCCACCCTCCCTCCCTCCCTTCCTTCCTCTTTCCTTCTTCCCTCCCTTCCTTTTTTTTTTTTTTAAATTTGTCTGTTTGAAGAAACCAAATTGTTTGCCATGTTCAATATCCAGCACTCTGGTTTTACTCATCCATCTATATGATCTTTGCAATTTCATTAAAACATTTTTTTCCCTGAACCTTACATTTCCTGTGAATTCATTAGATCTCGACTCTAGATTCTAGATTCTAGAGATTAGCTCAGATTCAAGTTCAGTATTTCCATCAAGAAATCTCCTTTTTTTAAATTCTTGAAGTATAATTAACATACAGTATTAGATTAGTTTCAAGTTTGCAATGTAATGATTCAACAGGTTAATATATTACTCAGTGCTCATCAGAATAAGTATACTCTACTCTTAATCCCTTTATTTCACCCAAGGCAAGTCCATTTTTAATTTTTGATTTGCTTTAGAAGGCAATAAAAGAAACCCTTATTTTTCTTTCTAGTCATTCAAGAACTATCTAATATTCCATTGTTGTTCTTATCATTAAAAGGGGCTAATATCACGGGTGCAATGAGCCTACTGAGATGTACAGTGGGTCCTGTAGACTGGGAAGAGGAATCATTTTGGGTGAGAAAGTTCCCCTCCTGGCTATTCAATTTTTATATTCTTGGATTCTTTCAACTGTGTTGAGCTCCACTTGAACTCATTTGTATCCTCCCAAACCTCTTCTCTTCTTGTGTTCCTTATCATAGTAATTGGCATCATTAGTCACTCATTTTCCCCGGGAAGAATGAAGCCTGGGTGGCATCCCTGACTCTTCCTTCTTCCCTGCCTATGGCAAGTCCTACTGTTTCTTCCTCATTTCAGTCAATTCCATCCATTTCTCTCTATCACCACTGATCCTACCTTGGTCCAGACCACTAACATTGCTTTTTGTTGCTTCGTAACCGTGGGAGCTGCCCAAGTGAAATGAAACACTATCAGCATCAAGCCTGACATGGGGCTCAATCTCACAAATCATGAGATCATGACCTGAGCCGAAATCACGAGTCATATGCTTAATCCACTAAGCCACCCAGGCTCCCCAAAATAAATAGACGTCTGGACCCATCTGCCAAATCTTAAGTTTATAAAGAGGCCTTAATGGGATTCAGTGACATAAACCATCCAGATGGTCTCAACACCATATCACTATCTCAAGCCTGTGTCCTTGGAGCACCTTCTGGGAGCGTGGAAGTCCAACAGAAAGCACATTGCATTCCATCCACATGGGAGGGGTGGAGAAGCTTCTGATTTGCCTGGTCCAGCTCAGGTCAACCAGTGGCTACGTCCCCTCGATCCCCTCTCCCAACGGTTTTCCAGACCACTACAAAGAAATGTAAATTGTTTTCCCTACCTCAAATTCAGTGTAATCCCCTTTAGATCTATTCTCCCTGCTGCAAAAATGGTGAGATTTCTGAAATGGGAGCTTGATCATGTCACTCCTGCTTGAAGTTTTTCCATTGCCTCACAACTATTCTTATAGATAAATGCAAACTCCTTACCAGGAATCACATCCCTTTATGAAATGGGCACTGTTTCCTTCCCCAGAATCTTCTGTTGCCATCCTGCCCTTTGCATTTCCAACTTCAGCTATACTCGATTTCTTAAAGTTCCTGAATGCTGTCATGTACATGCGCATTTTGTACGTAATGTTCTCTATGCCTGGAACTCTCCTCCACCTGCTTTGATGAACTAAATCTTCAGGTCCCAATCTAGAGATTAACTTTTCTGGGAAGCCTTTCTTAGCCCATCGTATCTGGATTGGGGACCCCTTTTCTTTGACCCAAGAACCTTATTTTCCTTACTGTGGTACAAATACTATTGTAATATACTTGATTATTTAACTGTCTCTTAAACATTATCTGTAAACTCTGTGAAGATAGGAATTGTATCTTTCATGTTCATCACAATACCTGGCACAGTACCTGGAATAAATGTAGGTCCTCCAAAAATAGTTTTCAGAAGAATGAGAAATAATAGATGCCCACTACAGAGTTCTGTTATGGTCACAGATGCCACTGTTTTGCATATGCTTTACATTATCTCTTAACAGAACAACTAGAGAACAGTGATGGAATGATGGTACTTTAAATAATAACCACAGTTTTCCTAACTTCCACTGAGTGCTTTGGGCGGGCACTCAGATAATCACTTTACATACAAATTGGAAATCTTACCAAAAGATTGACTCTTAGCACCTGCACCTACCCAGATTCTAGCCCAAAGGGACGGAGAAAAACACTGAGCAGCAGCAAAGTCTCCAGTGGTCTCCTATAAATTGGTTCACCCAAGCAGGAGCAAACTGAAAGTGAGGTGTGGCCAGGGTTTAAGGAACAACCTAGGAGGGACTCAGGATTCAAAAAAGTGCTCCAAAATAGAGAAAGTAGCTCCAGTAGGAAGAGAACTGTACCGGTATGCAAAGAATATTATGAGACCAGCCAGGTTGTCTTCTGATTTCTCTTACCACTCAGATATTCCATTTCCTCCTCCATCCCCTCCTAGGCAGCAGAACATGGTAATTAAGGGCCTGGGTTTTGAAGTCCAGACTCCTTGAGGTTGAATCCCTAGCTATTGGGATCACTGGCAAATTATTTCGCTTCTGTGCTTCATTTTCCTCACCTTTAAATGGAGGTGAACACAGTACTTGCCTCACAGGGCTGCTCTGAGAATCAAATGGGTTGCTATATATAAAGTGCTTATGACAATGCCTGGCACCCAGTCAGTGCTGTGGAAGTGTTAGTAATTACCAGGATGGCTAGAAATACTGGATGGAGGAGACACAGTTGCTTTCTTTAAATAAACCACCTGATTCTTTCTGTTACTTCCCTTGTACACTTTGCCCAGCATGTTGATTCTATGCATTTTAAAATAATCAAACACATCCATAAAGGTTTTTATTTATTTTATTTATAGTTTTATAAGCCGCCTTTATCTTTTTTTAATGTTTTATTTATTTCTGAGAGAGAGAGAGAAACAGGGTGAGCAGGGGAGGGTCAGAGAGAGAGGGAGACACACAGAATCTGAAACAGGCTCCAGGCTGTAAGTTAGCCGTCAGCACAGAGCCCGACATGGGGCTCGAACCCACAAACCATGTGATCATGACCTGAGCCGAAGTTGGATGCTTAACCAACTGAGCCACTCAGGCGCCCCCCCCCCAAAAGGTTTTTAAAAAGGAGATTCAAATTATGTATTTTACTTGAAACACAATATGTGTAAAAGTAAACACCCCCAAAAGCTTCCAGGTCTAGTAACTCTTTTCTTCCCCTGGCTATTCCATCATGGAAGTCGTTAATAGTGCTTTTTCCTCCACCTCGTTTTTGACTTGTGGTATTCAGAACCTAGGCTAATATGAGGTAGAACTGAAATTTAAGAATACAACCTAAATTATATATTCAGTGACTGCAGAATTAGAATAATCTTTTATGAATCTCAACCTAGAGAACATTCTCCATCATGGTGACAGAAAATGGCTATTGAGCATGCCACTGACAATAGGATCATTCAGATTTCTCTAAAAAAGAAAACCAGACATCTCGCTCCACACTGTGAGTAGCTGTGCTGTGTGGCAGTAGAAAGAAATCCGAGCATTAATGCAGGGCTGTTCCATGTGACCCGCTCATGGGAAGAAATTGATACTTTCTACTTTCATTCATCAGTCACAATCCAAAGTAGAAAATTCATAACATTTTCCCACCCCAGTTAATACTGATCTTTTATTCTGAGTATATTTAATATAATGTGACTGTGAATTAGTTACAATGATGAAAATGGAAGGCAACCCATTATACACAACTTGATGGCTCACAAGTTGCCTTGGGTTTTGGGGCATCTGGGCGGCTCGGTCAATTAAGCACCTGGCTCTGGATTTTGGTTCAGGTCATTACCTCATGGTTTGTGGGACTGAGCCCCATGTTGGGCTTTGCGCTGAGAGTATGGAACCTGCTTGGGATTCTCTCTCTCCCTCTTACCCCTCCCCTACTCTCTCTCTTTCTCAAAAATAAATAAACTTAAAAAAGAAAATGCCTTGGAGCCATTGCATATTGTGTTTTAGACAATATTGTAGACTGTCCAGATCAATAGCACTAGGCAGCTAAATAGAGAAAAGGGGAAGTGGGCTCTGGTAATGGTGACTTTCCTGTAAAGGGGACCCTGGAGCAGCAGAGACGTTAGGTAAGGCCAAGGGGTGTACTGATGTCAGAGTTATAGAAGCATAAAGTTAAAACCATGGTGTAGGGTTACATAAGGAATAAAAATATAAACCATGGGGAGACTTGAGACCTGGAGAAGCATTGCAGTTCTGAAAATCCCTTAGTCAGAAGGGGAGCTGGCCTATGATGCAAAGCACAACAAGAACTGTTTGGGAATTGTGGCTCATTGTCTTACAGTGTAAGCATCTAGTTATGTCCAGTGGAAAACCTTTCCTGTGGACATTGCAGCTGCAAATTTGTCCTGAAATGCAAATGGAAAATGGGATTCGGTTCTCATTAATTTGCTCTCTAGCCAGTGAGGTGAAATATCTTTGTTTCTTTAAATAGAGGGATATGGTGCGGAGCCCTACAACTTGGTGAGCTGCAAGGAAATAGAAAAGTATTAATTTCGATTTGTGTAAGAAAAGTATGCATTAAAAAATGAACAGTTTTGCTTGGCTTTTCTGGGTTAGATAACCCTGTGGCATTGAGCAGTAATGACTAATGATATAATGTGTGATACTTTCAACATTATAAAGGCCCTTTTTTGTCATTTGAATGCTCAATAATGTAAAATATTTGTTTGAAAGGATCTGATGGCTTCACATTTACCAAGGGGCAGTTTTATATCCAGTAGTTTTGGTAAGATTGTCCAGTTGAGATGAGTAGGAAATATCGTATCTGTAGGCAAAAAGAACTGATAACCTCATTCACAAAGTCCTCATGCTAATGATTTTCTAGTACTTTTCCTCAGTGTGCCAGGGAAGTGATTCACAACGTGCACAAGCTTCATTGATTGGAAACTGCTGGCCCCTCAAACCTTCTTTCATCTGCACCCTTCCACACAGACAAGAGATATAGTGAACTATAATCTTGTTTTCTAACAGATCTTGACATCCGTTCACCAGAAGAACCTATGTTAATAGGCAGATTTAGATCTAGCTCCAAGTTACTTATAAAAAATTCTGTTCTCTGTCTTCTGGCTCTGTGAGTAAATAACAGGCACTGTGACCTTGCTATGCCCTTTGCTCTTGTGTGTGTTGGGGTCTTAGGCATCTCTGCAATGGCTGGCCCATATAATTCTTCCAGAAATATTTATTGAACACCTACTATGCACCAGAGACTTCATGCAGTTCCAGAGATTCGCCTGTAAACAAGAAGCATATGGTTAACGCTTTCATAGAGCATATGGTTTAGGGAGAGAGGAGACTAGTAAATGGGCAATTTTGAGTGTGATGGGGAAGTATAAATGGATATGAAAATAGAGAGGGAGCTCCTAATCTGAACTTGGGGTGTCGGGAAATTAAACCAGAGTCTATTTTAATGCCTGGAGAGGAGAAAATGCTTAAATCTTGAATGCATTTGTTGACTTTAAGACACTAGCCGGCTGATAGAGTCATAAAAATTACATCCTAGGATGGCTTAGCAGAACCTTAAGATCACTAGCAATCATTTCACTTCTCATTAGAGAAATCTCATTAGATTTTTTCCAGTGATTGCTATGTGAGTGGTTTTAGTTAGTCCAGGAACCACTATCATAAAAAAAAAAAAAAAAAAACCCTCTTCAATTCTCTTTTCCATTCAAATCTTTGTCTTACGAAAGTGTATGTGCAAAACCCAAAGCCAGATGATAGCCTTAGAGGACTAGCAATTGACTTTAAAGATACATTATAATTATGTCTACAGTGTTCTTTTATAATGATAAATGTCATTATTATTATTTTAACTTTAACTCAGGATTACTGACTTAGTCAATCTCATGCACAACTCAATTTCAGTTACTACCAGTGTGAGCACATAGGAGGGGATCATAAGCATTTGCTGAATTAATGAATTAACTCATAACACCACCTTTTTAAATAAAGAAAGTATGAAGTATAAAGCAAGTGAAATTTGCTTGCAGTTTCACTTGACATTTACTTTTAACCACAGGTATATTCTACAAGCAACAGTGAGAATATGGTTGATAAACTGACAGCATAAGATCTATCCAAATAAAAACCTTAGTTCTGTCACTTTCTAGCAGGGCATCTTTGGGCAAATGTCTTACCCTCTCCATACATGAGAACACTTATCTATAAAAAGGGAATAAGGAAGCTTCTCTGTTGGTAGTGTTGTGAGGATTAAGCCAGGGTCATGCCATCTTATTAGCTTGTCTCATCAATAGCCATGTCCTTCATCTCTAGGCTCTTTTAGTTCATCTTACAAACAGATGTGTTTGGACCTAGAAGAAGAAACTGAGGGAATATGGATCCATTAGAACAGATCCTGCCCACTATCACAGCAAAAGTCAAGCTGCTACCTGCTGGTTTCACATTGGACTATTACTACACACACTCCATGACTTTAAAGGAAGGAAAATCACATCACCTAGCACATGCTCTTATAGTTCCCTCAATATGCTCACCACTCTGCCCCTTCTGAAAGGATGTGTCTGTCCCCAGAGCTCCATCACGCTGGCCTTTTGGCAGTTCTGTGGGTCAGTCCCTTTGCCCCTTCGAGGCGATGCCCAAACACACTTCCTTCCACTCCTTGCTTTTCTGTGTCTTATTCATCCTTCAGTCAGGCTTTAATGGGTTTTCCTTGGAAAGGCTTTCTGTTACCATCCCAGCTGAAGAAGTTATTATTCTCTATTCAGCACTGCGTCTCCAGCATAGCACTGTTCACACAGTTATCTGCTTGATTTACTTGATTTACTTACTTATTCTCTTTCTCTCTCTTTCTCAGTTGACTGTTGGCTTCATGGTGGCAGGAGCTCTCTTGTATTCTTACCATCTAGCACAGTGTAGGGGCTCAACACGCTATATTTTCTCCACCCTCTTTACCCCATCATATAAAATTATAATAGTAGGATTCCTTCTCATGGTGAAGGCAACTGATGATATAAATATAGTGCATGTGGTACATATATAATCCCTGACTCATAGAAATGAATGAATGATAAAGAAGAAGGCAGCGAATGTAAACCTAGAGAGATTGGAAAACAGATGTAGATAAGAGTAGAAACTTGCTGGGGCGCCTGGGTGGCTTAGTCGGTTAAGCATCCGACTTTCGCTTAGGTCATGATCTCGCGGTTCGTGGGTTCGAGCCCCGCGTCGGGCTCTGTGCTGACTGCCGGCTCAGAGCCTGGAGCCTGTTTCAATCTGTGACTCCCTCTCTCTCTGACCCTCCCCTGCTCACGCTGTCTCTCTCTCTCTCTCCTAGAAATAAAAAAAAAAAACATTAAAAAAAAAGAGTAGAAACTTGCTGTGATGAGTTCTTTAGTCTCTCCAGCCCTCAGGTAACGCGGCTGTGTAATGGGAATAGTGGACTTCATTGTTTCATAGGACACTAAGTACTAAATAATGTGACACCTGTGAAGAAGCTATGTAGCTTGAATGCATGTGTGCAACAAAGGCAGATTTTATCTTAACTTGAGTAAACATCAGGAAAATGTCTTAAGAAAAGGTAACTACACCCAAGAGGAGAGAGATTAAATCTGCTCATTTGGAAAAATTGTTAAGGCATTTAGATACGAATAGTCAAAATGTGCAAATGAAGTTTAATGGGACTGCCACAAACTAGTATTCTTATTGTATAAGGCTGACTAGCATACAGTTAACATATGGGGGGGTATATTCTTATCCCCACTTATGTAATGACCATAGATTTATGGTATGAAGATTCTGGCCAAATGGACAAAAACAATTCTCTTTGCAAGCCCCATAAATTGTACTGCTGGATGGGAGCTTAAAGTGTATCTCTCATGCCAAGGAGAGTACCAACTTGATTCACAAAATCAGAGCATCCTCAGAAATGGAGGAATCTCATGATTCCATGCTTCAGTTTCCTCTCTTATAATCTCCAGGCTTTGAATAAAGTCCTAGGTGGAAGCCACCATACAGAATCTTTTACAGTGGTGTCATTTTGACTTCAGTGAGAACTGTTTGTGAGACATTCTTCTCCATTTCCCCTTTCTGCCTTTTCTCTTGGTGGCCCTTGGGCAGTCCCAGGAAACCAGGACTCAGTGTAGCTGCTGAAAAAACCATAATCCGGACATCCCAAACAAATCATAAAGTTTCTTCTTTTGAAAAGTTGTCTTTTGGGGCGCCTGGGTGGCTTAGTCGGTTAAGCGTCCGACTTTCGCTTAGGTCATGATCTCGCGGTTCGTGGGTTCGAGCCCCGCGTCGGGCTCTGTGCTGACTGCCAGCTCAGAGCCTGAAGCCTGTTTCAGTCTGTGACTCCCTCTCTCTCTGACCCTCCCTGCTCACGCTGTCTCTCTCTCTCTCTCCTAGAAATAAATAAAAAAAAACATTAAAAAAAAAAATTAAAAAAAAAAATAGTTTAAAAAAAAAAAAGTTGTCTTTTTACCTTTTTGGTCAGGGTCTTAGCTGTGTACTTTTAACTTCTTTTATTTTCATTTGACTTCTGTTTCATTCTGAGGACAAGTGTAAGGATGAACTGAAGAAAGGCAATTATTAGACAAAGCAAAGAGAAAAAGTAAATTAATTTTGCCTTTATCTTTGGTATGTCACAAAGAAAGTTACCATAATTATCTACTGTAAATTTTTGTGTAATAACACAAGTGTAATAACAAGTGACTTATTGTTATTGAAAGAAGGCCTGGAAAATAGTTTTTTACAACCAACTTTATATGCTTTCTGCCTAGTAAGTTTGGAATTGTTTTCTATATTGTGAATAAAGTATATGGTTAGCATATTATTCTATTATATCAATATAATGTATACTTTCTCCATTGAGCTTAAGGGGCTATGGTAAAAATCTCTGGTTAAAATGGTGCTTTCTATCCTGACGTGAAGAATTAATTGTAAACAAAAAATCTATTTTGAAGGTGTTTGGAAATAATACCTCACACCAGCCATATTCTTCTGTATAAAAACAGCAGGACCACTTTCTTTTTATCATAGCTATATTTTCGTATTGTTTATAGTCTGTGATTTGCCTTGGTAATTTGCTTCTTTTTATGGGAAAATGAGTTTTCTTCCCAACAACCAGATGCAATGTAATCAAATAATTGTTATCTTAATTTGCTGCTGAAAGAAAGAAAATACAGCTATACAGTGATGTATATTTGAACTCAGAGGTGTTAACAATAATCATGGCTATCCTTTATTGAACTCTATATCAGGTTCATGTCAAGAGCTTCTCATTTAATCCCCTCAAAAATCCCTAAAAGTAAGAAACTGGGGCTCAGAGAGGTTCAGATTACTCAAGGTCACTATTAGTGGCTGCTTCAGAATTCTGATATAGGAAAACCAAGTAGGGTTAAGTTTGAGAAAAGTTCATTTGTTCATATCAAGAATAGGCTGTGGGTAGGCTGATGGAGTTAAGGGTGGGTGGGGGCACATGGGTGGCTCAGTCAGTTAAGGGTCAGACATCCCCTCAGGTCATGATCACAGGGTTCCTGAGTTGGAGAGCTGCATTGGGCTCTATGCTGACAGCTCAGAGCCTGGAGCCTGCTTTGGATTCTGTGTGTCCCTCTGTCTCTGCCCTTCCCTCACTTGCGCTCGTTCTCTCTCTCTCTCTCTCTTTCAAAAATAAATAAACATTAAAGAAAAAAACGTGGGTGATGAGGCTGAACTTTAATTCTTCTATCTCTCAGACCCAAGTTGTGGCTGTGGGATGTAATAACCGGGACAAGCAGAATCAAAACCCCAGTTCCCCCACCCCAATTCTGGCATCTTCACCGTCATGCCTACCACAGAGGTACTAGATGGAAATGCTATTTTTTTTTTTGACTAGCCAAAATCAGCTCTTCAAGGGAGCCACCTCCCAAGACCAAGTGAGGGAGCCATGTCCAGCCTCCAGGAAGGGGTGGGATGGCAGAAAGTGCTGGACAAGGATAATTGCCCTTTCTTTTTCCCATTCAAATTTCAAGCCTTAGGAACACGACTTCCCCCATGATACAGATTTAAAAAATTAAACCAGATTGTCCTGAAATCTGTGAATCTGTCCTCAGTTACCCACACAGAACTTCTGGGACACAATCTCTTCTCCCAGAGACTCCTACACAGCATTATTTTTAAGAATTTAATTTCCTAAGACCACAAATATGAAGACAGACAAGATTTCATAGTACAAAAAGATGTCAAAAACATTTGAAATGAAATAGGAAGAATTTATCCTTGTCTTCCTAAATACCTCAGCCAAAAAAAAAAAAAAAGTACATATACACGTGTAAAATCTTAAAAAGTAAAAAAAAAAAAAAACCCACAAAGGCATATTAGCAGTTTCTTTTTCTAGAATCAGTGGCAAACCTGAGATGAGTGAGGTAGTCATGAGGAAGGTTAATCCAGATGCCCTGACAGGCATTGTTGGTCCCCAGAGAAATGGCATATTTGGACATGAGCCTATGACAAACTCAAAACTGTTTAAATCATAGAATATACTGAAAATGAGCTCTTCTTTTAGAAGCTCACATAGTTGTTCATTTGGGGAAAGTTACTTAAGAATATAACTGTGGAGATCTTGATGGCTCAGTTGGTTAAGGATCTGACCCTTGATCTCTGCTTAGGTCATGATCTCACAGTTCATGGGATCGAGCCCCGTGAACATACGGGCTATGTGCTGACCGTACGAAGCCTGCTTGGGATTCTACCTCTCCCTCTCTCTCAAAATAAATAAATAAACATTTTAAAAAAGAATATAATCGTGGTTAAGTATTTTGTACTAGAAACTTTATATTACCTTAGAAGCTTGGCCCTATGTATCAGCAAGCTTACAACTAAAAACGAAAAAGAAACATCAATTCTTGGTTTTAAAACCAAGTGACCTTCTTAGCTTCTTGTCTTATAAATCTTGAAAGTCCTAGAACCCTAGAAATGGGGAAGTATTAAACCCTGGCTTTTCCCCATCTCTTATGGCTTTTGTTTTACTCCATTTAACTGTTTAGTCTTCTCTAACATTAATTATATATACCACTGATTGAGTCCAAATCACACAGCAAAGACTGTGATAAGTGTTTGTCGACATTACCATGTTCTCTCTTCAGAACAACCTTAGGGGTTGAGGATTATTTTTTACATCTTACAGATGAGAAAACTCAGACTTAGGGAGATGCTTACCCAGGTTCACAGCTAGTGAGTAATAAAATCAAGATTTAGACTCTGGTCAAGTCTGTCTGACTCTAAAGACTGTGAATGCTTTATAATTGCTAAATTACCTTGGATTGTCCATAGAGTACAGATCCTTCTGATAAAGTGAAATATAGAAATGAGTAATACAGAAAGTGAGATCAAAAGAGCACTTTAAATAAAGGATGATAGAACAAACAGTATATTTGTATGCTGATAGGAAGAATCCAGTTTTAGGGAAAAAAGCAATATAGGAGAGAAAGGAGAGAGCTGAAGTGATATCCTGGCATGAGGAAGAAGTAATGGGATTAAGTGCATAGAGTTTATCCCTTTGTTATGAACCTTGTCACTTCATCCAGAGCAATAGAGTGAATATGGAATAGATATAGTAATAATAAATGTCTACATACATACACGTACAAAAGTAATATATATGTATTGATATAAATAATGTATATATATATTTATGTGGTAAAGGAACATATAGGTACAGACACAATTGGCATGCTTTGGTGGGAACTTACTGATGCTTGTTTGGGTTGCTTCTATTTGTTCAGTAAAATAGGTAGCTTTAAGATTGAGCAGGAGGAGGGAAGTATTTGAGGTTTGAAGAGAGAAAAGGCAATATAAAAATAGCTAACCAGGACTGTGGGGAGTGAAGGAACGAGGGGAATGTATTGTTGACTGTGAGCATTAAGGACTCACTTGAAGCAAGTGGCCATGAATTTAACATGAAATCATTCAGCACGGTTGTACATTTTTCTCCAGCTGCATGGGTGCAGGTTGGGGGCAGACCCAGATGTGATCCTAACTAACCATTGGGTGTGAGGTTTTGCAAAAAGGGGCAAAGAGTTGGAGATATATGCAAGAGAGTTATTAAAATAATAGCGTTATTAATAGTTTATCAATAATAAAATTACTAATAATAAAATAAGTTAGGTAAGATTATTCAGTGAGGACATGATGGAGATAAAGAACAATGCAAAGGTATAGGATCAAATGGGTTGAAGTCCCCAAGGAATCTAAAGATTGTTGGAATCTAGTCTTGGAGAAAATGAGCTAGAAAAACAGGAGGAGATGGTGTGGTGTGTGAAACTGGGCTTAGAGAGGGTCAACCAATAATAATGACTCAGTTCTGGCCATGCCCATGAAAGTACATGGCTGAGGGAGGGTGGAAGATATGATCATTGGAAGAGAGGAGTTGGGAGTACTCAAAGATCATCTTGAAAGCAAAGAATAATGTTATTTCAATTTCATAACAACCCTATTATCCTCATGGTAGGAAGAAAAACTGAGGCTGGGAGTTGGTTATTAAGTCCAAGATTCCAGTGCTGGGAGGTATTAGCACTGGGACTTGAATCTAGTGTGTAAGACTCATGCCACTGTACATGGTGGCTTAGGTATGGAATGTTCTCTGCCTCTATGCCATGGCCAACAGGGCTGAGAACTTTCAAATGTGTTGTTATTTGCCTACCAAATCTGTCATTCACCAACATGGATCCATTAAGCACCTACTAAACACCAGCGTGCCGCACTGCTCTGTAGGCAGTGCTGCAAGGAGGAAAGGAATTGTATGAAACAGCAGTTGAAAATTCAGTTGCAGCTGTATTATCATCCTTGCCAGTAAGAAAGTACTTGAATCATTATTTGACTATTTTATTGCATCTTGCCCTTATTAGCTTATAAAAAATGAGTAGAGAACAGAAAATGAAAGTGCTGATATTGGTGATATGAAGCATATATCTCATAAATTTAATATAATTGAGACAAAGGTGGAAATCTTTAGGCATGCTGAAAGAGGCAAAGAGCCTCAAGTGGATATCATTGGATTTAAGTCAGTTGAGTGAGTTTTCAATTAGGAATGAAAAAAAATCAAGTTAACAGAAAAGGTATACAATGTGAGAACTGTATTTCAAAGATACTGTCCTTGTTTGGGAAAGCTTATCACCTAAGATGTAAATCTATGGTTTCATTTATGCGACAAGGTCTTTATACATGACTCAAGGGATATGTGATATAAGAATATATGGGACACTTTTATAATATACAACTGATATAGGTATTGGGAAAAAATAGAAGAGGAAATATTCAGTTCAGTGTGACATGATCAGGGATGTCTTCCCTGAAGTGGCCTTAAAAAAATCTTTTTTAAGTGTTTATTTATTTTTGAGAGAGAGGGAGACCGAGCATGAGCAGGGGAAGGTCAGAGAGAGGGAGACACAGAACCCGAAGCAGGCTCCAGGCTCTGAGCTGTCAGCACAGAGCCCAGTGTGGGGCTCAAACTCATAGACTATGAGATCCTGACTCGAGCTGAAGTCAGATGCTTAACCAACTGACCCACCCAGGCACCCCTAAAAAATTTTTTTTAATGTTCATTCATGTGTGTGTGTGTGTGTGTGTGTGTGTGTGTGAGAGAGAGAGAGAGAGAGAGACAGAAAGAAAGAGAGAGAGAGATTGAGAGAGAGAGAGACATTCTGTGACCTCGTTCAATTCGCAGGTTAGGGCTTCCTGTGTGACAGTCTCTTGGAGCCTGAACTTTCCCTCTTGGCATTTGTACAAGTGTGTTAAAAACAATCTTTTTTTTTAAAGTTTGTTTATTTTTATTTTTTTAAATATTTATTTGAGAGAGAGAGAGCGAGAGGCAGAGAGAGAGGGAGACAGAATCTGAAGCGGACTCTAAATGACAGCTGACAGGTTGGAGTCTGATGCAGGGCTAGAACCCACAAGCTGTGAGATCATGAGGTGAGCCAAAGTTGGATTCTGCCCCTTCCCTGCTTGCTCCCTATCTCCCTCACAATAATAAAAATAAACTTAAAAATTATTTTAAAAAATGAAAGCAAACTCATAAAGAATGAGGAGCTTATCAGGCAGATAATACAAAGAACATCGGTATAGGTGGAAGGACTAGCAGATGCCAAGGCATGGAAATGAGGCTGAATATGGTTTGTTTTCAGAACCTCATGCTTGGAAGTTAAGGGCAGGGAGCCGACCAAGTCTCTATCTAGAGAGCTAAGGTAGAGCAGATGGTGAAGGGCCTTGTATGACATGCGAAACTACTGGACTTTATTATAGTTACTGGGAAGACTTGTGGGTACAAAGGAACCACACATTTTTATCAGTGTCTTCTTTCTGATTTTGTTGTTAATATAATGTTAGCTAAATTTGCATCACTATTGTTTGATGCTTACAGAACACTTTGTGATATCTGACTATGATTCGGGGTACACTTTTTTGGACCATTGTCATACATTTCTTCCTTTCAGCTATTTGGCTTACTGAGTCTCTTCATTCATGTATTTAGATAAATATTTATTGAGCACCTACTTACTACCAGATATGTTCTAAGTAACAGATTCAGGATGAATATAGTTACTGCTCTCATGATGCTTATATTCTAGTGGGGGTATAGATTGATAGGTAAATTCATACACAAATTATATGTTATGTTAAATTACTACTTCATGCTAATATTGTTAATTTCTTTCCTGTGATTCCTCTTTCCATCTATTCTATAATCTCGTGATAGAGACCATGGTCTTTATTCCTACAATGTAGGTTGGAGGAACCAAGCAGCATAAGCTTAAATCACTACCCACGAACTCTGCCTATACAGGATGTGAATTAGGCTGAACTATGAAGTTGAAAAAGTCCCTCCTTATCCTCTGCTATACCTTCATTGCTGTCTGGTGTCAAGAGTGGTCCAGGGGCACCTGGATGGCTCAGTGGGTTGAGCGTCTGACTTTGGCTCAGGTCACGATCTCGCAGTTCGTGAATATGAGTCTCACATCAGGCTCCTGCTATCAGCCTGTCAGCACATAGCCTGCTTTGGATCCTCTGTCCCCTTCTGTCTGCCTCTGCCCTGCTTGCACTCTCCCAAAAATAAATAAATATTAAAAAAAAGAGTGGTCCCAAAATGGAAGCACCACACAAAGAAAGGACAAGGTTTCCAATCATATCATTAACTCATCATTAAGAAGAGAGAAATAGTCTCAAGTTTTGAATGTTCTTTCTACTTGATGATTTGGTAAAGGATAGACTATTATTCCCTTCCAAATTCATACATGTGGTCTAAAAGATCACAGTTTTTTAAAATTTATGTTTTGAATTTCAAATAATCTCCTAATAATACTCAAATAACAACAATAGGGATGTCTGGGTGGCTCAGTCGGTTAAGCATCCAACTCTTGATTTAAGCTCAGGTCAAGATCTTATTGTTGTGGGATTAAGACCCACATTGGGCTCCGTGTGGTCAGTCTGTAGCCTGGTTGGGATTTGCTTTCTCCCTCTCTTTCTGCCCCTCCTCCACTTGCATGTGCATGCTCTAACTCAAAATAAATTATTAAAAAAATAAATATCAACAGTAGTATTTTAGAATTGTTGCTAGTGACAGCATAGTAATAAATAGCTAATACATTCTGAGTGCTTACTTGCTAAATATATGATATCCACTGTCTGAATACTCAAAATAATGGGCCCAAACGATTTAAGCAGCTTTCCTAAGTGGCTCTACAAGTAAAAAGCAGAGCCAGGGTTCAGAACCTGAGACATGGGATTTTTTTCTACATGGACTTTTTTCTAGAGCCTGGGCTTTCAGCATCTGTGTTATGTGACCATGCTGCCACAAGTCCAAGCCACCAGGTAGTCTTTTTCCTTCTGAAAAAGAAACATCTTTTGATGATGTTTGTTTGTTTTAGATTCCTTTTGATGGAATCTAAAATAGATTCCTCCCTTAGATCTATGGTAGATTTTATCCCTATGGGAGATTCTACCATCTTTAAGGCAATAGACACATAAAGCAAGCCATGCATATAATTTAAAATTTTCTAGCTGCATGGAAAAAAAGTAAAAAGAAAAAGTAAAATTAATTTGAATAAAATATTTTATCTAGCCCAATATATAAAAATATTATCATTTCACTATGTTTCCACATATTTTTCATTGCCTCAGTTTCTAAATTTAAAATAAGTAAATCCAAACAAAATTGAAAAATTTAGCTCTTCATTCACACTTGTCATCATTTAAATGCTCAGTAGCCACCAGTGGCTAATGGCTACTGTCTTGCAAAGTGAAGCTTTAGAGGATCCCATTTTAACCTCAAGTTAGGGGCACCTGGGTACCTCAGCAGCGTAATGGTCCAACTTCAGCTCAGGTCATGATCCCAAGGCTTGGGAGTTTGAGCCCCACATCGGGCTGTGTGGCTCTGTGCCAACAGCTGGGAGCCTGGAGCCTGCTTTGGATTCTTAGTCTCCCTCTCTCTCTGCCCTTCCCCTGCTCACATTTTGTCTGTCTCTCTCTCAAAATTAAATAAACATTAAAAACATTTATATAAAAAAATAACCTCGAATTAAACCTCAGTTGTTTACTGACATTGTGTACGGATTCATCAGTAGACCCTGAGATTTTGTAGTTACTTTTTAATGCATGATTAGAAACATGGAAGTTATTTCAGGCAGAGCAAATTGTTTTTCATTCATTGTAGGACTGTGTCTTCTAGACTTTGATAAGTGCTCTCTAGCTATCCGCCATATTTCTAGTTTGAGCGAACCTCCAGTCTCATAAAGGAAACCATATCAACTGTTAAATGAAAGAAAGTGATGTCAATTAAGAAAGTTAAAATTAGAAAAAATTTTTTTTGTTCTTCTAGGCATAGACAGAGGTGAAGGGTGTGATCTTTGTCATTTTCCTTCCATCCCAGAAGAAATTCTGATTCTATCATTTTAAATTCATTAATTATGTTGAAATCTACATTGTAAGAGCTTGATACCATCAAGGTCGACTCTGTCTCTCTGAGTTTTACAACCTGCAGGGAGTCTAATCTATCAGAGCTTTCTTCCTAAGCTTGGGAAAGAGACAAGGAAGAAAGAAAAGATATCTGAAGTTTACATGTCAGCCCTACTCAGAGGTAGTTTTTCTTTTCCCATCCCACCCCCCACTTTTTTTTCATTTTATTGCAAAAAAAACAGAGAGTTTAGTGATAATGGCTTCCCTGCTGTCCATCACAGTCCCATCGCCAAAGGACTGTGCTATTACATTATTTGTGCATTAAATGGAATCCATTGTCACAGCCAGGTTTTTCTTGTTTCACACTTTAGATCTTCCATAAACAGGACAGATAATGAACATAAAAGAATCCAGCTTACCTAGGAAGATAAGGCAGAATTGCCCAGGTGTTTGAATTGTGCTGGCCAGTTTTATCTGGTAGTGCTAAATTTTTTCCAGTTCTGGCAGTCAGTGCTGGGGAGGAGAATAGGAAGAATTAAAACACACTAAAGAGTATTCCCCATTTAATCTCTACAGTGCCTATTTTATACCTAGGACCACATAGTATTTATTAGACAAAAGTCTCCAAGGTTTGAAACACAATTCTAGTATTTTCTGCTTAGGTAAAAATAATAAATAAAATTAAAATCAACAGTGGGAGATGATCTATTGTAAAGAACCTAATCTTCAATTATTATATTTTGCTTTTGTACAGAAGCATTTATATTCTGTAGTCATCTCATGCCAAACAGGTGCCTTCTCAGCAGCCAAGTCTCAGCCATGGGAAGGAAATGAGTTATTTTTGCTTTTGATGTTGCCTTGGGATGTTCCAAATTCAAGTCAAGAAGAATTCTTCAAACCTCCCTATTTGATAGGGACTCTGGCCATTTATCTCTAAAACTGGTATTCACCAGCCTCATTCCACAAAAGAAAGCTCAGGTTTTAACTCTCTTGTGAAAAATGTAACATATAAAAGCTTCACTCAATTTATTATTGTTTTTTATTCAGTCTGCCTTGGTTGAATCACTCATATTTGCTTTGTATTTTTTCTCCATCCCGGGGATCACAAGTTAATTGGGTGAGGTAAGACATGCTGAACAGGTTTTTTTTTTTCTTCAAGTTTATTTATTTTGAGAGAAAGCGAGGAAGAAAGAGCTGGTGTGGGTGTGTGCAGAGGAAGAGCAGAGAAAGACAGAGAATCCCAAAGAGGCTCAACACTTAGCATAAATCCCCACACAGGGCCTGATCTCACCGCTGCTGACTGGGAGATCATGACCTGGGCCAATATTAAGAGTCAGATGCTTGAGGGCACTTGTTGGGATGAGTACTGGGTGTTATATGGAAACCAACTTGACAATAAACTTTTATTTGTTGAATAGAGTCAGATGCTTAACTGACTGAACTACCTGGGTGCCCCATGCAGAGACAGTTTTTAAGCAACTTCACTGAAACCAGAAACACCAATGACCTTAGTGGTTGGTTTAGTAGAAGATCCTAGATTTGGAGTCAGACTAGAGTTGCATACCCCAGTTGTGCTACTTAAAAGCTTTGTGAGCCAAGACAAACCACTGGGCAAACTGAGATAGGCTCCCTGTAAACAATGGGAAAAACCCACCCTCATCACATTGTTGTATGGCTCAAATAAGGTGATGTCCATAAGAGAAGACTTGGCAAACTGTAATGTACTGTACTAAGAATGGTAATAAATATATTAAACCATACTCATCACAGTCCCTCCCTTTTCCACACACAACAATTATTATGATCAAAAATAAGTTACAAAGAAGGACTAGAAACCAACCTCTCCCTCAGGGGACATCAGCCTTTTCCTCTCCTAATGAAAACAGGAATATAGCACTGTCTCTTTGGATGAAAGCTAAGAGCTGTCCAATGGGAAATAAATAACTGATTGCCAGGAAATACATACACTCGCCTCCCTAAAGCTGAGCTCAATTTGTAACCCAGGAAAGCACACCCAGCTGATGGAATAAAATGTTCTCAGTCTATGCTTTTAGGGGGAATAATTTTGCATGGGCAATAATCTTGGTTTTATTAACACAGCTTAGTCTACTGATTAAGTGATTTCAACCTATTAACAATCTGTTCCTTTGAGCTGGTATAAGTCACATGTTTTCCTGTTCTTTGGAGGTTCTAGTGCCTTTCTCAGCATGTAGCTCCCCTGTCCATAGTGAAGTGAGGCTAAGCTAAAGTCTTCTATCTCCTGACTAGCACAAGGAGCTTCCATGAATTTACTGAGCTCTAGATTTCCATAGTCTGTATTTAACTAGACCAAGAGCTGTACAATCAGTCTGACTGGGTCAAACCTTCACTCTACATCTTATTTCTTGTTTGATATTATGCACACAAGTTGCCTAAATGCTTGGTGATTCAGTGTCCTCATCTATAAAATGAGAATGATGACAGTAACTACTTTATGGAGTTGCTGAGAAGGTTAAATGAAATTATGAATATAAAATACTCAATGAAGTTTCTGGATCATGGTAAAACCTCAATAAATATTAGTTCATTATTATTATTGTTATTGAAATGATTTATTATTTTTTTAGCATTTTAGATGAAAATTATACTATAATGTTCCCTATTCCTTATTAAACTTCAAGCAGGTATTTTTAGATTCACTGTTGAAAATTCCTATATGTGGAAATGAGCCTCATGTCCTTTGGAAACATTTTAATATCTGATTCTTATTTTAAAAGGCACAAAACACACCAGAGGAGTTGAAATAAGTTCAGAGGGTGAACATCCTCATTCTTTCTCTGTACTCCCAACTCTTATCGTAGTGTTGTGTTACTGACTGTGATAATTTTTATACCAAAAGGTTGTCATCAATGTCTGGAATGTAGAACAAGAAAAACAGTGCAGATCTTGGCAATGGCTCTGTTATAGCATCGACATCATTAGATAGCAAATCATTTACTATCTAGGTCCTCCTGCATGCCAGGCACTCTTCGATGCTGAAGATACATAACCCCTGTCTCTGCCCATCAGGTGCTAAGAACAAACACAAATAGAATTATCAGATAATTAGTAAGTGTTGTGTCTGAGGAACAAATAAAATGCAGAGGAAGAAAGCAATTCTGCCTTTCAGATGAAGTCAGGGAAAACTGAAGAAGAGGCAACATTCGAGACAGGTCTTTGAGGATGAGCAGGAGATGGGCTGGTGGAGGTCTGGAATGGGAGACAGCCATTCAGGCAGAAGGAATAGTGCAAAGGCACAGGTCTTTGAAAGGATGGTTCCTGGGAGTTTTATGAAACTAGTGCTTGGTCTGCTATGTGAAGACTAAAGTACAATAGAGATTGTGCTGTTAATTATACTTAAAAATTATGGACATAACTCTACCATAGTGATGTAGAGATAATATAAAATATGAGTAACTCATATTTTGTGAAATAGAGCTAAAAATTATGAAAGATACTACCTTAGAGAAACATGCTTTGAGCATAGTAAGATAGTTGGAGAAATTTAGGAAAGGCAGCAGTGTGAGCCTTCCCTAAATGCTTTATCTGGTAAGAAAAGGAAGATCGGGAAGATCTATGTAAATGCCATTAGCTGCTAGGACTCTGGGGGAGGGATCATGGGATAAGTATTGGTCCAGAAGAAAGATGAGTTTTGCTACCAGCTGGGTGGCGACCTGGGAAAGTTGTTTAACCCTGCAAGCCTCATTTTCCTACTTTCTAAAGTAAAGGCTTTAGACAGGATGGTTTTAAAAGACTTAAAATTTAAGGATTTATCATATTGGCCATGACTATCTCAGGACTGGAGTATGTTTTAATGCCTTGCCTGCTCCCCACTGAAGAAGGACCCATGACTAATGGATGACAGTAGGTCAGGTGTTTAGGTGCAAGTGACTAGCCCTGGATGGACAGAAATACTATTAAACCTCTACTTTGATTCTCTAGCTTCATTGTTCCTTCTCTTCAGTACTAGGTTCTTGGGTATTCTGAGCCCCTTCCTACTCTGAAAGTTTCTCCTACTCTGAAAGTCTGGCTGCTTGTGGCTCTGCCAATTACATGCCTCTATTTGGTTTTCATCAGGGTGAACAGAAAGCACTAAAATATTTCCATCCAAATTGGTTTGGCTCTCATTTCTCATCCTATTAAAGAATGGTCACTATTTAGATCACACGCCATGAGGCTGCTGTCCTTGCTATCATAATTGTGATTTGGCAGATTGATACAGTATTAAATTCCAGTTGAGCAGATGGTGCCAGGATTTAAACTTATGCTTATCAGATACAGATGGTCCAAACAGTGAACTTATCTGTTGGTTATTTTTATTTGGAGTAGGTTAAATATAAATTACTTTGCATCTTTTTTTCTTTTGTGACTTTTGTTTTTCTAGTAATTACAAATGACTTCTCTTACTCTTTATCCTTTTGTGGGCAAGGTCTTTGATTTTAATGAATACATATTTCCTTCCATGTTGACCCAGATTATCTCCCCTAAACCTGTTCTATTTGTTTTCCAGTTTCTCTGGAACAAGGGGAAGAAAAAAAAAACCCAGTGCACACCGTTAATTAGTCTGGAAGAATATGCTTTATGGTTATCAAGAGTTCCTAATCATACACCCCCACTCTGCTCCACCACCAATAAATGTTGTCAGCAGCACAGCACAACAGAACTGAGTACCCAGGATCTAGAAGGGCCCGTGCTCGTTTTAAAGATGACAAAGTAAGGTAGAGCATCAGAGGAACCGAGTGATTTATCCAAGGTCACATTGAAGTGATTTTAAGAGTCAAGGCCAGAACTGTGTCTTCAAATTCCTGTTTGGTGCTCTTTTCAGACACCACACAGCCTCCTGGAACCAGTCTGGTTGCTTAGCATCAGATACTGTTACTAGCGACTGGCATATTTCCCACATGGGGAAATTGATGCCATCACTATGGAGGACAAACTCTCTGCCAACTTTCTGAAAAACTGCAAGTTCTGCAAATGTTTCATGGTTTTGATTTGGAAGGTGGGACTTGTGCAACCAAATGGCTATGGACTGAAAGAAGGAGATGTTGCAGTGCAGGAGGTGGGAGCAATAATGTTGATGCAGAACGTAGGAAACAAGAGCTAGGACTTGGATGCTCTGGCTGGAAAAGCCTCAGGGAGAGCCAAATATGTCACAGATTTCTGCTGCCTTCTTGATGATTTTCAGGGGCTGACTTTTCAAGTCCTTAGGAATTTATTTCAGTATTTTCCACCCTGAGAGTCAATGAGCTTCCATGACTTTCATTTGGGAGCTGTAATTCCCTTTAGTTTGGTAACTTCAAGTAAAAACTGTTGCTTCTCTCATTTTCTTCGGAAGAAGTAGGACTTGACTGAGAACTGTGACAAAGT
This sequence comes from Crocuta crocuta, assembly GCF_008692635.1. NCBI lineage: Eukaryota > Metazoa > Chordata > Mammalia > Carnivora > Hyaenidae > Crocuta > Crocuta crocuta. The sequence goes on from NW_027530640.1 coordinate 15,926,621, forward strand.
CAGGATTGAAACTTGTTTAGATAAACGGCTTTTAATGGAGACGGTGATAGTAACCAGACTTCATTTCATGCCTCTCTAATGGTCACTTAGTCTTATTGACTCTTCTCAGGGATAGGCTTTTTTCCTTCCCCGGGAGTGCAGTGTGTTGGTCTCCAAACAGCCATCCTCTCTGTTGGGAAGAATGGGATTATAAAACGCTAAGATGTGGAAGAGTAAGGATATAATTTGCATTCATCCAAAACAAGTAATTTGAGCTCTTTTGGCACACCCCTTCGGACCATTTTTTGAGTTGTCCCCATTCATCTATTCTACAAGTTTTTGTTTTTGTTTTTCCTGAGAGAGAGAGAGACAGCATGAGCAGGGGAGGGCCAGAGAGAGAGGGAGATACAGAATCTGAAGCAGGCTCCAGGCTCTGAGCTGGCTGTCAGCACAGAGCCCGACGTGGGGCTCAAGCCCACCATGAACTGTGAGATCATGACCTGAGCCAAAGCTGGATGCTCAACTGACTGAGACACTCAGGCGCCCCTACAAGTGTTTTACTCAGTGTCTTGGTGCTGGGTACTAGGATTACAGCTAGGACAAGACAGATGCTTGCCTGCAAGGAGCTTGTAGTCCAGGGGAGGATTCAAACAATTAAGTTGATGACTGTAATCCATGATGAACACAACACTGTGACAGAAGTAGGCATGTGAGAGGTGGGGAAAACACACAGCGCAGGGAAGCCCATGGGAGATGCTCACTAAATGCTTATTGAATGAGACGAGAGATCTAAAATTGCAACTTACTAATTGTATGATTTTTGGCAAGCCTGTGCCTCAGTTGTCTTATCTGCAAACTGGGGTTAATAATAGCTTCTAGAGAGCCTCAAAGAGTTTTTATGAGAATCAATTAAAACAATACACTTAAAAGCACTTAAGAAACCATAATGCTATATAAGGGAATTGTTAAAAGAAATTATGTTTCTCTGCCTGGTGTTGTCTGTGGTCATTGTATCTCAGTGTGGAAGTTATTCAGAATTTTTGGGTAAATTTCCTGGGAGAATGGATTTCAGCCAAAGAAATGTGTCTGTGGAAGTCCCTGAGAGACTCTATTTGAAAGTGCCTTCTTTACAAGACAAAAACACATGACATAAACCCTAGAGACAGTAGTGAAGAATATAATTTAGTTTGCATTTGAGTGAAGAAGATTCTGAAAGCCTTTTATTTCTTCTTTAAAAGACTTATAAGAATATGTTTACCTCTTCAACCCCTGTTTTGACAGGCCTCTAAATTCCCAGTGATTAAAAACATGGTGGCACCAGATTCCCCTAGAAACATTTAAAAATAGCATATTCATAAACTACCTTGTCTTTTTGAGAGCCTACTATGTGCTCAACATTGATGCCAAGGAAAATCTAAGAAGAAATAAGGCAGTCCTTACCATCAAGGATCATGTAGTCTGACTGATGAACCATGACCACCACACACAATGATACTGAAGGAAAACTACATAAACGTACATCATACAGAATGGGCTAGAGAACTTACTATAGGTTTATGAAGGCATTGAGGTTCCACTGGCATCTGGAGAATGGACAAGATTTGGATAAGGCTGAATGGAATGGGTGGATTATTAATCTTTAGTGTCAGTTTCTGTTCTAATATTAATGGCTTCCATTTATTAAATGCTTTTCATATGCCAGACATGTGCTAAGAGCTTTATGTCTATGACTCCATTTTATCCTCATAACAGACCTATGAGGTTGATACTATTCACATCCCTGTTTTATGTATGAGAAAATTTAGTTTCAGAGGATTAAGTAATAATGTGTTGTTAGAGAAAGAACTAATAAGTGGTAAAGTCGGGTCTTTTTAAAAAATTTTTGAATGTTTTATTTATTTCTGAGGGGGGGGCAGTGCAAGCAGGGGAGGGTGAGAGAGAGACACACACACACAGAATTGGAAGCAGCCTCCAGGCTCTGAGCTAGCTGTCAGCACAGAGCCTGACGCGGGGCTTGAACCCACAAACTGTGAGATCATGACCTGAGCCGAAGACGGACACTTAACCCACTGAGCCACCCAGGCACCCCAAAGTCAGGTCTTAAACTAAGTTATATCTTATCTTAAAGTCCATGTTATTCGCCACTGTGTTATGCCACTTTCTGACTTTGTGTGCATTGGAAAGGTGTCAAATGAATGACTCACATCCACTGAGAAATTAGTCAGCATTTTTCAAATTTCCTGAACTTCTCTTTAAATTAGAATCTTCCTCCTTCCCTCCTGTCCTCCCTCCCTCCTTTCCTTCCTTCCTGCTTCCATTTTTCTCCCTCCTTCACTTCTTCCCTCCTTCTCTTCCTTCCTTCTTTTCTTCTCATAATGTATGGTGGCTTTTTTTCTTTGTCTTTTTAACAATTAATTTTCAAACTCTGAGACGATTTAAATCTAATAAAACAGTTTTAAAAAATACAATGTCTCAGTACCCTTCACTTGCCTTTCTTTATGTCCATATTTTACATAATCACAGAACATGGGCCAAAGCTAAGACATTAACATTAGCACAACACAATTAGCTGTGGTACAGGGCTTATTAGGACTTCACCAGTTTCCTCTAATGTCCTTTTTTTTTTTCCTTTAGTTCTAAGATCCAGTCCAGGTTGCGACACTGAACTTGGCTGCATCTTAGTAGTCTCCTCCAGTCTGTGATAGCACCTCCCTCTGTCCTTGTCTTTCAGAACCTTGACACTTTTGAAGCGTACAGGCCAGTTATTTTGTCTAGTGTGCCTCAGTTTATGTTTATCTGATGTTTTCTTCTGAGTAGATTGAGGTTATGCGTTACTGGAAAGGATACGAGAGAGGTGATGGGTCCTTCTCAGTGCCTCATGTCAAGGGGTGCTTGATGACAATATATGGTTTGAAAATGTCCCTCGATGCTGCTAGATTGTTTCAGCTAGTGAGGACATAGAAGAGGAAACCTGTCTCTGAAAAGATCAGAATTGGGTGGGGTACTGGCATTGGAAGTGGGGAGTGATGAGCTCTGCTCCTGTAACTTACCCTCCACACTTTGAAGTTAATACAAGGCCCAAGAGGACAAATCCTTCTGTCACACATGGTGCCTGAGGTCCTCTTAACTCTGAAATTCGCTCTGAAGGGTCTAACCTTTTGTCTGGATGTGATTTTCCGTGTTGATAGCCCCGGGATAGTGATAGTGGAAAGAAGGGCACTAAATGAGTAAAAAGCATTCCAAATAATGCAGTGCCTCTCTGACCTTACTCATGTTCTCAGAACACTTCAGGAGCATTAAAGGATGAGGTTGAAAACCTGACATACAACTTTCATTGTGGCTGAGGTGGAAAGATGATATTAAAGGCACTCATGTCTGGGAATAACAGGATATTACAGTAGAAGCACTCTTTTCATGAGAGGCTTTGAATTTTACACATAAAGTAGATTGGAAATTGCAATCAGATCAATTAAAGACACACTACTTTTTACATGAACCCCTTCGTTAATCACTGGCTTTGGTGGCTGTTTTAATTTTATTCAAGGAGGCAAATAAGGCTGGTGTGTGAATAAAAATGAAAAGATTGTGATTATAAAGACTTTATCACTAGGGCTCCCATGTTGAATACAGTGATTTTCTGGTTACCTGATCTGAAATGAATCAAAAGTCAGTGGCATAAGAGAGCACAATACAATAATTCAGGGGACCATGTTTTGCCTATGAAGCATAAATATTTGAACATTTGCATTACCATTTCTGAATGAGTGGATTAAGTAGCTATGAAATATTAACTCATGTTCTTTCGGGTATGATTGAAATATTACATTCAGTATTTAACCCCCACAAAAAGCCCCCACAAATCCCTGTGTTCTATGAAACGTGAAAAGAATCTCATTTCACTGTCTTGCTTTATTTAACTGGTGACACTTTTATGATACGATATAGCAACCATGTTGCAGTTGAGGATTTAAGATTTTTACTGTGTTCTTGGGAGGAAGAGTACACAGCTGTACCCCATCACATCCACTTTCTCTAAAAGTTGTTGGTAAGTTGAAATTTGTAAATTCAGAACAAGAGCTGGTAATCTAAAAAAAATGTTTAAGGGAACACATTTTTAAAATGTGTTTTATGTTTTATAAGCTTGCTACTATAAGCATTAAAAGATATTAAAGCAAGATGCATTGCTTGGACTTCCAAGCTCAGAAATGTCTTACCTATTTAGGGACTATGTACCAGCGTTCTAGTTTACTCACAGGGATCATGTTAGTTTTGTCTGTAAAATAATATACTTCTTAACAGGTGACTTTTTGTAGAAAATGATAAGCATTTCACCATAATACAGTATCATTATCATTATTATTATTAAATAACTAATAAAAACCATAATCACATATTTTAATTCCACATGTGTATTAAATCTCACCAGACATTATAATAATTTTATAGAGCCCATATTTATTAATGGACCAATATTGATACATTATTACTAACTAAAGTTCATAATTTATTCAGACTCCCTTACTTTTTACTTAATATCCTTATTCTGTTCTAGGATTCCAGATGACATTTAGTCATCTCATTTCCTTAGGCTTCTCTTGGCTGATGTTTTTCTCATGAGTATGTCAGGGCTGTGGGTTTTTGTCATGTCATATCAATAGTACAGACTATTGACATGACTTATCATTCTGATCTTCACCTTGATCATTTGGCTGATGTTGTGGTTGTCAGGTTTCTCCACCATAAAGTTACACCTTTCCCCCCCTTTCCACACTGTAATCTTTGAAAAGAAGTCATTATTGGGGCACCTTCGTGGGTCAGTTGGTTAAGCATCTGACTTTGGCTTGGGTCATGATCTCATGGTTTGTGGGTTCAAGCCCTGTGTCGCGGTCTCTGCTATCACCACAGAGCCCATTTCAAATCCTGTGCCCCCCTCTCGCTTTGCCCCTCCTCTGCTATTCTCTTTTTCTCTCTCTCCCTCTCCCTTTCCCTCTTTCTTTCAAAAATACACATTTAAAAAATTAAAGAAAAACAAGAAATTAAGTCACTATTCATGGCCCACACTATGTTCTTCCTCAAAGGGAGAATATCTACAGAAATTATTTGGCATTCTTCTGCATAAGAGATTTGTCTCTTTCTCATTTATTTCTTTATTCAGTCATGTATTAATGTTGTGGACATTTATTTTATACTTTGAGTTATAATTCAACTTTGCATTATGCGTTAGTTTTTGCTAAAGTTCTTCCAGCTTTGGCTCCTGCCAACTCTTTCATTTGTCATCTGTGTTCCTTTGACACACCGCCAGCTTTGTGGGTTTTTCATTTGTGTGTGTGTGTGTGTGTGCATGCACACACGTGCACATGTGTGTGTATGTTTAAGCATTTTATTATTTTCTGGTACTACAAGTTCCTCCGGGCTTATTTTGAATATTTCTTATTCCAGTCTCAGGATCGACCATTTCTATGAGGAAGTCTGGTTTCCAGTCTTGGATAATGATATTAAAAATCAAGAACTGGGTGCTAAGTGTGCTTGTTGCTACTCAGGTGACATTGTTTCTAGTCTCTTTCAGCTGATAGAACAAGAACTTGTCATATGTGTATACTAACCATGTGTGTATATATACCTATAAATATTATACAAGATATGTGTAAGTATGATACAGATAGCATAACCATCTGTAATTATATTAAGCTAAATAGGAGTTCATTTTAATGACTCCAGTTCTAATCCATTATTATATGGATCATCCTGGCTACCTCCCCTTGCTTATCTGTAAATTCTCTCTCCAATAGGGAGAAACCTATTCCTGGTATCTGCCATCCACTTATTTAACTGTTCAATTCCAGTATGCATGTGTAGTAAATTCAGAATTCTTAATCTGTACCCTATGGGACATAACTTTACCAACTAGAGAAAGGTACTTATGTACAGTTGTTTTTTGCTTTTGGTCTTAAAAGACTCCATCCATTTCCAGAGTTAAGTAGGTTAGCAGGTTTGCCCTCCCCCCACACCTCTCTCTTCAGTGAAGTTATTTTATACAAATGCAGTATGATCAAATTGTTTTGGTTCTTCTCTATTTTTTTAAAATCCTTTGTTTGTTCAGGTTTTATTCTGGATATTTTTCTCTGACCTATGTTCAATAACTCTTCAGCTAGGTTTATTGAACTATGAAAAACCTTTGGGTTCTTAATTTTGATTATCATACTTTTCAGTTATGTTTTTCCACTTGTTTGTTTTAGATAGTTTCCAACTCCATGTCAATTGAGAGTTATGTATATCATCTCTTTGAACATATTAAACATAGTCTGTATCTCATGGCAACTATTATTTGGGTTCCAGATGAGTTTGTTAATGTCTGTTTTTTGTTTTTGGTTTTGTTTTTCTTCTCGTGGTTTGTGATCTTTTTGTCTTATTCCGTCTTGGGCTTTTTTTTTTTTTTCAATTGCGTTCCAGACATTGTATTTGAAAAAATATCAGGGTAAAGTGAGCTCTAAGATGGTATTCCTCTAGACAGGATTTATTTTTGCTTCCAGCAAGAGGCTACAGCCAACAGAGTAAGTCCTGGATTACCTTAATTCAAACTCAAGGATTGAGATGATTTGAATCAGACCTTCTACCATTGTGAAGGTTGGTGTATTTATGGTATATAGGTCTTTTAAGGTACCCAAAGAAAAGCAGGGTGAGTTTCCAGGGCTCCTCATCCTTAGCAGATTTAGGACTCCATTTTTTGTCTTTCTAACTCAACAGTGTCAGTCTGTACTTGGCTTCTTAGTCAACTCTTTTGGGATTGACTGGTATCCACTGAAGTCTGTAAAAGAGGTGGCTGGGTCAAATGATCTATAAGACCCTTGACTGTGGGGTACTGGGTAGTGCTTAAATATGGTTCCTACCAATTTCTACTTAAGTTGTCAGATTAAGAGTATCCACAAGAAACATTGAGAGCCAGTTGCACTGTATAGGTCAATCAAGACTAGCAGAATCTATGTTAAGCTGGTTGCCTGTACAATATAAGGAATAAGTACAAAACAGATACATAAAGGAAAAACTTGTGAGAGTTGCTGTCTAAGACATGGAATTGAACTGATAGGCTTCTTTTCTAGTTTTCTACTTCCCTATCAGATATCCTCTCTGGCCAGATAGATATATGACCCAATCTATCTCAACTTTAACAAAATAAACCATTTAATAAATTAAATCTGTATTTTTGTTTGAAGTTAAATATGTCTATTTTTAGATATCTTTCCCAATGAGTCTTCAGAAGTGGACCCAATTTCCAGTTTCTCACCTTCCTTTTTTAGATCTGCCAGGAGTCTTAGTGGTATGATTAGAATTCTAGCTTTGTGTTTTATCAACTATGTGGGATTTTCAGCTTCATATTCTTTGTCGGTAGATCAAATGAATTGTAGTAGTTAATGTGAAACTCCTTAAAATCTAAAAATCGTGTGTGAATTATGCATTATTAATATTGTTTTGGCCTGCCATCAGATAATGAGATTAGAAAACTCTGGATATGGGGAGATAATAATGATTATCCTTTTTTAAAAAAGCTGATTGAGCTCCTCAAAACCTGAATTGTAATTTTTTATCTATTCATCTTAACATTAATTCATCCATTTACTTATTTAAAAAGTAATTAGCGAGTAATGGGCTGGACTTTGTGCTGGATGCTGGGAATTGCAGAGCAAATATGCATACAATCTTTGTCCTTGAGGAGCTTACAGTCTACTGTGGGAGATAAAAATTAATCAAAGAATCAAACTAATAAATGTGAAGTCATGCTGAGATGCATACCTTGAAGGAAGCACTTTAAGAGTATATATGAGGGGATGGAGGGTTTGACCTGGTCAGGGAGATTTGGGAAAACATCCTTAAGCAAGTGCTGGTCACTGTGAGACTTAGTGTCTAGGGGTTGGCCAGGTACACAGAAGAAAAAAAGAATATTCCAGGTCAAGAAACTACCATCTGTGAAAGTACTGAGGGGAGAGGAAGACTGACATGTTCAATGACAGTAAAGAAATTCAGAGTGTCTGGAAGACAGGGGCAATGAGGAAGAGGGACATCAGGTAGGGTTGAGAGACATGCAAGGTTCGTATCTTGCAGGGCTTTGTGGTCATGGTGAGTATCCTGTTCTTCATCACAAAGACAATGGGGGAGACACTGAAGTCTGCAGGAAATGAAGTTATGAGGATGCTGTATCTCGGAGATCAGGTGACATTTGGGCAGAAAGATGGTCTTCAGCTGGTTGATTCCTTCATTTTCTACCATTATGTTCACAGAGAAGAGTAATTTAATATGAATTCTTCAATACAAAGCAGGATCTGTAAGTTTATGCCCAAGAGTGCATTATCGAAAAGACACTGACTGTATTTCCAGGTAGCATTAAAAAATCATCAGAGTATTTCCATTTGCTCATTGAATAAATGATAGCTATTTTGCAGAAGTCATTAGGATAAAAACAAGCCAAATTTGGCATTGAGTTAGATCTACTAAACATTCATTTAAGAGCAAAATACTGAGAACATTCAAACAATCAAATTCCTTCTTCAAAATGTTTAAAACATAATGGAACAAAATGGATAGTATGGAAGGTTGATGGTGTTTGATTTATTAAAGTTTTATTTTTATTTTTTTTAATGTTTTATTTATTTCTGAGAGAGAGAGAGAGCATGAGCAGGTGAGGGTCAGACAGAGAGGGAGACACAGAATCCAAAGACAGGATCCAGGTTCTGAGCTAGCCATCAGCACAGAGCCCAACGCGGGGCTCGAACCCACAAACCGTGAGATCATGACCTGAGCCGAAGTCGGACGCTCAACCGACTGAGCCACCCAGGCACCCCGATTTATTAAAGTTTTAAATACTTGGTTTGTGTTAGCTTAGGAGGAATTGTATGTAGGCTATTGTCTATGCCATTTCCATATTCTGTTAAATAAAATAAATTAAATCACTAAATGATAATTGTATGTTGACCAGGTACCATCATACTGATGGTACGCCCTACTTCCTACTGTTTTCTTTTTCTTTTCCTAATTACTACTCCTTTTCTGTCACTTTGATTTCTGTATTATTCCCCTAACCTCACATCACTTTGTTTATTGAGCCTCTTCTGGCCATGGGCATGACACATGAACCTCATGGCCAAAAGCATGAACTCTGGACTTATATGTTCACCTGGCTCTCATTGACACCAGATGTCAACAATGTGATCTTGAGCAAACTTTCTGCAGTTCAGTTTTCTTTTACTCTAAATTTGAAATAATGCTGACTACTAAATGGGATACTATGAGAATTAAATTAGGTAATTATGTAAAATGCTTATCATAGTTTCTGTGAGTTTCCAAAGGTGACTGCAACCATATCTCCCATCCCCTATGTCCTTTTACAATGTTCCCAGCTACTCTGACATCAGGAGGTGAGGTTTATGTCCTCTCTGTGGCTTGTGATTGCTTTGGCTTCACAGTATGGTGGAAATGATGTTTTGTGATGTCCAAAGTCGTCGTGAAAGGCACTGCAGCATTTACCTTGTATGCTGGGATACTACTCCCTCTTGGAGCACTGAGTTACCATGGTAAAAGCCTGAGTACCCTGAGGAAGCCCAGGCACATGGTTAGACCACAAGTGGGTACCTGGCTGAAAGCTCAGTTGAGGTCCCAAGCCAACAGCCAGCATTGGCTGCCGGTTGTGTGAATAAAAATACCTTCACTTTATTTCAGTTCCTAGGAATCAAGTTTTCTTAGCTGAGGCTCCAGCCATCATGAAGCACAGAAAACCTTTTCCCACTATGCCATCTGCATTGACTTCCAGAACCTAAGAATATGATAAATGGTAGTTTTAAGCTAATTGTGGAATAGTTAGTAGTAGTAATGGCAACAGTCTTCAATAAATTCTAGCCATTATTATCATCATTGTGATTCATATTACCTCCCTCACAGGGTTATTTATATGTGGTACATTACCAACCAATGAAAAGAAACCAATCTTACTGATCATAAAGTTGGAAAGATGCTGTAGAACATGTCTCTTTCCTTACCAAGTCAGTGTTGTGGTCAATGGGCATCCAAGAGTGCCTTCGCTTGCAGGCCTAACACTTCTCTAATTTTCCTGCCATTTTTTTTTGTCCACTTCCCCTCCCCCCAGTACACTCAAGGTTCCAGTTTTGGTCTGGGGAATGGTGCCTGGGCTATTTCTATGCTCAGTGACACTGACCTCAGGAGGAGGCTTGTGAATTTCAGTTTCCTCATCTGAGTAATAAATATTTATTGAGCTCCTATTATGTGGTATTGGGAACACAGCAATGAATAAACAGACCAACAACCTTGTTCTTATAGACCTTATATTCTAGTTACAGAATTATATTCTATGTTGGCCCAGATAAATTACTGAAATCTGTGGTATGGTAGATGTGGGTAAGTACTGACAAAGGCATAAAGCCAAGAAGGGAGAAAGGGCATGTTGGGGGCAGTGGTGCCATTTTAGAGAGTGGGGCTGAGGATGGGCTTATTAAGAAGATGGTATTTCAGTAAAATCCTGAAACAGGCACATGAGAAAGCCTCACGGATACCTATAGAATACATTTTATGCAGAAGCTCCAGGAAGAGCAAAGGCCTGAGGTGGAGTAGGTTTAAGTGTTCGAGGAGCAGCAGGAAGACCACTGTGGCTGAGGCCGAGTCAACAGGAACTTGGCATGAAAGGCCAGCAGAGAGGCAAGCAAGCTCCATGGGGTCAAGTCTTAGATGACATTGTGAGGACCTTGATTTTCACTCTGAGATGAGAAAGCAATGGAAGGTTTTAGACAGAGAAATACTATCATCAGACTCTTTCTGACAGCTGTGTTGAAAATAGCCTACAGAAAGACAAGGTCAAAAGCAGGGAGACCATTGCAGGCCATTGCAGTTATCTGGGCAGAGCTGAGTGTGATGTGGGCCAAGGTACTGGCAATGAAGAAGGTGAGAAATAGCCTCCGGCTTTGCTGATGAATTAGAGGATTCAAAGATGCATTCATGGTTTTTGTTCCAAAGCTGGAAGCATTTAATGGCCATTTCTGAAAGAGGGACGACTACTGGAAAGAAATCTCAATTTGGGGATGTTGAGATTGAAATGTCGATCAAGCTCCACAGTGTCCACAGAGGAAGAATCTTTTAAAAGCTAAATATTGGCTGCCTCTCTGGACACAAAAAACACAGTGTTATAATGTTAACAGACCTCTCTACTTGATCTTATTAAAGATCCCGACCATGCAAATTAGATTAAGTCATTCTCCTGTTTAAAACTATCTAATGGCTTCTCAATGGATTTAGAATAAGATCTAATTCCTTGCCACAGTATCCAAGGCCCTTTCTACAGGTATTACCTGTCCCACCTGTCTTGTAACAGCCTCTTCTCCATTCATTATCCTACTACTACAGGGGCTTTGATTCTGTTTCTCGAACATGCCAAGATCATTTCAGTCTTAGGGATTTGCAGTTTTTGTTCTCTCTTTCTGGAATATTCTCACTTTTTCTTTTTCTTCTGTACCAGAGACTCTTTGTAATCATTCAGATTGCAGACTATGTGTTTTTTTCCTCACAAAATTCTTTTGTAATCATTATCATTATCTCCATAGTGCTTCTCATCCTCAGAAATTATTCATTTATTTATTTGCACATTCTTTGATTGCCTGCTCCCCTGAAGGTATCTTATCCGACTACATTGCCACTGTATTTCCAACACCTAAAAAAATGTCTGACACATATTAGGCACTCAGTAAATGTCTGTTAAGTGAATAGAGATAGGAAGGAAAGGAGGTAGAGAGAAAAACTCTATTCTCTCTTATAATCAGATACAAAATATGTATCACATATGTTCTTTATGTTGGTTACAATTTTGCCTCCTACCACTGATTAGTGCATTTTATGTTGTAGACCTTATAAATTGCAAAGTATTTGATGTGGGGTTTTGTATTAACAATACAAAGTCAAATATCATGTGTTTGCACATATAAGAGGATTAGGAGGAACTTAACAGACGACCAAGGGGGAGAAGAAGGGGGGAAATGGTGGGGGAAAGGGAGAGAGGCAAACCATGAGAGACTCTTGAATGCTGACAAAAACTGAGGACTGATGGATGTGGGGGGGAGGGGGGATGGGCATGGAGGAGGGCACTCGTGGGGATGAGCACTGGGTGTTATGTGGAAACTAATTTGACAATAAACAATTTGTAAAAAAAAAAAAAAAAGAAAAATTAAAAAACAGTATGGAAAAAAAACAATACAAAGTCCATAGTCAGGCCAGCTCCAATTTACATATGAAAATCAGGCTCAAGGGACCAGCTAGCTCTGCTTTTAAGTGACAGTCTGACCTGACCTTGAGTCTAGGTCTCTTGACTTTGAATCCTGAACTTTCCATATACCTTGCTAGTTCTCTATAATACCAGGGGCACTGATATTGTCACAAGAAGCAGTGTGTAACCAAATGGGTCAGATAAAATTAGAAGTGGTCTCAAATTTTGCTGACTCGAATCTTTGCCCATTTTAGAATCCAAATCAGATTTATTAATATCTCTGGCTCTGGTATTTTTAAATAACTTTCTTTAATTTACATACATATTTCTCAGACTGCTGGGAATCTAACTGGGAATACAAAAACTTCCTAGGGAACATGCCCCTTTCAAAATTTTACCTGATTTTATAGTCTCTGAGGGCTTTGTAATCTCTGAGAAGTCCAAATTAATGGTTGGTTCCTATGTGTTCACAAACTACAACACTTTCCACAGCATTGAAAGCAAGGTGAGAGGTTGTGCATTGTTTCTATCTGAGGATATTTCTGGCAGAGCTGTGCCCAAGAGGACCCATGCACACTGACTCTTTCTGCAGTAATCTAGGGGCAAAAATACTGCCCATTTAACAGATGTGATGCTTCAAGGGGCCCAGGAGGCATATTTCTCCCAAGGATTCGATAAGGATTCAATAGCCCAGAAGTCTCAAAGTTTGGAATTCTTTACCTTTACTTAATTCACTTCCTTACTTTGCCTCTACTTACTAGTTACTGTGCTCAGAATTCTGTGTGTGTGTGTGTGTGTGTGTGTGTGTGTGTGTGTGTGTGTGTGTATTTGGGGGCAGGGGAGGGGATGGAGATGCAAAATCTAGCCTTTGTTCCAAGAAGTATGCAGTTTAGTAGGGAAATATAAAACATTCTCTCAAATAGCTATAATGCAAATTAGAATTGGGAATAGATGCAGCCTGGATTGTTTGGTTAAAAGCTTGCTCATTAGAGTCAGACAGTCTTGGAGTTCAGTTTGTGAGTCTGCTACTTATTATTTGGGTTGATTTGGATAAGTTACTTTAATTTCCCTAAGACCTCCTTTCTTCTTCTGTAACATCATGGTAACAATTCAAATATGTTTATTACATATAAGGGAATTCATTATATATTTGTGTAAAATGGATTAAACACAGTTCTTGACAAATAATAATTGATCAATAATTGTTAACCTTTATAATAATTATAATAATATATCTGTATGTGTTTTAAAATGGTTTCAATCCTGCCTCTGCCCTGAATAAATGGCTTCATTTTAAATTGAGGAAATACTATCAGTAAAGTTATGGAATCGGAAAGTTCAGGATGTCTGAGGAAATGGCCAGCCCTAGTCTGGCCAGAGTCTGGGATCTGTGTGGAGAAGTCTTAAAATACATGAGATAAATCTGGAAGGGTCAATTAAGGTAGGGCTTGAAGAGTTTTGAGTGACAAATGAAAAAAAATCTATATTTAAATCAACATATGTGGTCAGGCAGTAAAGAATGGTACTCTGTTGAAAAGGGAGTTCTGGAGCCCAGCTACCTGGATGGCTTTAGACCCAAGCTCCACTGTCTCCTACTGCATGACGTCAGGCAAATTAGATAATTTCTCTCTTCCTTAGTTTCTTCATTTGTATAATATCACCAACATCGTGGCCTTATGGTGAGCATTATGAAATAGGACATGTTCATTATGTAGCTGAGAGCCTGAGAAAATGCTAAATAAATGGTTATTACCGTTATTATTTGAATAGAATTGAGTAGTTGATTTGGAAGTAGCAGAAGCAAAAGAAAACACTTCCCGCATTGTTTTATAGCTATACTGGGCACGGTTATCCATTTTGAGTAAGACAGCCATGTAATGTGACACTTAACTCTTCTCCAATCCGTAAACATTTGGTTTTTCTCCAAGAGTTTCCCAACTCTTAATAAGTCAGTCAACTTTTAGCTGGGGGTAACTTTAAGGATATCTATGCCAAGTGGCATGTGCAGATATAATTTACATATACAGACATGCCATTGACAGCTTGTGGTTTGTGATATATCAATATAGTATATTAGTAAATCTATTCCTAACAGTTGAAGGTAGATAAGTCTTTATATAACAGACCAGATAACAAATAATCAACCGATTTGTGTTGAATAATTTATGTAAAAAAGAGGTCTTTCTTTAGAAAAATGTAGTCATTCATTTGTTTTTAAAATATATGAAAGACCAACCCCATGTATCATCTTTTTAAATCCAAGTATTCATTTGTTTGGGTGAACAGAAGTCTGCATAAACAATATCCACTAAGTAGCACTATGGGGAGGGCTACCAAAGACAAAGTTAAATCTTTATTTTTTTTTCTTTTCTGCCTTTTCAGAAAGTCTATAAATATTTCAACCTGTCATTATCAATTTTCAGTATGTCCATTTTCTCTAGGTACAAACTTTGGACAGGTAGTCTTAATGCTTTCTGTGAAAACTCAGAATACGTGGATACTAAATTGGAATGTCACTTCCCTAGAAAGAATCAAAGAGCCAAAGTATTCCCTTTTGATTAATATAGGCTAGGGTGACAATGACATCTACAGCCTCACAGGTAAGTTTTTCTCAGTGGGGCTCAACCAGATAACAAAGAATCAATCCATTGAATTCTTTGGATTTCAGGGCGATAAGGAGGCTCATATCAAAAAAACTTTAATGGAAGATTTTTCTGGAAAAGACATGCAACTACATCATGCTACATTAAGCAAGTTTTGGAGCAGAGGATGAGTATCAGAGAAGTTTCATCCATTTCTATCCCTAACTCAGGGGTTAGAGCATGGCTGTCTTAGCCTAAGCAGCTTCTTTTTTCTTGCCTGTTTTGTTTGGCTTTTCTTTACCCCTTCCCTTCTCCCCTCCACTGTTTCCTTCCTCTTTATGAGTCAATGTTTCTAATATTAGGAATTAATTTTGTCAATAACCAATAGGAACTCAGCCGGTCATTTCTATGACCGACTGTTTCAAACCAGACCCACCATTTCTAGTTCTCTTAATAAAAAGTGTAAAGTGTTATAATTTAGATGCATCCTTTGGCAAGGGATCACCAGCTACATGCCAGATATTGTATGCCTGAAGATCCATGGTCATCTTGCATGTGCCACACCCAACTCCTTTTCATTGTCATCTTTATCCCTAAGCCAGCATGCTTTCTCCTCCTATCCCACCACTTATATGTAGATCCAGATCTACCAGTGTCACATGTTTATATAATTATATATTACAGATAGATATCCTCTGTATTACTCCTCTTCTAGCTACATAATATTTAGATCTGGGTATCACTACACATTTTTTATGGTAATCTTCAAACTTCTATGGAAATAGTGAGAGTAGTGTAATGAACCTCATATCAGAGACAATGATACTTTATGTGTTCTTGTACCTTTGTGAGGGCCAGAATTATGACAAGCACAAAGTAGGTACTTTATACAAGTTTGCTCATCAAGCTGATTGCCTACTTATTAAATGTATTTCCTTCTTCAAAAATAAGGAACAACTTTGTATAATTTCATTCCTTGGACACACACCCCCTCCACTTGTTTTGTTTTTGTTGTTCAAAAGTGCACTTGTTGCAAACCTGTGACTATAGAAAATAACAGAATCAGGGGCACCTGGGTGGCTCAGCTGGTTAAGTGACCTACTCTTGATTTCAGCTCAGGTCATGATATCATGGTCGTAAGATTGAGCCCTGTATCAGGCTCTGCGCTGGGTGTAGAGCCTGCTTACGATTCTCTCTAACTTTCCCTATGCCCCTCCCTTTCTCCCCTCAAAAATAAATAGAATCAGCTTTTTTTTTTTTTAAAGACCATTTGGTCATCTTTCCAAAGTTTTGTATTTTTTAAATTTTTATTTATTTATTAAAATTGTTTTAATGTTTATTTATTTTTGAGAGAGACAGAGACAAGGTGTGAGCTGGGGAGGGGCAGAGAGAGAAGAGAGGGAGACACAGAATTCGAAGCAGGCTCCAGGCTCCAAAGTGTCAGCACAAAGCTGGATGAGGGCTTTAACTCACAAACTGTGAGATCATGACCTTAACTGAAGTCAGATGCTTAACCAACTGAGCCACCCAGATACCCCTGTAGTTTATTAAAGATGTTGTGCCTATTGACAGGAGAGGGATTTATAAAAAGCTTTTTCTTCTACTGAAAAAAAGTGTCTCTTATTATAAACTGAGATAGCAGCTATTTGAAAGTACTTGACCCTGAGAGATTAAATGCCTCTAAGAGAGGGGAAAATAATACGTACACCAAGACCAAATTCAATGCTAATGAAATCTGGAAGTTTGTTTTATACTTTACAAAAGAGGTGTTTTTTTTTTAATATAATAGTTCCTGGTTTTTTTCAGGAATTAAAAATAAAAAGGATTGCTGTCTGCTATGTTTTTGCAAAATCACCATCACATTGATTTCCATGTGGGGCTTGAGGAAGAAGTAGGCATCTGATTACAGGTACCTCTAGGGTCACAACCCTTTGTCTACTGACGTATCTAAGGCCTGTGTAGGTCTCTGGAGAAAACCAGTCTGGTTGGCAAAAGCATATTTGAACATTCACTATATTGTCTGGAAAACACTTGCCTTGAGATTGAGACTCAGCTGGCAACCCAACCAGAGTATAGTCTTTCTATTTGAGTGTATTAACTCTCACTCCAACTAATTTCTGATAATTGAGTAAAGAGCCCACATAGCCTTTGGCTTTGGAAAAAAATGTAGTTCCTGGAGCTCCAACTGATCTTAATTCTAAAATCACTTCATTTTGCTACAGACAACTGGTGGCCATATAAAACTACAAACATTCGGCAAAGAGGAAACCTTAATCCAGTCATAGGATTTTGAGCAAATGAAAACCTTAGAGAATGTCTCACTCTTGTACAGATGATAAAATGGGGATTTGGAGAGATTAAATGACTTGGTAAAGTCATCCAGATATTTACTGGCAGAATTGGATCTCTAAAAGCAGGCTCCTGGATCATACATAATCATCCTGGGAGATATTAATACTGTAAATGCCAGGCCCATATTGCATCCATTTTTTTGTTCCCACAAATTTTACTGGGATGCTTTCAAGCCTCCATTGGATAAAATATGATTATGACCATTATATTGCTAGTATCTGGTTTTGAACTCAGGCATTTAAGATCTAAAGTCTTCCTTTTTAAAACTCCAACTCTATTCTTCACTGATCAGAAATTGCCTATGGGAATAGGTAACAGCATCTTTTGGGGGAAAAAAAAGTATGATTGTTCTTTGCAGGGATGCAAACATCACATTCTACATTCTACTCTATTGTTTGGAGTCTAAAACCAAAGAAACTCTTCAATTATTCTAAACACTGTGACCTCAGCCAAAACAATTGACTGTTGTAGGCCTCTTTTTTTTTTCCCTCCACTTGAAAACAAAACAAAAATAAATCAAGGAGATGGCAAAGTCTAGTCCTGAGAGAAAGACTATCAGAACATCTCTTTGAGGTGCAGCTGTTTGGGGTCCTGCAGCCAGAATCATCCCTAGGTTAGCTTTTAGGAATAGAGAATAAATTTGCATCCACAAGTTTATTATTTCCTGTGCCGCATCAGGAAGGACAAAATCAGGGAAGACTAGCAGCTGAGACATCCACAAAGTCCCCCAGGAGTCTTTTAATAGTGATAGTCTGTTGCCTGACTTCCCCTGAGGCTGGATGGAGAGAAGTGCTTTTTAACAACACTACCAAAGCAACAAGAAGTCCTCAAAGGTCTAGTGATTGTAAATGGCAGTTTTGGGGCCATTCCTCATGTTACTAGACAAAATTCCTTGTTTACTAGAAATTTTAGGACTTCCATACTATTGCATGTGAGATTAGTGAGATTATACACATTTGAGTAGAGGCTTGGGATAATAAGTGTGATCAACATCTTCCCTTAGAACCTGAAAAGGTGGTTAGGAATATCTTAAACTAAGTTATTAATAATATTTTTGAGTGGAGAGTAGTGCTAAATCAGAATATACAAGGAGGATAGTGTGGCAAAAATGTTGCCTTTTGTAAAGTAATGTGTAAGTCATAATCATGAATTTTTGTATCTCGTTCTTCACTCTATATTTGAGTTATTTATACATATATCTGCATCCCTACCAAATTGTAGGTTCTTAGAGGGCAGGGATGTGTGTATAATTGACCCTGATATTCTTCAAAGCACAATATTGAACAACTGAATTCAAGGAATTGTTTTTATTCTAAAATGCTCCTGCCACCACCACCCACAATAGAGCCACAATTTCATAGAACTGTAAGATAAATGTTCATGAATTGTGAGACTAATTGCTTTTTAGCTGCAAGGTAGGACCTATTTAATTGAAGACTCCTATAGCTAGTGAACAGCTAGCACAAACATGTTTGTTTCAACCTTGCAAATGCTAAAGTAATTTGAAGCAAGCATTTCTTTTATTTTAGCACATGGAGTAAATCAGCAAAGGTTTAGGCATAGTTTTTATTAGGCTCTTGGGAGGTAGCTTATCTCCATGCATAGAATGCTTTTTGGGACCAGCTTTACCAGGGCGACCCAGCATCATCTACAAGCCCCACCAAGCTGGAAGAGCTCTGTGAGACCTAGATTGCCTAAAGCTGTTTAGATAATCTGTAACCATATTCTCTCCTTGACTATATGTACATCTTTCTTAATTGATAGAGTTATACTCCCATGTTTCAATTTCACCAACATTTATACTGTCTAAGACTAGTTACTGGTGCATCAAACAAATACAGAATATAGTCTATGCGCAAGAAAACACAATGGTACATCCTGGAATACTAAAGTGAGTAAGATCAAAACATGGAAGCCAAGGATATGGGAATAACTGCTCTGTGAAGACAGTGTCCTACAGACACCAAACCTTCAGTAGGTCCCTGGGCATGGTAGTTCCCGCATCAAAAACAAACAACAACAACAACAACTAAACCAAAAAAAACCCATTTATAAATGAGTGGATAGGTATCCTGGTTTGATCATAGGTATCTATCATGTTATTTAAGTTTCAGTCATTAGAAAAATACATAGTGAACACTTTAAATACACCCTAAAAGTACATTTATAAAAGATGCTAACGGCCTTGTGTACAAGGATTAAGGATTTTTCATTCAACTGAGGAGACAATAGGTATTGTTGAGTGTCTAACTAGTGGGCAGTGTGATTAAAACATTAAACAGCACAAGAGATAATACATGGTTTTATATAGGTGCCATAAGATTAAAATAGACCTTAAACGCAATGTGAGCAAATTTCATAGGAAAAAGCAATCACAATTGCTAAAAGTCCCTGTGTTCTTCATTCACTGACACATAGACTTCAATTCAAAAGGAGGGAAATAAGTAAAATACTCCTATTTCTTGAATACTTATTACTTTTAGGCTTTCTACTGCTATATGTCTATTTATACCTGATTTTGTTTCCCCTGCACAGCTATATGAATTCTGTGCTATTATACTCATTTTAGAGATGAGGAAATGGAAATAAGATTTAGTCATTTACCTACAGAGAGATGACTCCAAGTCAGTGGTGAAGCTGGACTCCAAGTCTCTCTGTCTCAAAGCCCCGCTCTTTTACCATGCCACACTCCTACCTGAAAACCTTGGGTGAAACCTTGAAGTAGGTACTAAGCACATCATCATGGGAATAGCCAATGTATGAACACGTTAGATATGAACACGTCTGGTGCTGCCTGATGAGTATCAAATTGAGATGCTCTTCCAAACAAATGGTATATTTTATTTCATTTTCTATAGTCCTTGCAGGATTTTGATGTCATTTCTAAACATAGGGGATTTGGAGATAACTTACAGAACCAGTAATTTGATAGAAGGATGTGCCCATTTGCAGACCTTGTAACTAGACCTCTCTATATGCCCCAAAACTGTATGTTTGGACTGTGCTCAGATAAGTGATTGAAAATTGGGTATTCCCATTTGTTTCAGTTGATCCTTTAAAGAATGCCTTCCCTTACAGAGAAGCCTGTATTTTCTTAGCTTTTCTTCTACAGCTTTGCACTCAGTGGATGCTCGATAAATATTTGATGTTGGCTGAGTAGGGGATGGTGATGACACCCTGAGTTGCTTTCTTTTAAGTCAAGATAATCAAGCTCTTTGCCAATCAAACAGAACAAATTAGGTGTTCTGTCAAAAGCTGGAGAAAACCCTGCAGTCATCAAAAAGTCACTTATTTTGAAATACCAAATATTTTCTTTATGGTATCTTAGTCTCTGTTTGGGATGCAATGCCCACAGGAATTTAGTAGTTCAGTTGTTTTCTATCATGTCATAATGTTCAATACTGTACTGTCAAGGTGATGAATTGGAGGGTTGGACAGGGGTTTATAAATCAGTCCCTAGAGACTTTGCATTCCGTCTTCCCAGCCAACATGAAGTGACAGGCATCTGTTAAGATGACTAGTTCAAAAGCTGAGAAACCTTTGGCACACAAAGGAGAAATATGACCTAGGGCACCCAGTAGACTGGGCCCACTCCATTCACACAGTCCATGTATGAAGAGACAAGAAGAAATCCTGAACCCTAGGGCTGGCTGTCGGTAACCTCTCCTGTGGCTCCATATGCAGTATTCACATAACCAGAATCGTGAGTATGGTCTAGGATGCGCCTAGGAATGAGCTGGTGATTGCTGACAACATGTAGGACTTGACCTGGAAAGAGCTCCACTCTGTGTGGTCTCTCAACAGCTAGAAGGGGGCCAAGTATCTTCTGAGGAAGATGAGATTGCAAAAGTGAAGGAGTTAAAGAAAATCTCAAAGAGAAATGATTAACAGAAAAAGAATATCAAGACCTGCAGCCTCCTCTGGGAGCAGTCCCAAGGACAAGAATCTTATCTGAATCCATCAAAAGGGTCAAGGAATTTGGTTCTTCTTCAGGAAGAGCAAGATGCAGTAAGGCAAAAAAAAAAAAAAAAAATCCTTCCTACTCCTGAGGGCAAGTAATAAAATTAATTAATGCCAACTCCCCTCCCCCAATAAAGTGCAATTATAAGGTAAAGAAAAACATAAAGAAAGCTATATGGTAATTTGGGCAAAAATCACAAAGTATATAACAGGTGTAGCATGTTGGAAAAGGTGGTTGCCTATTCCTTTTATTTTTTTGAAGGTTGGCTTTTGCCTTGACAGTTTTACAATTAATGTCTTATCTTTGAGTCTGTGTTTGCCTTGCTGAAAGAGATCATTATCCTGAGAAAATGTTCTATTCTATTAGAATTATTCTTAAGTAACTATTAATACTATTCTTATAAATGGATATAATTAACTCATAGACTGGCAGCTTTCTTTGAAATTCTCTCTTTTCTCCTTCCTGAGCTTATTCTAATCTCTGACTATAACTTGTAAACATCTGTCTAGAATTGATGAAATGACCTCATTTGGGTCCCAATCAGCTCAGCAGCAGAGACCGTTATGCTTCGGAACTGAATGCCACTGATGTAGGGTAAAATTAACGAACTAAAGAAAGTGTTGTAGAGGGAAAACCTCATAGGCAAATCCCTCTAAAGATCCTTTTTATACAGAGTTGGGACTTTAGGAGAAAAATGTTAAAGGAAATAATTGCTAGAGTAATAACTTATACATGTGATTAAAACACTCAATGTACTGAAAGGAGGATGTTTTCTTAGAAGATTAATTTGAAAAATAATGTGCCAGAGGCTCCCCTTAAGTGTCCTGAAGTCCACCTACCCTTGTCTGCTTCTACAAAAGGGTAGAGTTTGACCCAGCCTATTACCTCACTCTCTGTATTTCTCTACAGAAGCTCTTTCATCCAGAGATTTCAAAGTGTCTTTACAAATGTAAATTAACAAGCCTCATCACTTCTTTCCATAGAGATGGTTCATTTAAGTAACACAGAAATTTACAAAATGGCTTACTCAAGGTCACCTGAGAAATCCTTTGTGTAATCTGGAAATGGATATTCAAAGTGTAAAAATACCTTGCAGCCTCATTGCAGATCCAGACTACTGTATCCCTTGGCAAGTGCCACTGGAGGGTTGAATTATCTTCTTTTATCTTTACAGTGAGGCTTCAACCAGTTGGTCTTTTCTCAACCTCATCAGACTCCCACAAACCTGGAAACCCAGATGCCAGCCTTTCTCTTTCCTATCTTATCTATTCTCAAAGCTAAGTGAGGAGAGAACATGACTGTGTTTTTTAAAAGATTTTTATGAATTATTTTGATTAAATAAGTACTTGGCAATGTATTTTTTTTCCTCCCAAACTCTTATTCCAGTCAACAAATGTTTGTTAATCACTTACTTTGTTACCTCTCACTGTCTGGACACAGGGAACACTACAGTCATCTTTCCCTCCACGGGAAAGACAAACAATAAGCAAGAAACAGATATACCTTGGTCAAGTGCTGTGAAGATGATAAACGTGACCAGCTGGGTGAAGTGAGTAGGAGTGGTTGCGCCAAGGAAGGCCCCTCTAAGCAGAACTCTTTTTGCTTTCCCTCTGTGGGAAAGGGCCTGCCATATTGGAAGATGACTGAGGCTTAGAGCATGAGAGTGGACAGCAGGAAATGTGGCTTCAGAGTAAGGGCAAAGCTGTTGGACCATAGAAACGAGTGTGGAGTTTGTTCTGACACCAGTGATCAACCCATGATGGGTTTGAAGAAGATTAGTAACATGAACTGATTTATGTTTTATTTTATTTTTATTTTAAAAATCTTTTTAAATTTTATGTTAGCGATATAGTGAGAGCTGGGGAAAGGGGCAGAAGGAGTAAGAGAAAGAATCCAAAGCAGGCTCCATGCCAGTGGGGGAACTCAATCCCATGACCCTGGGATCGTGATCTGAACCAAAGCCAAGAGTCAGACACTCAACCAACTGGGCCACCCAGGTGCCCTTCCTCTGAAATATTTTTACCTGTCTCTACATATTACAACATTCACTAGACAGGCCCGGCTTTCTTATACCTTATGACCACTGAGAAAATATGCACAGGAAATGTTCTTTCCCCTTTAATCCTTACTGCACCAAATTCCCTGAATGCTCCAAAGTAAAACATTATTTCACAAGGGACGGACCTAGTTGCTTCTGTGGAGCTGATTCACCAGTTTTTACATCATAGATTAGCTGGTTTTCTTGCCCTTCTCACTGAGGAAACTTCAGTGTTCTTCTGTTTCATCTGCTCTCCCTTCCTGTGATCCTTACAGCACAAGGGCACAGACCTATGCATGACCTTTATCACTTGTATTGTCATGAAATGTTCCCTTGCTCTGATCTTGTTTGTGAGTTCTTTGAGGGCTGGGAACTATCTTACTCACCTTTGTATTTCCAGTCATAATCACAGAGCCAGGTCCAGGTGCTCCAAAAAGGATGAGCAGGTGAATGATCAGCCTTGTGAGAATATAACGGATTATCCCAAATTGGAACACATTTGAATGAAAAGGAAATGTGATGAATGATTATGCTGGGACAACAGTGTAAAGTTGGAGTAGACCTGTTGAACTAGGTTCAACGGTAACTTTTATAATCACTGTAATGAATTATGGGCCAAAGTATGAACTGTAAGGAGTGCTTGGGTGGCTCAGTCAGTTAAGCATCCAACTCCTGATTGAGGTTCAAGTCATCTCAGTTTGTGAGATTGAGTCCCAAGTTGGGCTCTGTGTTGATAGCTCAGAGTCTGCTTGGGATTCTCTCTTTCCCTCTTTCTCTCTCTCTCTGCCCCTCCCCAACTCGCCCATGCACTCTCTCTGTCCCTCTCTGCCTATTCCCTGCTCGAGCTCTTTCAAAATGAAGAATTTTTTTTAACTGAGAAAAAGTGTTAACTCTATAATTCTAGAAGTCTTTTCCAAGGTGCCAGTACTCCACTTGCCCTGGCTGGGTTAGAACAATGGTTCTTAAAACACAGGAGATGTAATAGTATAGGCAACGTTTGTAGGTGGCAAAGGCATCATAATGTAATTCCAGGTTCAATTCTACTTTAGCTTTTCTACTTATTACATACGTAATCTCTCAGTTTTGTGGAAGATTATCTTTAACCCCCTCAAGCCCCTGCTAATCTCACTTTTTTAATAAAAAATGAACAAATCTCAGATCAGAGCTTTTGAACAGGAAATGGTATTTGTTTGGAATTTAATGTTATTATGTTAATTATATTCATTTTGTGCTTTCCTTTTTTTCATGGCAAATAATGATCATTTTCCAGGTAGGATGAGAATATAAATTTCATTCTCCAATGAATCTTTTGAAGTAAAAAATATAAGATTTAAATACATATGATAAAGGTCTTACACAAATTTTGGCAAAAACCATGGAGCTATGTAAAATAAAATGACTAACATTTGGAAAACCAGATTAGACCAGTGATTTCCAGCCTTGTTTCCGAGCCTATCTTAAAGGTGTACATTTACAGAAAAATAGTCACATGAAGTTAATATAAGTTAATGTGATTTAGGAAAATAAATATGTCACATATATATCTATTTATTTTTACAATACTTTTTTGTTATAAGGATTAGGCATGTTTATTTTTGGAATGTAGATCCTAGAAAATATATAGTGGCATAAAAATTTTTTAAATCCATAGTGGCATAAAGATAAAAAAATACATAATGGAATAAAGACATAAAACACAGAATACCATACTATAGGAACAAACACATTTAAGATATGAGTTGTTTTCTTTCTTTCTTTCTTGTTGTACTTTTTGGAAAGTGATGTGATGATTTTAAACCTCAAAATGTTAATATATATGTAAATCTGAATTTACATAAAAGAAATGAAGGGCTCTGGTTTTGTTTATTAAAAACAGTTAACAATAGAATGACTTTAAGTATCAAACCCTCCCCTGTGTACTTAAAAGTTTAATTTACTCAAAATTTATATACATATAATATTGAGCACAATACTTATCAAGCAATTTAACACATATCTTTAATAAATAAAATTCCATACAATTTCAATCAATTCTAATGAGATGAGTGAAGGTTCCTTTTGGAAATCATGAACTTAAACCCTGAGTTTTCATTCTTGCCAGAGACATACACTTTTCAGTTCTTTGCAAACTTCCTTCCTATTATGGAAGGAAAAAACATGCCATATTGAGCTGTATTTTAAGTTTCAGTGAGAGGAAATGGCTTTGGCCCTATTGCCATACCACGCCAACTGGTGTAGGAAAATAATTAAACACTCATAAAAATGGTACTCGTGTTGGAAATGTCTACTTACGACTTTTTCCCCAAAGCAGAACATTAGCATGATGTAATATTATTACCTTAATCCCAAGCAGGCAACATGGTGAAACAACAGCAATGACCAACAAAAACAACCCCTCCACACCAATGTAATAACCTGGCGTTCCACTGAGAGTTTCGGTTTCCTCTCCCTCACTAAGCAGTTCTCCATTTAGAAGAATAACAACTCCACCACTTGATTTTGATGTTATAAGGTGAGAGAGGTTTAGATTATAGGATCTTGTAGTACTTTGTCAGGAAACATGATGGAGCTAAGAGGACAACTCATCATCTTGAAATATCATCCAGTAGTCCATTCCACCTGGTTCTACTCAAATACTAACAATTCTCAAGACTAAAGTCTCCAGTAAGACTAGAAATCCATGAGGTTGGCTGTATATTCTGTGCCTTAAACAGTGCATGGTTCCTACAGGACCCTTCAATAGTGTCAATTGAATTCTCCATCATTATAATAGCTGCTGTTTCTAAATGCCCAAGGCCTGGGTGGCTTGGTGGGTTTTGCACCCAACTCTTGATTTTGCCTCAGGTCATTATCTCCTATTTTGTAAGCTCAAGCCCTGCACTGGGCTGTGCACTGACAGTGAGAAGCCTGCTTGGGATTCACTCTCTCTTCTGTCTCTGTGCCTCCCTTGCTTATACTCGCTCCATCTCAATCTCTCTCTCTCTCTCACAAACACACACACACACACACACACACACACACACACATTAAATAGTTGGACTTAAAGAAAGTTTACCTAAGATGTCATAGGTGTTATGATTTACTATACCAATTCCAGTTCTCCTAACAGCTAAACCCATAGTGAATTATTATCTGCTTTGTCTCATTGAGGAAACAGGCTCAGAAATGTTAATATGCCAAGTTCACATAGTGAAGGGATTAGGATTCAAAGCTAAATATGCCTGATGTCAATGCTTCCGTTTTTAAGGGATTAGGATTCAAAGCTAAATATATACGATGCCAATGCTTCTGTTTTATTCTCCTACAGAATGGAAAGTGTTATATGACCTCAAAAAGGAAAACTCTACTGGTGGCAGATTCAATTTCTTTTGCGTGATCTAGTAACATTACAAAAAAAAAAAAAAAAACTATGTTGTTTCTGGGGATTTTCCCAATGGCTCCCCTCTGAAGGGTTTGGAAGAAACTTTAGTGACAGTTATTAACACTTTTAGGCTCTGTTTAAAAAAAAACCAGGATACATGTGTGTACGAGTAATATGTATATATGAATATGTGTGACGGTCTGTTGTTTTTTTCAATCCTTTGTTGCTGCCTAATCTCTCTTCAGCAACCTGGCAGCTTGGGGTGCTAAAGGGCACAGAGGGGCATCTTGACTTGATACCTCCTTCCTATCCTTTGCCTCTCTTTGGCAGCTGGGCCGCCTTTGGAGGTGACTGGGCAACCATGGCCAGAGACAGCTCAGGATCCCTGCAGCAGGGAGTAGAGGGCAGCGCAAAACAGCCCTCCAGGAGATGAGAACATCAAAAAGATTTGTTCACCAGAGTTTGCAGTTTCCTGCGGTTTTATAAATAATTCACTTGGGTAATGTTTTATCAAGAACTGCACAATTGCCTCAAAAGCCTGAGAATCTAATGGGCTTTGAAAAAAATTCTTAATAGGAGAACATCAAGGCTTTGACTGGATACCTTTCTCTTTTTCCTTCTTGGAAAAAAATCTGTAACACGCAAATGAGTTTGTTGTAATTGCCCACCTAGTGTGTAAAATTTCAGCTTCAGTGTCATGCTTAACAGGCAATGTGCTTAAGTATGGGAAGCCAGCCGAGCACTCAACATTTCTATTTGTTGTTTTTCTTTACCAGCCAGCAGCAGGACACTGTCCTCATCTTCAGGAAGAAGTCATTAAATCAATTCTTTATTTAACCTCTTTGCTGACTTATGTTCTCTGTCCTATGACAAAGATATTTTAGTCCACCTGCTCCTTATTAAGCATGAATTCCCTGCATAGTGTTTTAATCTACTGGTTTGCATTTCTGAACATACATCCCCTGCATGCAGTAATAGGAAAATCTGTTTCTCTGGTCACAAGGTGAAATAGGCAAGAAAATGTGAATGATTCATGAAACTCCATCATCATTGCTCGGGAGAGATTCTAAGTTATTTGCCAACAATGGGGACTCTTTAGAGAAGATGGATAGGATTGATTTAGTGGTAAAAGTGTGGGCTCTGCGTCAGATGACCTCGTTTGTAGCTAAGCTACACCACATGTGAACTGTGTGGCACTGACCACCCTCTTTAACTCTTGCTGTGTTAGCTTCCTTGCTTATTAAATGCAGATAGTAATTGCCCTTACCTAAGAATTTTTCCATGAGGATTAAGTAAGTTAATAAATGGAAGGCACTCGTGGCAGGGTTAGAGCACAGGACATACTTTGTAAATCTATCTGCTCTTGGTCATTCTGTCTCTGTGCACTTTCTGTGTGAAGCTCTTCCTCCCAATATGTAGCAAATGTTAATGTACACATCCTTCCTGGAGTTTCCACTCTGAAGCTGTGGACCTATCGGCTTTTCTGTTTTTGATTCTGCTTTCCATCACTAGGTTAAATTGAATGGATCGGTGCTGTCCTTTTGTACCCTGGATTTTCCATATAAGATTCCCACGGAAGGATGCACATGACCAGTGGACGAGGCAAAACAATGACGCAGTCTATGAATTAGATGCCACTCTTTTCCTCCAGTGACAAATCTATAGTGATCAATTTGAGCTGCTATGACTTTAAGCTTTTACTTTTTCTGCTTCTCAACAGATAATTGCTTTGCATTGTTAAAAGATAAACTGAGGCCTATTAAAATGTTTAAAGTTTATTTGAACAAAAATTGATTCAAATTAGACAGCATGTAATCTGGCAGACAGAGAGGAGCTCCAAGGAGTTGCGCACAATGAAAGGCTTTTATCGGCAGAAGAGAGCAGGAACAAGGAAGTGATAGTAGGCAATAGAACAGGTTGATAATTGCAACTTTACCTTCCATTAGGGGACAGCAGGGTCTTATCAGGCAGACTACCTAACTAGTACTGATAAAATGTTCCTTTTTGAGTAGTGAAGGATTCCATTTTTCAGAAAGCCAAAACTGTAATTAAGTCTTGCTTTGGTGGTATGAAGCTTAGCACAGGCAACTCCATTTTGGGCAGACTTATTACCTTGTTTTCAACAATTCCCCCTTTTTTTATTGGACTCTGCCAACCTGAGAGATGTTTTCAAAGTTTAAGGCATTAGTGCCACTCTCAGCTAACTCTGGGGTTCTCGCAGTTTTTGCTGAATCTCTGTGTTATCGATATTCACAGGTCATAACTTCAGATTCACTTTCTTTTAATTAAGTTTTTAATTTGAATTCCAATGTGGTTAACACACAGTGTTATTTTAGTTTCCGGTGTCCAATATAGTGATTCAACAATTCCATACATCAGCTAGTGCTCATCACGACAAATGTACTCCTTAATCCCCATCACCCACCCCCCACCCACCTCCCCTCTAGTAGCCACCAGTTTGTTCTCTATAGTTAAGAGTCTGATTCTTAATTTCTCTCTCTCTCTCTCTCCTTTTTTCCTTTGCTCATTTGTAGGCTCACGTTCTTTTAGTTGATCATTATCTCTGTTCCTTTTTCAACATTCTATTCATCAGGAGATCATTTATTTGTGGGAGGTTGGCTGTGAACATGCATTTTGAGAGAATTCAAAGCACCAGGAAGATTCTTATGACTAATATAAGGAGGATAACTTACAATGTTTGGAATATATTTTAGAGCCTTGGTCTCTAAGACCCAAACAAATGAGAATTAAATAAGTCAAAGAAAGGTCCCATCAAAGACATCACTGTCTTAAGCCAACTGGCTTGTTTAGTGATCTCACTTAACTGGAGTCCGACTTCCCTAGAGATTTAATCCAAGTGCAGCAGGTGGTATTGGTCTTAGCATAAACACCTTCTTCCTCAACTAAAATATAATTAAGGATTATACTATTATCAGAACAAGTTTGGTCAGAGAGTCTAGGGATTTTGTTGGGCAGCTACTGCTTGACCAGCAGACTCGAGGATAAGTGCAAGAATTAAGGAGCATTGTTTTCCGATGCATTAACAAAGAAGGAAAGCAAGGAGCAAAAAGGCAGAAGAATAAAGGTTTCAGAGTGGGGATGAACATTTTGATCCATGATCTTGGGAAAGCTGCCCACCCCAAGATGCTGTCTGCTTCTGGAGAGAAACCTCCCTAGTCAATTTTAATTTTAGATTTCCAGCTGGTATACAGTTCCAAGAGTCTGAAAGAACCCTTTTTAATTGGGCTTTATGAACCTAAAGTTCAGGTCGCTGAAGTCTGGCTGCTGTTTGGGTAGTGAGAAGGACCTGGAATCATCCCTTCTAAGGACATTCAAGGGCAGGTTTTGTTCTTCATAATTCCCCATCAGAAGAGTGGGAGAGAACCTGGAAACATTAGTTTGAAAAGTCATAACCAGATATTTGAGGAAACTAGAGGAATCCAGCATCCAATTCTCTTTACAGGTATTTAACACACCTCCAAGACAACGAGCAGGATTAGAATTTAAACACAGACAAAGGCCCAAATATAATTTTTCTCTGTATAGTCAACTTCATTTTACCAAAGATAATCACAGTGAAGCTAATTTGTTTGATTAAACTTGGTGTGATATTATTTACACAAGTACAGCAAGAATTCCTTTATAAGGAATCTCAGATTGAACTCTTTAAAGCCTTTTGAGGCTTGGAAACCAAGCCAGGGACTTGCCATCAGATGTGTCATCAGACTTCACCTCTAATACCTATAGATTGGCGTGGATTCTTCCCTTATTGAGGTTCCACAAATACCTTGTTTCCTGAGCCTGCTAGGTAAGGCAGCTGGGAACCTTTGTAAGCAAGGTCTTTCCAAGGGGCTTTACTGGCTCCATGAAGCCAACCTTAGTTCCTTAAAGCTGTGTGGTCCTATTTGAGCCTATGGGCATTAGCAAATATGACATTCCAGCAAAGGCTTTGGCAATATAACCAATGTTTCCAATTGTGTCCTGTTATAAGGAGAATCGATTCTTAGTGAACTTATGCAAATAACTATATTCCCATGAGAAGAATACTGAAGAGTTTCTGAATTCTCAAGGGATAAGACAGGAAGAAAAAGCAAATGTGTCATCTTTGTTTACAAAGCTATACTTTACAAAATTGCTTAAGTCATTGGTAGCTTAAGAGTAAAGGTTTCTGGGGCACCTGAGTGGCTCAGTTGGTTAAGCGTCTGACCAGCTCAGGTCATGATCTTGCGATTCATAGGCTTGAGCCCCACATCAGGCTCTGTGCCGACAGCTCAGAGCCTGGAGCTTGCTTTGGGTTCTGTGTGTCCCTCTTTCTCTGCACTTCTCCTGCTCATGCTCTGTCTCTCTCTCTCAAAAATAAACATTAATTTAAAAATATTTAAAAAAAAAAAGAGTAAAGGTTTCCTTAGATCTGGAAAAACAAAGCATTAAGGAACCAGCAAGGTTTCAAACAAAAAGTTACAAAAATTTTAATTATCTTCATCCATTCAGTCCCATGTAATTATTTCTAAGCAGATTTAATTACATATTGATTATAATTCTTAACCATTAGAATCCTAATTCCTTGTGAAAACTAAGGAGTTGGCAGTTTGGGGCTGTCTGGTACACTAGCATTCTGTGAATTAGAAAATGTATAAGTACATTGCATAATTTCTGGAAGTATATTCTTCCTGATAGTAAACTTTACATGTTTACTAATTGATATAAGTATCTTTAGTTCCACCGAAAGTAGAAGCCAGGAGTAGGGAAACCTGTATTCAGTAGGCAATGTTTCAGTATTTTGTTTTATTTGGAAATGCTCTAGATATTAAAAACCATCATCTAACATCTCAATATAACTAAGGTTTTGAGCTACCAAAAGCATTTTGGAAACTATTTTTAGGAAGGCATACCATAAAGCATAATTATTTTGGAAAAGTTCATTTATAAACTTTTATTTTACTTATGTCTATTTAATTTATTTATTGTTAACAATTATGTTTAGATTAGTCATGAAATTTCATGCGACATTAAACAGCTAACCATCACCTTTTAAAAAATATTTATTTTGAGAGAGAGAGAGAGAGAGCGAGCGCTTGTATGCATATATACGTGTGAGCAGGGGAGGAATAGAAAGAGAGGGAGAGGAACCCAAGTGGGCTCTGTGCTGACAGATGTGGGGCTCAATCTCATGAACCCATCAGATCATGACCTGAGCTGAAATCAAGAGTCAGATACTTAACTGATTAAGCCACCCAAGCACCCCATAAACAGCTACCCAGCATTTTAAGTTATCTTTCTTGCTGACAAATTATACAGGGATAACATGAGCTTATTTGACTTTTAGTAAACCTAGGTAGAATAAAAGTATTAGATTTAATTCTGATAACTCTGAAAACATGTCTTTTTAAATTAAACCAACAAACTTAAACAAGCTTTCTATTTCCTGAAGATTCTCCTAGGTCCTGTGATAGAGAAACTGACCCATTTATCCAACTACATTATCTTCAATTTGGTTCTTTACAAGAGGGAGAATATTTTCAAGTAAGATGGAAATCAAAAGATTCCTATTTTCTATATTTTTAAAAATATTTTTATTTATTTCTGAGAGAGAAAGAGAGACAGCATGAACAGGGGAGGGTCAGAGAGAGAGGGAGACACAGAATCTGAAACAGGATCCAGGCCCTGGGCTAGCTGTCAGCACAGTCTGGTGGGGCTTGAACCCATGAACCGTTGAGATCAAGACCTGAGCAAAGTCAGACGCTTACCCAACTGAGCCACCCAGGCACCTCTCCTATGTTCTATATTTAGAGCTGTATTTCTTTGCAATGTTTTAGTAAGTTTTTTTAAAAACTTGTAATGTTTACTTATTTTTGGGAGAGAGACAGAGTGTGAGTGGGAGAGGGGCAGAGAGAGGGAGACACAGATCCCAAGCAGGTGTCAGGCTCTGAGCTGTCAGAACAGGAGTTGAGGCTGTAAGTCAAAGACTGTGAGATCATGACCTGAGCAGAAGTAGGATGCTCAACCTACCGAGCCACCCAGGCACCCTGTGTTTCAGCAACTTCTTTCACAATGGCTTGAGGATGCTTTGCTTTCCTCTGGTTACATAGTTTCATTTTGGCTTAGGGGAGAATACCTAAAATAAATTCCTACCAGGCTCTGAAAATCAACTTCCAATTTATTCAGCTTCTGGCCATAGTATGATTTAAAAAAAAATTCTTTTGCATATCTTGTTAGGTTTCAGCTAGGACAAAAAGTAAATATTCCTGGCAGTATTGAGCAATCCCATGGTTACAAGAAGCATCCCCAGATTATGAAAAATACTATCCTCCCAAGATCCAGAGCCCAAAAATAACCAAAAAGATAACCAAAAGACAGACAATTCCTCCTAAGAACTAGGAGTTGGTGGGACCCGAAGCCACAAGGGCGAGTGCAACCCGTATTTCTGCCCTGCCATATTTTGGGGGGGCCCCAACCTGATGACTGTCAACATGAGTTCGTAGAACACAAAATGAGACAAACAGGAAGGAAGGAGCTGTCCCTGCGAGAGAGAGGATCAACGACCAATGGGTACTCAAAAGCAAATTCATGAGTCACAATTCAAAGACCTAATTGTTACAAATATTTTTGTTTTTTTGGGTTTTTCTTTCTTTGCTTGCCAATCTGAATTGCGAACGGAAGAGGCAAGGGCATTTTACCTTCCTCTCTGGCCCAGGCCCCACAGATCGCGCTAGGAGAGCCGCCTTTGGTACAAACGCTTACCCTTCGGTGGCCTCGGCCCGTCTTCCCAGAAGGCTCCGCGGGCCGCGGAGAGAGCAGGGCGCCCCAGGCTTCCCCGCCCGGTCGTCGGTGCGTTAGAGGAGAAACAAGCCTCCCCTCCCTTCACGGTGAGCGCTCGGCGGGGATGCCTTGTTCTGGAGGGTTCCTCACACGTGCACGAGCGGCCCCAGGACAGAAGCGCTGCGCGTGGCCGCGGGAACTCGAGGCCGTCTCTGCGGAGCTTCCCCTGCTCGGCAGCCTTCCCGCAGTCGGACTCGCCAGGCCTCGCGCCGGACCCTCCGGCCCTGCCCCCGGGCGGTTCTCACGGCGGACGCGGGGCAGCCGCGAACCCAGTCCCATCCGAGCTCAGTCCCCCTTCAAAGTCGGACCCGGTCCGCGTTCTAAGCCGGAACCAGGCCGGCCCGGAACTCCTTCCGGTTTGGAAGTCGGACCAAGTCGGCCGCGGGACTCTGTCTGGTTTCTCAGTCAGACCCAGTCTGCCTCTGGCTTCTGGATCCAGTCGGGAAGAAGAATGTTCCAGTTACGTTAGCGCTTCTCACGGAAAAGCTGCCGGGATCCCACAGGGGCGACCCCACACCTCCGGAGGCGGCGCGAAGCCCTGAGCTCAAGGGGCTTGGCAGGTACGGGGTCCGGTTGCTGGAGCTCGGGGGGCTCAGCAGGTACCGGGGTCCGGTTGCTGGAGCTCAGGGGGCTCGGCAGGTACCGGGGTCCGGTTGCTGGAGCTCAGGGGGCTCGGCAGGTACCTCCCTGGGTCTGGTTGCTTGTTGCTCCTGGTTCCCTCTTCTGCTCTCAGGACTGTGAAAACATAAATTTCACGACTTTATTTGGACAAAAATGGATCTGAATCCAGCAGCATCCAATCTAGAAGATTGAAAGGAGCTCCCAAGAGCTTTACAGAATGAAAGACATTTACAGCCAGTTAGGAGCAGGAACGAAGAGGTTCCACTACTAGACCAAAATGCAGGTTGGTTATTGGAAGGTTACCCTTTAGGGGATGGAGGGGTCTGTTCGGCAGATTATCTAACTAGTGCTGATCAGGAAATTTTTTTAAAGTTTTTTTTTTTTTTTTTTAGAGAGAGCATGGTGGGGGGGTGGGGATCAGGGCAGAGAAAGAGGGAGTCCCAGGCAGATTCTGCACTGTGAGTGTGGAGCTGATGAACCATGAGATCATGATCCCAGCCCATACCAAGAGTCAGATGTTCAAGAGACTGAGCCACCCAGGTGCCCCTGATGAGGGGATTCCTGATTGACTGGATTAAGATTCCACTTCCAGGAGAGTGGGAACTATAATTAAATTACACTTTGGTTTGGTGGCATGGGGCTTAGCATAAATGACTCTATTTTGGCCCTGTTGTCCTTTTTTTTTTTAAACAATACTGCAAAAGCACCATTTACAAAACAAACTTATTTACAGAACAAACTTTCTAAAGGTAATTTCTGAAGATTAAAGGAGGCATTAACTGTCTCAAACCACACAGGAATTTTAAGGAAAAAGGTTCAGATTTCCAAGACTTAGAATTTCTGAACTTTTTCTCTCCTTTTTTTCTTGTTCTCCCTCTCATCCTCTTTTCCTTTTCCTGTTTCTTTCCCTCTTCCTCTCTCGCCTTCTGCTCTTCCTTTCAGTACAGCTCAGTGTGTGGCATTGGTGGTTGGAAGTCTTCAGTGAACCCAGGTGTGTGAGAAAAAGGTGGTTTGACTCGATTAAAGCTTACTATTGAATGGGGCAATCAATAGTTTGGAAAAGTAGGTGTAGGATAGATCCAAGAAGTCTTGAAATGCCATGCGAAGGCACAGTAACCCAGAGTCACTGAGGATGAGGAGGCAGAGGGAATGAGATATATAACATTTTGTATTGTTCTGGGGCGCCTGGGTGGCTCAGTCAGTTGAGCGTCCGACTTTGGCTCAGGTCATGATCTCATGGTTCGTGGGTTCAAGCCCCGCGTCGGGCTCTGTGCTGACAGCTCAGAGCCTGCAGCCTGTTTCGGATTCTGTGTCTCCCTCTCTTTCTGATCCTCCCCTGCTCATGCTGTCTCTCTCTTTCTCCCTCTCTCTCTCTCAGAAATAAAACACTAAAAAAAATTTTTTTTTTACATATTTTGTATTACACTGGACATGAGATCGTAGCCGAATCAGGTTTTCTCCAGAATCCACAAAAACTGAAGTGTCATGGTTACTCTTGTAAAAATATTAAATGGGAAGAGTGGGCAGAAACAAGCTCTGTGTGTTGCGGCGACTCCACCCATCTCTGAATTTAGCCTTCAAACTTCAGCAGAGACAAAATGGTGGGGTGGGACGCCTGCAAGAGATAGTAAAGCAAGTTCTACCTTCCTGTTTCTTCCTACAGATGATCTTCTTTTCCTAGAACTAACCTGCCCAACTCACTTCTGCTCTGGTTTCTGTACCGAAGTACCCATTTTACCTTCAAGGTCTGTAGGGTCAGAACGTTTCTTTTTTCTTTTGGACTTTCTGTTTTACAAGGTACTTTTAATAAAGGTCCAGCAAAGCCATGGTGCTTCTGAAAGCTAGCTCTGTTTAAATTGTATCCAGAATTATAATTTCTTTAAGGGTGGCCATTCCTCTGGTAATGTGTATCACACTGAAAAAAGATATTTTGAAATTCTTTAACAGCGTATTAAAATGCAAATCGGTCTTCCTATTAAAGATTTCTGGAAGTTCTCTGACAACACATTTAAATGCAAATTGCTGAAGTGTAGATGCTAAAATTAAAATTGGGAACAGACTACACCTCCATGGAGGGGCTGGTGCTCTTAACAGCAGAGAGGAAAGCAGTGCTCTAGGCCGCTGCATTGTAATCACACAGTCACTTGGTGACTGCAGGAATCTGGACAATTCCAAAGGAAAATAGTCTCACCTCCCAGTTGCTCTTCCTCTTGCATTTAATTCTGCAAAGTGGATCTGAGCAGAGTAGGCTCATGGCAACCTAATACAATATAGACTTTTTTCCTCCTCTTGTGTCCTGTTGTCTGGACAGACAACGGCAGGCAAAACTCCTAACCCACTGGTATTATTTACTTTGCAACTCTGCCATACTCTATTTACAGCTCTTCTGAGATTTCTCCCCTTTCTCCTGCTCTTCCTAGAACTGGATTCTTCTAGGAGGCAGATCCCCATGGCAACAATACAAGCCAGTGCTTTTCCAATCCTGCTTTTGTGACCCTGCAGGGTCCCTCTAATTATTCCAGGGGGATGTTGTGGAACTCTCAAAACAGAATTAGTTTTAATTCACTCTAAATTTAAAATAAATGTGTGTCATTCTGTGGTTTGGGGCCACTGGATGGTAAAGAATGTGGACTGTGAGTAAGAGCGATGGTGGGAGTGAAATTAAATAATGATCTGTTCAAAAAGACTTCCAAATGTAGTGGCAGAGATTATTTCAGGATGGTGTGGTTTCTTCCCAAGAATGCAGAATGCACTCCTAGTCTTTAAAGTGTGGCTCCCAGGTTGATACTCTCAATAGGCTGGCTAGGAGGAAAGCCTTTCTTGGCAAGGCTGAACATTCCATCTTCTGACGTTTCTCCAGGTGATGTGTCCTTCAGACTTTTTAAAGTAGTCCTGGGAAAATATCCTGGTGCAATAGGTCTCTTTGGTACTCTTTATTGAATCCTCTGTTTAAAAGTAATTTTTAGTTATATAAATATACATGAATACATTTTTCCCTTAAAGTCTCTTTTTCTTAAACCCAGTACCCTCCCCTTATCCTGGGAGTTAACTCCTGTTGTGAACTTAATATGTACCCTTCAAAATGCTTATATGTGTGTCTGTGTGTATATATGTATATATATACACACACACACATTTATATATATGTATAATATATACATATACACAGATACAGAACTACAGCACATATATATACACACACATTTATATATATACATATATATGTATAATATATGCATATACACAGATACAGAACTAAAGGCATATATAGAACTGCTGTTAAACTCTTGTTTAAAAGTCATTCTAGAGGCTCCGTTGGGTAAATGTCTGACTTCGGCTCAAGTCATGAACTTGTAGTTCGTGAGTTTGAGCCCCACGTTGGGCTCCGTGCTGACAGCCTAGGGCCTGGAGCCTGCTTTGGATTCTGTGTCTCCCTCTCTGCCCCTCCCTGCTGGCACTCTGTCTCTCTCTCAAAAATAAATAAACATTAAAAAAATATATCTTATTGTAAAGTAAGATCTTTGTCTATCAGTACATCTTAGAGGATTGTCAGTTTTGATGTTTATAGCTTTAATTCATTTATTTGCTTTTATTGTTATATCATATGATTATATTATAGTTTATTTAGCCAGTTTCTTAATGGTAGGCATTTAGATTACTTATAATATTTCACTATTAAAAATAATGCTGCAAGGAATATTTTTGCATTTGGTTCATATTAGAGTAGATACTGAGAAATATAATTACTGTGAACCTAATTTTTCAAGGAATTTGCCCCTTTCTCTTAGTCTTCTATATCAGCATAGATTTAGAAACATTGCATTTTTGACTGGTAGGTTCTGGTTTCCTGAAAAGAGAGATTTTATTCCCTATTGAAACTCTATTCCATAACCTGTATAATTTGCATCACAATGGCAGTCATATCCTGTGTTTTATCTGTAGTGCAAGTGACAGGGCATAAAGCAGAGCTCTCAGTGACGGAGTTAAATATCATTTATTCAGTGTTGCTACGTACCCATAGATTCTATATTCTTCTCCAAGGGTCAAAAAGTTCATTATCTGTTTTTCCCCTAAGTATTTCATTTCTTTGTAAAGTTTGCTGCAGAGCAGAAATAATAATTTGCAATTGTGTAGTTTTTTGTGTTCTTTGGTGGGCCTCATAATTTCGAAATGGTGAATCATCTGGTGAATTCAGAAAGTGTAGATAGCTCAAAGTTGATAATGATGCTGATGCTGATGATGATAATGCTCCAGTGAGGTATTGGGAATCCTTGCTGAAGGAAAAAACAAAATGCTGAATGATTTCTTTTTGTAGAGTACATGTTAAGCTTAGTTAGGGAATAGATCAGCTTTTGCATGATAGTATTTATTTATTTATTTATATTTAAATCCAGGTTAGTGAACCTATAGTGTAATCATGGTTTCAGGAGTAGAATTTAGTGATTCGTCATTTACATGTGACACCCAGCGCTCATCCCAACAAGTGCCCTCCTTAATGCCCATCACCCATTTAGTACGTCCCCCTACCTCCCTTCCCTCCAGCAACCCTCAGTTTGTTCTCTGTATTTAAGAGTCTCTTATGATTTGTCTCCCTCTCTGTTCTTTCTTACTTTTGCTTCCCTTATGTTCATCTATTTTGTTTCTTAAATCCTATATCTGAGTGAAATAATGATACTTGTCTTACTCTGACTTATTTCGCTTAGCACAATACATTTTAGTTCCATCCGTTTTGTTGCACATGTCAAGATTTCATTCTTATTGATCGCCAAGCAATATCACATGATGTAATGTTAGTCACAAAAGGCCAAACTTGTAAAAGCACTTAGACCAACACCATCATATTCTTTTAAGAAAATTTGGTCTCAAAGAGGTGACGTATCTTGTCCAAAATCACTTACCAAGATGATAGTGGTAGGGTCAGCCTTATAAGTCAGATTTTTAAAAATTTACTTTTTGGTGTGTAGTTCTATGAATTTTGACACGTTTGCCAGTACATTCAGGATACAGAAAAATTCCATCATTCCAAAAAACCATGTGTTTCCCCATTGTAACCAAGTTTGACCTCCATCCCTAACCTCTGACAACTAGTGATCTCTGAAATAGTAGTGCTATTTCCAGGATTTCGTATGAATGAAGCATAGAGTAACCTTTTACGTCTGGCTCCTTATGTCATGTTGTTGAGTTGTTAGAAGTTCATTCCTTTTTTATTTCTGCGTTGCATTCCGTTGTGTGGACATCCTGCAGTTACTTTAACCATTCTCTCACTGAAGGGCAATTGGGTTGTTTCTAATTTCTGGTGATTACAAATAATGCTGCTGTAAATATTTGTGTACAAGTTTGAGAACATAAGATTGTGTTAATCTAGAGTAAATAACTGGCAGTAGAATTGCTGGGTCATATATTAAGCATATATTTAACATTATAAGAAGCCACCAACACTTTAACCAGAGTGACTACCATTTTGCATTCCCACCAGAACAAGGTGTTCAGGTATTTTCACCTTTGCCAGCACTTGCTACTGTTAGTGTTCACATTTTTAGCAATTTTAATATGTTAGCAGTGTATCTCACTGTAGTTTTAATTTGCATTTACCTAATAAGGAATGATGTTAGGCAGGTTTTCATGCCCTTGTCATTTGTAGGTCTTCTTGGGGGAAATGCCTGTTGAAATGTTTTATCCAGTTTTTAATTGGCTTATTTATTGCCTTCCTGTTGAATTTTAAAATTAAAAAAAATATATTTTCAGGATATAAGTACTTTGTTGAATATGTCATTTGTGGCTATTTTCCTCCCTATGTAGTTAGTCTTTTCACTTGCTGTCTTTCACAGAGCCAAAGCTTTCAATTTTGATGAAGTCAAATTTATCAATTTTATTTTATGGGTTGTGTTTTGATGTCATATCTAAGAGCTTTTTGCCTAACCAAACGTTTCAAAGAAATCCTTGTTGGCATCTAAAAGTGTAATAGTTCTATGTTTTCCATATAAGTGTAGGATCCATTTTGAGTTAATTTTTTATTTAACACATGAGGTATAAATACAGGTGGGTTTTTTTGTCTTCCATATGTTCAGTTGTCCATCTCCATTCATTAAAAAGGCTACACTTTGTCTTTATTGATTTGCTTTTGCTCTGTTGTCAGAACTTAATTTCATGTGTTTTTGAAATCTGTATTCTGCTCCGTTAAGCCATACAGCTATCCTTGCATCAATACTACACTGTCCTATTTACTGTAGCCTTATAATAAGCATTACAAAATCACATGAGATACCTCACTTTTGTTCTTAATTTTAAAATTGGTTGGGATACTTTAGTTTCTTTTCCTTTTCATTGAAATCTAGATAGAACCAGTTTTTCAAAATTTCAAAAAAAATCCTACTAGAATCTTGATTGGGATTGTATTATATCTTTAGATCCATTTGGGAGAGATTTTCGAAAAATCAAATCTTAAAACATTGGGGAAATTAAAATCCTACAATATTGAGGTTTCCATTCTGCACATAGAGTATATCCTTCTACTAATTCACATTCTTGTTTACCTTCTTTCATCAGTGGTTTAAAGTTTTCAGCAACAGATACAGCAATATTTTGTTAGATTTACCGCTAAGTATTTAATTTTTTGGAGCTTCAAAACATTTTTTTAAAATTTTCAAATGTTAATTGCTTACTGTAAAGAAATATGATTGATTTTTGTGTGTTGACCTTGTAGGATTGCAGCCATGTTGAACTCATTTATTAGGTCTAGGAGGTTTTTGATAGATGCTTTGACATTTTCCGTATTGGAAATGATAGTGCCTGTGAGTAGAGACAATTTTATTTCCTCTTTTCCAATCCGTATGCATTTTATTTCTTTTCGTATGTCTTATTGTAATGACTAGGGCTTTAGTCTAATATTGAATAGGCAAGGTGATAGTAGGTAGCCTTGCCTTGACCTCCATCATAGGGGAAAAGCATTAATTCCTTATTCATTAATTAGGATGGTTGCTGCATGTTTTAAAGAGGTCTTTATTCAGATTAAGAAAGAGATATTAAAAATAATTTTTTTAATGTTTATTTTTGAGAGAGAGAGAGAGACAGTACATGACCAGGGTAGGGGCAGAGAGGGAGAAGGAGACAGAATCCAAAGCAGGCTCCAGGCTCTGAGCTCTCAGCACAGAGCCCGACACAGGGTTTGAATCCATGTACTGCGACATCATGACCTGAGCCAAAGTCAGATGCCCAACCAACTGAGCCACCCAGGTGCCCCAGCGATCTGTTTCTTAAGTGCATTATGGTAGTGTGTTTTCACCTGGTACACTTCCTCTAAGTTTTTGAATTTATGGCCATAAAGTTATTACCATTCTCCTATAATCCTTTTAATGTCTCTGAAGTCTGTAGTGATATATTCTGATAGAGATAATTTGTGTCTTCTCCCTTTTTTCTTTGTCAGTCTGGAGGGAGTTTTATTTATTTTTCTATCAATTAAGTTGATTTTTTCAAAGAAGCTGCTTTTGGTTTCATTAATTTTTCTTCTGTTTTCCATTTTCTTGTTTATTATTTACTTCCTTCTGCTTGCTTTAAGTTCCATATGTCTTTCTTTTTTTAGTTTCTCAGGGTAGAAACTTTGATTATTGATATTAGAATGTTTTTCATTCCTTTTTCTTTTTTTAAGGAAAGTTTATTTAATTTTATTTTTAGTAATCTCTACACCTCGTGTGGGGCTCAAACTCATGACCCCAACATTGCAAGCTCTTCTGACTGAGCCAGCCAGGCTTCCTTGTTCTTCATTTCTAATACAAGCATTAAATGCTGTACGTTTTCTCCTAAGCACTGCTTTAGGTGCATCCTGTAATTTTTGACATGTTGTATGTTCATTTTCATTAAATTCAGAGTATTTTCTAACTTCCTTTGACTCCTGGATTATTTACAAGTGTGTTGTTTAACTTTCAAATTTTCGGGGATTTACTAGGTATCTTTCTGTTACTGATTCCTGGTTTAATTTTGTTATGATCAGAGAAAAAATCTTGCATCAGTTAGATTAAAAATTTTGTTTAAGTTTTTATGATGCAACATATGGTCTATCCTGTTGAATGTTCCATGTGCACTTGAAAAGCACATGCATTGTACATTATTGAATAGAGTGCTTTATGTCAGTTGGTCCAAATTAATTGATAGTGTTTTTCAGGACTTCTTGGTCCTTGTCGATTTTCTTTCTGCTCGATCTTTGAATTATGAGAGATGAGTGTGCATGTCTCCACGTTTCGTTATGGCTTTGCCTGCTTCTCCTTTCAGATGCACTCATTTTGCTTTGAATACATATTTTGAATATGTTATTAGGTACAAATACGCTTAGAATTTTTGTATTTTCTTGATGAATTGACCCTTTTAAAATAATTTTTGTAACATCCCTCTTTATCTCATAATTTTTCTTGTTCCAAAGTCTTAATTTTAGTGTTATGTAGCCCCTACTCTGACCGACTTGGTGACAAAGGAGCAAGAAAATAGGAAGAAAGACTTCTGAGCTCAAAGCAGCCTTATTTTCCACTTTCTCTAATCATAGCAAAATAAAGCTTTTCAGATTAGATAAAAGGGTGCATAGGAGTATAACCATGATCATGACTTAAGCTTGCCTGCGTATAACACAGGAGAATAAAAATATTAAATCAAACCAGCATTCCCCTCACAGTACTATCCATTTGGCTTCATTCTTGGACAGATTCTTCCCATGTTGTAGTCAGGTCACCAGTGATTTTAGATGGACAATGTTTCCTCAAAGTAACTCCAAGAAATAGAGTATCTTTCTCACAACTGTAATTGAAGTTCAAGGTTCACATTGATTGGCCTGGTCAAGGCTTTGTTCCCATCTCTGATCCAGTGACTATTATTCTGACTTTCTGGGTCTGGATTTGGAAACGGGGAAGTAGGCTCAGCCACTGATAGAGCACAGGCTGCAAGTGAGGAAAGAGCAAATCCTCCAGGAAATTTGGGGTCCTGTGAATATAAGAAGAAGGCATTGATTCTAAAAAGGCAAAACAAGAGCTATCTACCATGTAGGCAATGTTGAAAGAAGGGTAGAAGGCTGTGAAAAGAAACTTTTCCTACTTCCCAGTGTGGCTTAACAGTCTATTTTGTGTGAGAAGGAAAGCTTAAAGGCTGATTTTCTAAAACTCTAACAGTAACAGTACTCTTGAATCCAGGGGGGTAAGTGAATATACTGAGTTTTTGTAGTCCCTGATTTCAGCACTGACAAGTATAGTAAATGGTGCTCTCCAGTAATACTGAATGGCATATACAAAAGACAGACCAGTGTCTCCCTTTTCCCCCCCACTAATTGCTACCTGCTATATTTTGTTACTTATAAGAAATTAAGGAGCAGATTTCAAGTTAGAAAGATTGGTTTTCACATTAAAAAGTCAATCGGATATACTTCTTAATGTTGACATCTTTTAGAGCTAATAGGAAAAAATTACTGGGAATTAATTCTCCTCTTCCATATTTCTCACCATAAACTGGTTTCCTGGGGGTTCAGGGCTGAGTGTCACAGCCAGAATCCCTAAGTGATCATCAGAAATATGCCATGCCAGGAGCACATCACTGAAACCACCACCACCATTCTGCTGCCCACAGGGATGGGAGGTGAGAAGCT
Organism: Crocuta crocuta; assembly: GCF_008692635.1. Lineage (NCBI taxonomy): Eukaryota > Metazoa > Chordata > Mammalia > Carnivora > Hyaenidae > Crocuta > Crocuta crocuta. The sequence continues at coordinate 15,970,206 of NW_027530640.1, forward strand.
TGGAGGCAAAACTGGCACAAAAGACTGTGTCTGTCCCAGTCTGAGGGGAGTTTGTAGGAGGGTGTGTGAAAACTCTCCTGCAGCAGCTGTATCAAAAAAGAAACATTTCCTGGAAACTAAGAAAGAGATCAGAAGCTTAGGGAGGTTTCTCAGCCTGTTGCAAATGGCAAGGTGACTGTTGAACACTTCAGAAAATCCAAGAGCCTAAAATGAGTCCTTATCACATCTTTGGGGTAGGAAGAAAAAGGAATATGCTAAAAACATGGTTTAATGTTTTATTTGAAATCAGACATGTAGACTCCTGACATAGCTATCTTTTACTGTCGGAAAGCATCTCAGGATGAAAAGTTAACCCACAGCTTTCTTAACGTTTGTTCTTTCTTTTCCCTATTTATGGCTTTTGTAAAGTTGGGAGACCTTTGTGTGATCTGTATGGCCCAAGTAATATACTTTGAAACCAAGCTTTTTGTTTTTCTCAGACCGCTCAGATATAGTATGGATTTTTCACTAGGGTCTACCCAGACTCCTTCATAATAGACATGCTCCCAGGTGCTGTTTGTTTCACCCTACAAGTATGCAATTATTGGATCATGAAAGGGGCATTTCTATTTTAATTCAAAAATTGTACTACACATTGCCATCTATTTTGCAAACATAGAGCTTTGGTTTCGAAAGATCATGTTTTGTATTTGATATTCTGATGATCTGACAAAACTGCAAACCTTTTATTAAAAAACTAATCCCTTTATAAGCTTTTGCCCATTTTTTTCAAAATTCAGAGTAGATGGAACAGTTTTTAAATGCACAGATTTTTTGTGTTTCAACCACAGGCCTGAGTGGAAAGCATGATTGTAATGGCTGTTCCATACTAATTTCTTTTTCCCCCTTTAAGCCTTCTGCTCATGGTGATTGTAATTATCTGATAAAGGATTTAAATCATTGGCATCATTACTTGATGTTTTGTGCAGTCACATGTTGGATTTTGTTTTGAATCATTGCCAACTGCCAGGCCTAGTTTGATATGAAACTTGGAGGTTTGGAGATTTTTGTTTGTTTGTTTAGATAGCTCTCTTTCTTTCTTTTTCTTTTTCTTTTCAATTTTTTAATGTTTATTTATTTTTGAGGGAGAGAGAGACAGACTGTGAGCAGGGGAGGGGCAGAGAGAGAGTGAGACACAGAATCTGAAGCAGGATCCATGCTCCATGCTGTCAGCACAGAGGCTGAATTGGGGCTCAAACCCTCCAACCATGAGAGCATGACCTGAGCCTAGGTTGGATGCTTAACCCACTGAGTCACCCAGATGCCCCATCTCTCTTTATTTCTTTATGTTTTTGGCTGCTTTATTTTGAGATCATAGTCATACATCATATTTATCATAGCGTATAAGTGAAGATTTCTTTCTTTCCCCCAAATAAAAATATTCTTCTATTTAGATTGCATTGCAAATTGAGTGAGTTGTAGGTAGAGTCATAGGCCTGGATTGACCCATAGCTTCTCTAGCAGAGGCATCATTGTGATTTTCATTTTTGGGAATTGACTTGGTATTACTTCATCTATAAAGTGTTTGTCCAATTTTAAAGGGCTGTAGGATTTGTGATGGAAAATAAGTCACTTAACAAATAATACAGTCTTCTGCCTCTTCTACTGCAAGCCTTTAATTGAGCTGCACAATTTAACAATTCTATTTTACAGATAGTTATGAACACCTACCTTGATCCAGACCCCATGAGAGATGTGGGACTCTGAAGATGAATGAGACATTGTCTCTAAGAATGGGGGTACAGGTGGGAAAACAGATGTTAAAACAAATGAACATGTGCATTGTATTTTAGAGTTAGCCATTTAAATCCAGCTCCAAGATTTGAATTTATAAGAAGGAATTATAACTGTTTCTGTTCTTAATTTTAAGAATATGTGCACAGTCCTTTTATATAGATTGAGTTACCTAGAACTGGATTAATGATAACACTGTGAGTTAGGTAGCATGGTTGTGAGGAAGAATCTACCTCCCCTGGTCGCTAGGATGATGGCAGGAGTGGTAGCAATAGTGAGAGTAATGGTGATATTATGTCAGATCCCTCTTGGGCACTCATTGTGTCCCGAGTCTGATTCTAAATATATTCGATAATTTACCTCACTTTGTCCTTATGTAGTAGTCTAAATCCTCCCAGAAGCAGATGCCAAGACAGGATGAAGCAGGCAAGTGTTTTGTTAGGGAAGATGCCTTTGAGAGAAAAAGGGAGGGAGCCTGGAGAGGCTGGTGGGTCTGTGAGGTTGGGATGCAAGTTCCCCCTCAAATATGAGAGGGAAGGAAGGTTCGGTGGAGGTGTCTGGCGTTACATCAGTCTGAGGAAGGTTAGGCAATGTGGGCAGGGAGTCCTTGAGTCAAAATTAACCAGTAAAGGAGTCTCATGTCTTTTAGAAATGGGCCTGCCTTAATATCCTTCCTGTGTCCTGTTGAGGGTGGTCAGGGGTCTGTGTGTGTGTGTGGCAGGGGGCAGGGGGTGTGGAGGGTTGGTGCACGTGCTGATGTCCATTTCACTGGGCAGCTGCCAGGGTCCTTGGTTGCTTAATGGATTATACCTCCCCATGGTTGGGGTCTGTGTGTGCGTTCTCATGGCCACCATACTTTACAACAGCTCCATTTTACAGATGAGAAAATTCAGGCAACAGATTCAGTGATTTGCCCAATTTTGGCAACTCATAAGTGGCCAAGACTCCAACCCATGCCATTTGGTGTCAGATTCTGTGCTTTTAATCCCCAGACCAACTCCCAAGGCTATACTTTCGTAGTCCTTGATACTATTGAAACAAAAATCTTCACACCATTTACAAACTGAAATACCATATGAAGATCCGCAGCAGTATTTCTTTAACTTCAGACTACATACAGTCACCCAGGAGGTGCAAATGAATGTAGATTCTCCCCCTACAAATTCTGGTGTAGTAAATCTGGGGTGCGGTTCAGGATATACATTTTTAAGAACCATCCCTAGTGATCCTTTACAAATGATTCTTGAATCAGACTTTTACAAACCCTGCTCTAGAGAAAGAATACTGGGCATGGAAACAGAAAAGAGTGGTTTTACTTTTGATTGTGCCAGTTTCTAAAGTCTCAGGTTGCTTAGATTTGCCTAATTCGATTTACACATTTGCAAATGGAGATGATACCACAGCAGTAATTAACTAAAGAGCGCCTAGCAGGTTGTTGTGTTTGTGGGGCTAGATGTGAAGGCCTTGCTTGGTAATCTGGGGGAGCACTATATAAGTGTCTGCAGTTTTGCTGGCCACGACACCCTCAGCGGCAATATCCTCGCTGACAGTGTTGTTAGATGCTTGGGGACTCTGGTTGTTTGTGGGAATGTCATGTGCTTCCCATGCGAGAATGGATGTGATGGGATGAAGAAAATATTCATTTAATGTATGTCTTCCTCCAGCTTCCTGTGGGACCCGGATGTGCTAGCACTAGCACCCTACTGCATTTAACCCTAGGCATCTAAGGTTCTTATATTTCGTGAAAGCAAATTTCAGGCATCAACTCAAATGCCTGTCTGCTAAGGATTTAAGAGGATGAGGTTTAAAGCTGTGAGGTGCCGGAGCACCTGGGTAGCTCAGTCTGGTTGAGTGTCCAGCTTCGGCTCAGGTCATGATCTCACGGTTCCTAAGTTGGAGACCCATGTCGGGCTCTGTGCTGACAGCTCAGAGCCTGGAGCCTGTCTTCGGATTCTGTGTCTTCCTCTCTCTCTGACCCTCCCCTGCTCATGCAGTCTGTCTCTCTCTCTCTCTCTAAAAAATAAATAAAAATCCATTAAAAATTAAAAAAATAAAGCTGTGAGGTGCCTGTCATTGATATTTTTACCTGTCTGTAGAGACTGTTTATCACCGGTCTTACCTTACCCTTCCTCTATCTCTCTAGAAAGTAGTGTCTGGTAGGAGAGGGTTACCTGTTTTCTGAAATTGGGCACTGTCACACACCTTCCCTACATGGGTTCTGTCCTGGTGCTTTTCTTTTCTCCATTGTGCTCTTCAGCCGAAGATCTTAGGAAAGGAAAAAGCATCTATTTATAACTTGAGGTTAGTAATAATACTTGCCTTTTCTGTTTCAGTGTGGATCAGATGAGGTAGAGGCAGTCCCTTTCTTAAGAACTAATTGGTTATCTGGTTATGGTTACACAATAAGCTATCTTAAATAGTGACCCCTCCTTCCAAGCAGGGAAAATATTTTAAACTTTGGTTTCTAGAATTACATCTTATACCATAAAATTAAGAGAAATAACGAAAGTAAAAAAGAAAAAAAAAGAAAACCCAAATAGAGACTTTTAATAAACATTTATTAAGTATATAAAACCAAACAATAAAAACCTCTATCATAAATATTCCTTACGGGAAAATTTTTACATGGACTAAATTGGGTGAGATGCACTAAAATATATCCATTAAGATTATTATTTTTTTTGTACTGGAATTTTCCTTTTACAATCATAGGTATTCTTCTTAAACAGATTTCTGATGGAGTCGGTGTGCTTGAATGGCTCTTAATTACTAGACTAGTAAATGTACAGGGAGAAGCAGTTTCTATAATGCCTTCTTTTTCAAATATCTTTAGTTCTTTTATATCAGTAAGATCTTTCTTTCTAACCACCCATCAGTGATGTGCATTATAGGGGCACCTGGGTGGCTTAGTCGGTTAAGCGTCCGACTTTCACTTAGGTCATGATCTCGCGATTCGTGGGTTCGAGCCCCGCGTGGGGCTCTGTGCTGACTGCCAGCTCAGAGCCTGGAGCCTGTTTCAGTCTGTGACTCCCTCTCTCTCTGACCCTCCCCTGCTCACGCTGTCTCTCTCTTTCTCTCCTAGAAATAAATAAAACATTAAAAAAAAAAAGTGATGTGCCTTATAAACAAATGTCAAATTTTCTCTTTTGGCAATGTAACATTACCAAGATATTTGCTTCCAAAGAAGTCCCGTTTTTTATTTTCTTTGAATACCTGTCAGGAAGGGTAGTTTTCACCTTCAGCGATTTCAGCTGACGTCCCTGGAAGTCATCCCTGATGTGTCTGCCACTTCCCTTGAAGTCTGACTTCATTCCAAGCAATTATCTTTCTGTTCAGATAGAACTACAAGGATTATAAGGAAATTTTATCACTTTATTAACAATGATGTTGATTCCCATATACTTCAATGTGGATTACAAAGATGTGACAATCGAGGATGTTGACATAATTCAGAACATCGAGGGCTGGGGTTAGTCACTGAAGACTTTTTAGAGAAGAAAGGTGTTCGGTCTAGAAGTAGTAGTATATACATAATGCTTATACCTAGATGGGAAGACTGGGTCTCGGAGCCAAGGGAGCAAGATGAGAAGGACGGACTGCCTAATACTCTTTGATAATTCCTCAGTTGGCATTCTTAAGTTTATAATAGTGTCATCTCCTGGTCATTCTTTTTTTTTTTCCAGGTTAAAAGAATAGAATGTTATTTTTTATTTACTGCACATTTTATAATCTAGACTATTAAGGTCTTTTAAAATCTTTTATTTTTTTATGGAGATATAGTTTACAGATAACCTCGTGTAAGTGAGTTGTATGATATGTTGGTATCATACATTTATATTTTACAGTGTGATTATGACAGAAGTGTTAGCGAACTCCTGTATCATATCACATAATTATCATTTCTTTTTTGTATTGAGAACAATTAATATCTAGTCTTAGAGCAACTTTGAAATTTATAACATGGTATTTTTAATTATACTCAGTATAGTTATATTAGGGCTCCAGAACTGATTCATCTTTTCTCATATACCGTTGTTCCTTTCAAGCACCCTCAATTCTACCCCTGCGAGTATCCCTCACCTTCATGCCTGTATACATGGTGAATGTTTTTTCAGATCATTTGTCTTCCTTGGTTCTCCCAGACAAAGTTTATGGCTGTTCCCTCAGTGTTGCAATATACTTTTTTAGAGAGGAAAGTTTGCAGGGGCCCCTGCGAGGTTTACCTAAAAATCATTAGACCAGGGACTATTAAAATGAGATAACACTCAGAGGGTCCGGGGATGTAGCTGGAAACAAAATCTATCTATATTTTTATTAACCATGATCTTAAGTTGAATACTTATTTTTTAATTTTTAAAACTTTTATTTGAGAGAGAAAAAGATAGCACGAGTTGGGGGAGAAGGGCAGAGGGAGAAAGAGAGAATCTTAAGGAGGCCTCATGCTGAGGATTCACAGGGCTCAGTCCTACAACCCTGGCATCATGACCTGAGCGCAAAACAAGAGTTGGGGACTCTACCAACTGAGCCACGTAGGTGCCCCTTAAACTGAATATTTATTTTAGTTATGAATGATGGCCACCAAATAGGGTAATGTTAGCAGTATCTCTGATTTTGACAATAGTAGAAGTTACAGATGTTTTTGTATCCTATCAATTATTTTAGACTCTTGAAATGTTGTTTAAGGTCACTTCTTCAAAATTAGGATAATTATTAGACTGCTGCTAGATCTTGTTATTTAATGTACCAGTGAAGACACTCATATATTTCTGTATGGATTTAAAAGAGCACTTTCACTATTTTTCAGTGTTACTGGTTTTCTTTGTAATCCTTTGTCTTTTATTTTATGCATTTAAAAGCTTTCATATGAGAAAGGGCTCATGGGCTCTTCATCAGATTGCTCAAGGGACATTTGGCACAGAAATAGGAACAGTTGCACTATTAGCTCAATGAGGTCACAGCCTATGAGGAATATTGGTGGTATCCATACAGGCCCAGTTGACAGGAGTGCTATTTTGGGATATAGTGAGAATATCCTTGCTATGGTAAGGAATTTATCATTGAAGTCCTCGTTATTTCAAGATACTAATGAGCAGAATTTGATTTGATGAAATCTTTCTTACAGTGTCTTTTTTTTTCTTTTTTGAGAGATAGAGTATGTGCACATCTGTGTGCACTAGTGGGGAAGGGGCAGAGGGTGAAGAGGAGAGAGAATCCCAACCAGGTTCCATGCATGTCACAGAGCCCAATGTGGGGCTTGAATGTACAACCATGAGATTATGACCTGAGCCAAAATAAGAGTTGGATGCTTCACTGACTGAGCCACCCAGGCGCCCTGATAAAATCATTCTTTTAGGTAAGACAAATGGACCCATTTTCCTAGGATGGATTAGAGGATTGAACTCATTTAGGAATTTATTGTAGTCCCAGTTTGAGATGAGGAGGCCCAACCAAAGGTGGTGGCCATTAGGATTGAAGATGAAGAAATGGCCTGAACTACACAAGAGGCACAATAGAAGAACTAGTTAAATATGAACACCGAAGGGTTCTTTTGGGTGGGAAAGAATAAGAGTGAGTTTGATTGTTGTCTGAGTTACATAAAAGTGTTGTAGGTTTAGATGCTGGTGTGGCGTTTCATTGTGAAGCTAGGGATTTGAAAGCTATCGGTACAGAGAAGTGAATGACAGAAGTGGAAGACAGGCCAGAAGATTCAGAAAGAGTAGAAAGTTCCCAGTTTTCCACCTCTCGGAGCAACCTCTGATCTCTGAAGGCTTCACCCTCTGCAGAGTCAGGATCCCCAGGAGTCTGGGCTCCTGGGTTGCACATATTTTTAGGAGACAGTTATGCTACCCCACAAGGGCCAGTGTTCAGTAGCCACCAAGGACCCAGGGTGGTTTCAGACTGTGATGCTCACGAAATACGATTCCTTGGCCATCAGTGTCACCAAGCTTCTGTACAAAAGGGCAAAGTCCCAAGCACGTTGCTATGAAGCTCATTAGGAGCTTGCTACTTCTCTTTCCCAGCCTCCCTTCCTACAGCACCTACGGCATCCAAATCCCACTCTTGATGTGACTAGAGCTATTGTCTAACTGACCTCTCCAGTTCCTTTTTCTCTTCCGTTGCAATTCCTTCTCCCCAAGGCTTTCCTTTCTCTATTAGTTTATGACTTTTTTGCCATGTGTTTGATTTTGAAGTCTCATACTAAGTCTTTCAAGCTTTAAAAATCTTTGTGATATGGAAACCCCTCAAACCTCTACAATTAGCTGCTCCCCTAATTTGTTCCTTTTGCAAACATTTAAAGAGCCGTATGGATGACTGGTGTGTAACATTTTTCCAATGATTTAATGGTTTGCGTTTATTGTTTCTACAATTTTTGTTGTAGCTTTTGTAGAAATTTTAATTTTTATATTTTAAATGTTTGCTCTTATAAAGATGCATTGCAGCTTTATTCTTATATGTCATTACTCTCTCCGACTTCACCTATTGCTGAAATTTTATTTTGAAGTATCTTATAATTTGAGTGAAATTTGATCCATCTACAGAGACCTTCATAAACATTCATATTAAGCAGGAAGGATGGTAACCTGCTTAGCAGACTGCATCTGGAATATCAATTCCCATTAGGTCCAAGCCAATTTCAATGATGAACTAACCACAGAAGCATAGTTTAATAAAACGAAATATCCATTTCATTTCATTAGTCAGTTTTTATGTGATTAAACAAGAAGCCAATTACACTTTGCATATAATGTTAAATGTTTTTTAGAAGATCATCTAGTAATTTAACTAGAATATAAACCCTGCATCCTCTTAAATTAAAATTGCGGTATTTTTTTGAATGAATACCAATAAGTCATATCATATTTTGCTTTTGCTGACACTAAGAGGGAAATAATAAAAGAATAACTGGAAACATATTATCATGAATTTTTAAATAGCTGTGAACTTAATTTCAGTTGATACCCATAAAAGTTATGCTGATAACTTTATAATTCAGTGCTGCTTTTTTAAGATTGATTTTACTTTTTTAGAGTAATTTAAGGTTCACAGCAAAATTGAGCAGAAAGTGCAGAGAGTTCCTTTATATCACCAGCTGCCACATACGTATAATCTCCCTAGTACCAACATTCCCCACCACAGTGGTTTATTTGATGATGATCTACGTCATGATCTCCCAGAGTCCATAGTTTATATCAGAGTCCACTCTTTGTGTTATACATTCTGTGGACTGGACACATGCATAATGTCATGTATCCATCATTATGGTATCATACAGAGTATTTTTACTGCCCTAAAATCTTCTGTGTTCCACCTATTCATCTTTCCCTCTCCACAACCCCGGGTAACCAGCAATTGTTTTACTATCCATTCCAGAATGTTGAATTGTTGTAATTATACAGTTGGTAGCCTTTCCATATTGGCTTTTATTACTTAGTAATATGCATTTTAGTTTCCTCCATGTCTTTCCATGGTTTGATAGCTCATGTCTTTTCAGTGCTGGGTAATATTCCATTGTCAGGGTGCACCACAGTTTATCTTTCCATTCATTTACTGCAGGACATCTTCATTGCTTCCATGTTTTGGCAACCATGAATAAAAGTTCTGTAAACATTGGTGTGCAGATTTTTAAAATTCTTATTATTATTATTAATGTTCATTTATTTTTGAGAGAAAGAGAACCTGATGTGGGGCTCAAACTCATTAACTGTGAGATCATGACCTGAGCTGGAGTTGGCTGCCTAACCAACTGAGCCATCCAGGCACCCCCTTAGTGTACAGATTTTTGTGTGTACCTAAGTTTTCAGCTTCTTTGGGTAAATATCAAGAAGCACCATTCCTGGGCTATATGTTAAGAATATATTTAGTTCCATAAGAAACCGCCAGATTGTCTTCCAAAGTGGCCATACTGCTTTGCATTCCCACCAGCCATGAATGAGAGTTCTTATTGCACCCCACCCCCTGGCAAGCATGCAGTGTTGTGAGTGTTACAGACTTTGGCCATTCTAATTGGTATGTAGTGGTATGTAGTGGCCATTCTAATAGGTATGATGATGCAGATCTTATCATCATTTGTATTTACATATGGCTAATGAACATATAATGTGGAATATATTGTCATATGCTTATTTATCATCTGTATATTTTGTGAAGTTTCTGTTAAGGTCTTTAGCACATTTTTTTTTTTTTTACAAATAGTTTATTGTCAAATTAGTATCCACATAACACTCAGTGCTCATCCCCACAAGTGTCCTCCTCCATGCCCATCCCCCCCTCCCTCCCACATCCATCAGTCCTCAGTTTTTGTCGGCATTCAAGAGTCTCTCATGGTTTGCCTCTCTCCCTTTCCCCCACCATTTCCACCCTTCTTCTCCCCCTTGTTCCTCCGTCAAGTTCCTCCTAATCCTCCTATATGTTTAGCACATTTTTAAATCAGGTTGTTAGTTTTAGGAATTCCTTTGTATATTTTTTATAACCAAATTGGATGTGCTTTTGTACAGATTTCTAAGTTTGTCTTTTCATTATCTTAATATTGGCTTTTCCAGAACTGTAGTTTTTAATTTTTTTTCAAAGTGTTTTTTTTCTTATTTTGTTAAGTCATCTCTGCATCTAACATGAGGCGCAAACTCATGATCCCGAGATCCAGAGTCTCATGCTCTACCAACTGAGCCAGCTAGGTGCCCCAGTTTTTAACTTTAATGATATTCAAGCTATTTTTTTCTTTCATGAATGCAGCTTCTTTTTAACTTGATGTCTAAGATGTGTCTTTTCAAAGATTCGTAGAGATTGTTCATGACACATTCCCAGGTATGTACCTCACTCTCTGGGTATTTGTGGGTGTGTTTACACATGAACTTTATTTTAAATTATCTGGCAGGTTTTTTTTGTTGTTGTTGTTACTTACTGCATTATCAGATTATCTGATACAAATTTTGCAAGTCTATCCACAACTGACAGATTTATTTATTTTGTTCATAAATGTGCCTTTTCCTGATCAAAGTCTTAAGGGCTATTAACTGTGGAAGTATCCTTTGTATAAATAGCTTCTACTTCAGGTTGGAATTTGGGGAGAGGGAAGGAAACCTTTCTTCACTTATTTTATATAGAGTTTTCAGCCCTGTGTTCTTTGTTAATTGAACAAATAGATTTAGGTGGCAGAATAGTACCGTTAGAGCATGGGCTTTGGAGTTGGCTGAACTGGGTTAAAATCACTGCTTCACTATTTATGATATGCATATGCTAATTTAACCTGTCCACACTCTAGTTTCCTTATCGGTACCGTTAAATCCCTCATTCATCTATCATCAAGGAACATCTGCTATATGGAAGGCACTATGTAAGCTGCTATGGATAGGCAGGGTCTTTGATTTTTTGGAGCTTACATATGAATGGAGAGTAAAAATAGTATCTACCATATAAAGTTGTACAAATTAATATTAGTCAAGGAAGTGATAAGCCAAGTGCTAGACATGGGTTAAGGATAAGCCAAGTGCTAGACACATTATGCGTTCAATAAATGGTAGACATTTTTAATGACATTATTGTTAGCTTCTAAGTCTCCTGACCGTCACTGTTGTCTTGTTTCAGTGCCTAGAATATTTCATAGCACATATCTAGCTTTTGTCTTAGATAGGATTCTTCAGAAGCAAACTCTAAGAAAAGAATTATATACAAACAATTAATTAAGGAAGTTCTCCCTGGAGAAGCCAGTAACAAACTTGGGAAGTCAGAACAATAAAGTAGAAGAAGCCGAGGAAGGGCAGGATTCAGGCAAACTTCAGTGGGCATGACCAGATGTTTCAGGAGACTCGAGAATAAAGTACCCCTCAGAGCAGTTCCATCCTGAGACAAGAGAGGTATCCATCATTGTATCTGTCAGTAGTTGTCTAATGGAATCAAGGGGAACTATGGTGGGCAGAATAATGGCTCCCAAAGAATTCTATGGCCTAATCCCTTGAACGTATGAATCTATTACCTTCCATGACAAAGGATATTTTGCAAATATAATTAGGGATATGAACGTTCACATAGGGAGATTCTTCTGGGTTTACCAGAGGGGCCTAGTTTGGTCACATGAGTCATTAAAAGTGGAGAATCTTTCCCAGCTGAGGTGAGAGGGAAATGTGAAGACAGCTGAAGGGTCAAAAAGAAGTGATATTGTGGGCTTTGAAAATGGAGAAAGTGGGGCTGTAAGGCAGGGAACGCGGCAGGCTTTGAGTACTGGGAAAAAGACAAGAACATGAGTTTTCTCCAAGAGCCTCTACAAGGAAATACAACCTGGCAACACCTAGTGAGAACCATGTCAGAGTTCTAACCTATGGAACTGTAAGATAATACATTTGTATAAACAGAGGCACCTGTGTGGTTCAGTGGGTTAAGCATCCAACTTCCGCTCACATCATGATCTCATTCACATTGGGCTCTGTGCTGATAGCTCAGAGCCTGGAGCCTGTTTTGGATTGTGTATCTCCCTCTCTCTCTGCCCCTCCCCCGATTTCTCTCTCTCTCTCTTTTTCAAAAGCAAATAAACATTAAAAAAATTTTAATTGAGAGACATGCAGGAGCACCTTGGGGAGCTCAGTCTGTTGAGTGTCTGACATCAGCTCAAGTCATGATCACAGCCCCACTTTGAGCACTGAGCCTGGAGCCTGCTTCAGATTGTGTCTCCCTTCCTCTCTCCCTCTCCCCAGCTAGCATTCTGTCTCTGTCTCTCTCAAAATGTAAATAAACATTAAAAGAATTTGAATTTGTGTAAATAAATAAGCTACTAAGTTGGTGGTAATTTGGTATAGCAGCAATAGAAAACTAATATGGGGTCGTAAACTCCTAGGTATTTCAGGTTCTCTACTCTCTGCTCTTATGTGCAAAGCAACTCATTTCACCTGTGAGAAGTTCTCCAAAGAACAGTGGCAGGTGCAGAAGTGGGAAGCTAGAGTACATTAAAGTAGAAAAAACTCAGAAATGGTAAAAGAAGATCTGGGGAGCCACCAACAGTGTTTGCTTAAGTGCTCAGTAAGTATTTATTAACTGAATGGATGAATGAGTGAATGAACCAACAGTTGTATGTGAACAGCTGGAAAACAGGTTATATAAGAAATAACTTCCTCTCACAGTTAGGCATGTTGGCCATTCCCGTTCAAACAGAGTATTTAGGAACCAAGATGTTCTACATTTAATGCCTTTGCCTTGTTTTCCAGGTTCTCGAAGGGGCCAGTGGGCTGGAAAAGTAGAAACAAGCAAACTTTAAAGCTATATCTATGTTGTAGAAATCCTCCAGAAAATTCAACAATTCTTTGGAGAATTTCATTGCATTCTGAGTACCTGACTTGTAAACTGCTGTAACTAACCAGCTGGAGAATTCATCATCCTCTGGAGCATTTGGCTTGCTTGGCAGAAAAGAAAAAAAACAAAAAACAAAAAAACCTACCTAGGAATGGAAAAAAAGCGAAGTCTTTAGAAACACATGTTTTGAGAAGTCAAAGTCAAGGGAAAAAAAAGGCTAAAGGAATATTTCCCATTTTCTCTGTGGTTCTCCCTCCCTCTTTTCTCTTTTTCACTTTCTGTGCCTGGGCAGAACTCCCAAATGAATGGTCTTTCCCATGGTTAAGTTAGAATAAAATCTATGTATGCGAGTGATCGATTCCATATCCATGTTTTCGAGAGTCAGAGAAAGATAGCTGGGAGGAATACGGAATATAATGGAAATGAATTTGTTAATGTCCTGAATTTTGGGACATGATTTTTGTAATTTTACATGGTTTCAGATAATCTAATCCCAATAGATGCTTTAAATCTAATAATAAGAATATTTGTGGCTGCAAATAAGAGAAGATGTAACTAAAGTAGGCTTAAACAATAAGGAATTTGTGACCTCTTAAGAGGAATTCATCAGACAGGGCAGGTCCAGGATTGATTTAGTAATGCAGCTGAGGACCCGGTGCTTTTCATGATTCCGCTGACCATGTCACACGTGCCTCTGGTCATAGTCCCAAGTTGAGTGCAGAGGTCCAGGTTCAGACATTATGTGCAGATATACTACATAGGATGAGGAAGAATTTTACTTTAGTGAGTCCTCTTTAATGTGGAGTAAAATATTTTCAAGTTGCCTCCACACTATCCCAGCTTGCTTCTCTTTGGATCACATTGGCCATGAAATGATCACATTCCATTTACAAGAGACTTCAAGGCTTAGAAACTGAACATTTGTAACACTGTTTTCAGACTTTACAGTGGGAGGTCAGTTCTGCCAGTAAGGAGGAAGATGAAATGATGGTGATGGTGATTGGTCACTCAGCTCTGGGTATGGTACTTGACTGTTGAGATAGTGAAATGATATCATGTTGTTAAGTGCTTAGTATGGTGCCAACAGGTGCACCCAGTCTCAAGATGTCTTCTGGGACATGGTTCCTTGGGAGATAATTTTCTTCTGTGATAGCCATTTTAATGTCCACTGGCAACACCAGTCCAATAACCAAATAAGCAAGGCAATGTTTAATCACGTAAGGAGTCTCTCAGAGCAGGTACAGGGCTATTGTTTGGCATGTCATTGAAAACTAGCCAAAAATTCTTCACTCCTTCATCTTCCCCTTCCTAACAGTCCCTTGCTATCACAGCTATTCCCCACTGTACTTGGGTCTTTCTCCAGATCCTGTATCTCTGAATCCTTTTTCCTGTTTCCCTCCTTTCAGATGCAGCAATTTGTTACACAGATCAATGTAGTCTCTCTAGTATTCTTTCATTTTTCTTTTCCACCCAGTATCCTGATCAGCACAGAGAAGTCAGTAATGGAGCAAGCTAACAGAGGCTTCTCTCTTTTTTTTTTTTTTTTTTTTANTCTCTGTAACATGGGCTTCTCTTAAGAGGCAAGGAATAAAATAGAATGTTATAAATAAATAAAATGGAGCAATGTATTTTTCTTTTCCCCTGTCACTGAGCTGTTTGATGTTGCCTAGAGGTCCTAGACCATGGATCACTAACACTTTGGCAAAAACCTTCAAGCTTTTTTATTTCCTTCCCCAGAGAGGACCAAGAATGCAAACCACTTTGCCATTCATCATTAAGATCCACCATCTCTGCCTTGCTGACAGCCTTGCTGAATTAGAATCACACCTTATGACCTACATAAAGATACTTTGGCAAAACTTGAGGGAAGGAAGAGATCCTAGTGGTGTTTAACATGCTCTTGATTTTCTTTGTCATCGTGGTTTTAATTTCATTCTGCTCATAGTGGATGGTGACCATACAGACTTGAATTCATCTTTACTTTTAAAATTTTATGCTTTATTTTAATGTTGCTCCTATAAATGAGCTCTCTATTTGGGTTTCTTTTTCTTTTGCCACCTAATTGTACCAGCTGCCCTCTAAGTTTGAAAGGAGAATTAGTTACATCCACCATTAGTTTTATCACTTTTTTTGTGTGTATTGTCTGAAAGAAAGTGCTCAGACACTTAATTGCAGAAACAAGTCAATGCCCTGTACTTTTGGTATAATACTGCTGATTATGCCTTTAAGGGTTATTCCAATCAATGAAACTAGAGTCTGAGTAGGAAAATACAGGTTCCTTTCTATCAGGTACATTCTATTACCATTTTATTTTATTCACTTTTTAAATGTTCATTTATTTATTTTGAGAGAGACAGAGCATGAGCTAGGGAGGAGCATAGAGAGAGGAAGACAGAGAATCCTAAATAGGCTCCATTCTCAGCACAGAGCCCAACTCAGGGTTCAGTCTCATGACTGACTGTGAGATCATGACCCGAGCTAGAATCAAGAGTTGGACGCCTAACTGACTGAGCCACTCAGGTGTCCCACCCTCCCCCCTCTTTTTTTTTTTAACATGAAGACTTCTTCACTCACATGTTTCTTTTTAAAAAATATTTGATATATCTGTATCTGTATCTGTATCTATGGAGAGGGATATAGTGAGAATAGTTGGCATACAGTGTTACATTAGTTTCAGGTGTACAACTTAGAGATTTGACAAGTTTATACATTATGCTATGTTCACAAGTGTAGCTACCATCTGTCCTGTTAGATTGCTATTACAGTATCATTGACTGTATTCCTTATGCTTACCTTTTATTCCTATGACTTATTCATTCCATAACTGGAAGCCTTTATGCCTCAGATCTTTTACTATTTTAAGACAGAGCTCAAACAGAGAGATCTGTTATATACATAAGTGAGTCAACTTTGGGATCTCCACTTGCTTCCTTTGAAGGCCAAGACTATCTTTTGGAGCTAGGTGTTGATTCATTGGAAAACAGGGCATGTGAGGGGAAGCAGGTGGCTTTTATTTGCTTTCTAAAGAACCAAGGTAGAAGGAGAACCCCATTTCTGGCTGTGATTTAACAGGAGGATGTCTTGGCCCATTTCTTTTGATATCAATCATGGGATCAAGGACACGAGAGGATATGAGACAGAAGGATTGGGATCAGGGAGTACCAAGCAAACAGAGGAGTTTTCAGACTTTAACTCACTCAAGACTGTGCTTGTTTGACAGCTCTTTTTTATAAGAGGAATTGAAGCAGTTCTCTCTACACATTGGAATAAAAAAAGATTATTTTGTTTTGAGTTTAGGGAAATGTGATAAAAATAATAGCAAAAACTTGGTATGTTAAACATTTCACCCAAATCGTTTCACGCAATCCTTATGTAAGCCTCTGATGTTGACATTACTATCTTACTATTATTCTCATTTTATTGAATAGGTAAGAGGTTTAGAGAGGTTATGTAACTTGTTTAGAGTTACACAGCTGGTCCTAACCCCTACATTATATGGCCTCTCTAATATGGTGTTAGGACTTATCAGTATCTTTATGGAGAGTGACATTGGAAAACCTGTAATCAAATATGAATATCTTCATTTCAACCAATTCATTTTCTATGACCAAAATATTCACATGTCAGTGGGTTATCTGATTCACTTGATTCCTCTACTGAGAAATAAAAAAGTGTCCCACACTTTCTTTCCAACCTAATAAATACTGAGGAGTGATAAATTTTCACTTTTTACAGCTAGGTCCCTTGGCCTAGCGTTTTGGATAATGTGTATATGCTGGATTAGAATAATAGAGACAGAATGTTTGGATAAGAAATTAGATGGAAAGGACTGGTATTTGTAATTAAGCATAATAGAAAAATTAGAATCTCTTTTTTAACAACCCAGAAATACAGTGACATTATTCATCTGTCTCACAAGAAAAATAAGAAATCTATAATGCTGGTATTGTCAGCACAAAATTAAGTTTTATTGTATGTGGAGAAATGAAAGGATGTAGCCAGAAAAACTGGTCAGAAATCTTTCATGTCTGGGTGTCTTAGAAATCAAAATAGATTCTTTCATGATCAATATAACTGCATTGCTTCTCAACTAGTCAAGCCTAGAGGCTGTGGTTGACTTTAATGGAGCCGTTTGGCCACACTCAGATATGATCTAAGTGTATGCTTGTATTATTCTCAAAACAGTTTAGAGCCCCTCACATGGAATAGCATTGAGTCCAAGAAGATATGGACCCATTCAGAAACTGTAGGGCATTAAGTCTGTTGGACTCCTGATATAGCAAGTTACTCCCTTGCTGAAATAGACTAGATGTTTTATGTCCAGCATCGTAAAACATCTCTGCTTCACTGTCACCCTTCAAGTCCTTACTTTATATATTTTTCCAAATCTTTGCCACCTTCCCTGAATGCCTCTGCTAATTTTGAATACCACTTTTTACACCTTACCAGTTGTACTATTTAATAGGCTACAAATTGCTTTGCACTGTTTCATTGAGATAATGTAGCAGGAAGCGTCTTGTAATCCTCAAGGTATTTTGCTATGTAATTTGTTGTATGACTATAATATGTAAGTTATAATTGACCTTCTGTATTCAGTCATTCAATAAATACTTATTGATCATTCAACCCATGGCAGACATCATGGTAATTATAGGGGATATGAGATGAAGGAGCTATATCCCACTGGTGAGGACCTGATCCTCTGGCAAAGAGTACAGCCATCGAAGCTCATAATTAATATCAGTGTGGCTGAGTGAAGCAGAATTCTCCCAAAGCATTTCATGTCATTTGATGCTCCATCCAAAGCCGAAATATTCTAGGATAAGTGAAGAAAGACATGCTAAGTGGAATGTCTAGCATATCCATTGTAAGGGTATACCATGCTCAGGATATGGTGAGGAATTTGACTATGGTGAGGAAGGTGGAGCAAGATAAGCAATGGAAACAGAATCAGTAAGATTGTCCAGGACCTTAACAGCAATGCTGGAAGAAGTGGGATCTCTCCTCTCCTCTCCTCTCCTCTCCTCTCCTCTCCCCTCCCCTCCCTTCCCCTCCTCTCCCCTCCCCTCTTTTCTTAAGTTTATTTATGTTGAGGAAATGAGAGAAAGAGAACACGCAGGGAGGGCCAGAAAGAGAGGGAGAGAGGATCTGAAGTGGGCTCTGCACTGCCAGCACAGAGCCCAACGTGAGGCTCAAACTCACAGACTGTGACACCATGGCCTGAGCCAAAACCAGGAGTTGGCTGCTTAACTAACTGAACCACCCAGGCCTCCTAATGCAGGAAGAATTTTTGGTAGAGAACTGATTTGATTGGAGCCCTATGGAGGTTTAGCTAAAGGAAGTAAGGCCACAGGTAAGATCAATTGTAGCTCTTTAAGTAAGTAAGAAGAAAGACAGTGAATTCTTGAATTAGGCCAGAGTGTATACCTTGACTTGTTGACAAAATAGTAAGCTCTTTGTTGGAATATCAAGCATAGGTTATGTTTTGCTGGTATCTTGCTTTGTTCCTCATAGAATTCTATACACATTGTAGGCTCTTGGAAAACACTTGCCTTGTAAATAGATTGGGAATCTACCTCTGCTCTAAAAATTTACTTGCACAGTATAGTCAGGACCCAGGATCAGTAAACAGGATGTCTTTGATAAAGTTCTGTCATTTTTAGCATGGAAATTGCCACTTTGTGAATCATCCATGAATAAAAAGATGTCTTGACAATTCTCTTGGCAGCAAAGTGGCTGAAGTTTGTCCATCACAAACTCATCTTTGGGATCTTCAAAATAGTAGCCTTTAAAGATTTAGATATTTCTAAGATTCATGGAGATGAAACCAGTCTCAAAGTCATTTATTTATTTTTTTTATTCAATTTTGTTTTACTATTGTCTCTAATAATAGTGGTAGTTTTCATACATTGAATGCTTACTCTGTGCAGTCACTCTTCTGAGTACCTGGAGATATCTTATCATTTAACTTTTTAAAAAAATGTTTATTTACTTATTTGTTCATTTGTTAGAGAGAGAGAGAGAGAAACAGACAGATGGACAGACAGACTGTGTGGGGGAGGAGCAGAGAAAGAAGGAGAGAGAATCCCTAGTAATCTTCACTCTGTCAGCACAGAGCCAGATGCAGGACTCAATCCCACAAACTGTGAAATCATGACCTGAGATGAAATCGAGAGTTGGATGTTTAACCAAGTGAGCCACTTAGCTGCCCTTCTCATTTAACTTTTTACACAATCACTTTGAGGTAGGTTTTATTACAATCTCATTTTTAAAGTGAGGAAATTGGGGCACAGCTTAAATAACTTCTCTTGAAGCAATAGCTAGAGGAGAAGAATTTTTAACCCAGGCTTTCTGACACAGAAACACATTTGTCACCATACAAAAATGAGGAGAGACAAGCAGATTTCACACAGCACAGTAGTCTAGTGCTGGGACACTAAGTGTATCATTGTAAAGACATTGTAGATTTTGAGGGCATCTTTGCAGGCTTCACAGAGAAGAAAAAAAAATGAAAAGAAAAGAAGTGAAAAAGAGCAAGACTGAGAAATGATTTCCAAACAATATATGCTATCACAGTAAGTGTGCAAAGAATATTTTTGAATGAAGTGAAATATGAAAGGCAGAAACAATGGAGGATTTATGGTAGAGAGTGAAAGAGGGCCCTCCACCATGGCTTTGGATTCCATCCTTGGTATGGAAGAACCATCCATGTTCACTTAGAGTACATGAGTTTTTGGGAATGTCAGCTTCATTTACTCCTAAGCTGTTTCTAGACCCATTAAGAAATTCATAAATCTTCACCCACTGATTTTTCTTTCTGGTCAGAATCAGCCAAAATAACTCTAACTTCCCAAATAGTTATCGTACTTCAAATACAGTATCAAAGAAAGAATAACTTAACTGTAAAACAGCCCTTTTTGTCTGATTCTGGGTCTGAGTTTCTTATACTCCATAAAAGAAATTGCTCTGGTGTATGAAATATGTTCTCAAGTAACATGTGAGATTATACCACAGTTGTATGTGAAGATTGAATGTTTTTGATAATTTGATGCAGGCAGAATGATTAAAAAGCTCCCTCACCTCTTCCTTCTTCTTTGTTCTGTCTCTTTTAACTTGGATCCCTTTGGGTTGGCTATAACCAGAGGAAAAGAAGAGGGGTCTATAAAATGAGCAGCAGGATACTGGGAGATATGGAAATCATTTCTATATTGTAGAGGGGAAATCTAATTACCTCTATCAATCATTCATCAGTTTTTCCTTTCTTCTGTTTTGTTTAGTATTCAGTTATATAAGTGGCATCATTAGAGTATTAGTGCCTCCTCTCACAAGGCATGTGGTTGCGGGTCATTAGCAATCTTGACAGACATGTCAAAGAAAGCAGACCTAAGGTGGCCAGCAGACTTCCTCTCCACAGCAGAGTAGCCAGCTTTCTCTAGTTAACCCATTGTTTTCTGCAGATGTCATTGGAATTGTATTTCTGATGTGAACCCGCTGTGCTTCAACTAACCATTAATTACCTAACCATTAGTTACTTAAACTAAAGTAATTCCTCCTCTAGAGTGGTAGTAAAGCACTGCTTTATAGGCCTTTGAGATGTGTGTTAAATCCATTATGAATATTTTAAAACTTAACTAGCCCTTTTAAGATTCTCTAGGACCTCCAGGTGGGAAGGAGTTATTCAGAGATGGAAATGAACTGTGGGTGTTTTGTGTGGCAGGGGCAGTGGGAATGGTACAGGGCTCAGCCTCTTGTCAAAAATAAAGTTCCAAAAGTGATTGAACTTTTTATGTACGTTATCTCAGAGTGATCTGCACCTGTTTGGTTGTCATAAAAAATATTGGTTGAAGTACCTAAATATCCAACCTGGTTGGGGTTCAGGCTCTCCATCAAATACCTCTGTGACACTGGGAAATCCTTTCTCTTCTCTAGCTCCCATCTTCCTGTTTCATGTGAATTGGTTGAACTTAGGAGTTTAAATTCAAATGTCACTGGAGGCCTGAAAAAAACATAGGACAAAAGGTAGAAATAAGGTCTGGGGCAATTGGAGGGAGAGTGTATGTCAACCTGGCCTAAAGGTATTACAGCCTAAAATCCTTAAAAATATTTTGTCACAGAAAATATATCTCTGGGCAATGTTTGGCCATAGTTGCCAGTTTACCACTTCTACCTGATCTACCACTCCCCCCACCCTTTTTTTTGGTCTTAATTTTCTGGTTCTGCAAGAGATAATAAGGAAATGAAAGACTTAAATGAACTACCTTATAGCAAACAAGGACAAAGCAAATTATGTGAGGATAAAAACTGGCTTAGTTTAGATAGAACAAAAAAAGACCAGAGTGTCATAGTTAAATGTAAATGGAAAGGGAATCACAGAAAAGAAAAGGCAACAGAATCCTGAAATGCATCACAAAGGACATGTCACACAACATCCATAAGTCATTGTCCCACTGTGCTCAGCTTTGATCTGAACCTCATTGTGGGGGAATCCAGATGTGGTCCGTGACCCTTAAAAGGATGTGAAGAAGCTGAGAGGCACCTAGAGCTTAAAAAATGAAAAATTAAAGTTTCTTTGGATGAAAGGCTAAAGATGTTTGAAATTATTAGTCTGGAGAAGAGAATCTGGGTTAATTATGTTTCAGGCACAGGATGTATTTTCATGATGAAAATGTAGTTTTCTCCCTTTTGTGAGTGAAGACATTATCCAGAATACATGAACCTAAATAAAAGCAGTGGGACTGTGATTGTGTATTAGGAGAAATAGTAGTTTGTGTAGTAGGGTGGTAAAATGCTAGAAGGATCTTCTGAGAGATGGCGGTCATGTGTTGTCCTAGGATCATCAAGTAGACGAAGGTAAGTGATGAATCTGGTTATGCTGAAGGCAACGAGGGACCCTTCAGCAGTCCAGTCTGAGCCTGTCTTCTCGCTGTTACCACCTTGTGGTTGCCTCCCTCCATCGTAACAGAGGGATCTCACACAACATGATGTACTGGAAACAGAAAACTCACTGCCAGTGACGGTACAACATATTTTTCCCCCCTGAGCTGTCCTTTTCTGCACAAATAGACCTCATTTTTATCTCATTGTGGCTGACCTGGCATGTGGGAAACTCTACATTTAGCGTTCCTTAGAGCAGGAGAACAAACTGACTGACCCTCGCTTCACTCTAAGCCTAAGTCCCCAGGATAGAGATTTCATTACGTGTCATCTGGGGCAAGTATTCATCTTGACTAAAGAAATTGTTTCTTGTGGTAGGGTAGGTATTCCTGGGTAGGAGAATCTACCAGCACATGTGGTACTACAGGATGAATGGGCCCTAATGTGATCTAACTCGTGTCCTTATGAGAACGGGAGATGTAGATGCACAGAAAGAGACCAGGGCACATGTACACTAGGGAAGACCCTGTGAAGACACGGAGGACATCTGTACACCAAGGACAGAGGGCTTAGGAGAAACCAAGCCTTGGTCTTAGACTTCTTGCCTCCAGAGCTGAGGCAATAGATTTCTGTTGTTGAAGCCATCCAGGCTGTGGCACTTTGTTATGGCAGCCCTGGAAAACTAATATAGGTGGTCAGTGTAGTGCTTGGAGAAGTAGAGTTTATGGTGGGCTGAATAGACTCCAAGATTTCTGCTATACCACCGTAATCATTATTACTCCAAATCAGCAGAAGGCGATGATTACGGAGGGTCTTATCCAGTCATAGTGCTCCACTTCCCTGGCTAGGAGTTTGTAACCAGGTCCAGTATTGTGCTTTTCTAGGGCTGGAATAGAGAATTCAGCAGCCTGGTCTTGCTTTCCTTCTAAATTATTCTCAGTATCCTCTGGTGTGTACTTGATTGGAACAGAAACTTCAGGAAGGAAGGAAGTCATAGTATTTGGTGCTTTTGCAAACTGGCTCTGTGACAGGACACCCACCACAATCGTCCCCACTGCTTCTGCCCTGCAGCATAGTCACTGGGAGTCTTGTCCTACTCTCTGTGCTTCCCCACCTTTGACTTCCACTGGTGGAATGGAAGTAAGTTCACTTATATAGGGTGGAGTAAGTTCACAGCCCCACCTCATGCCAGCGATTGCCATTGGGACTCGCCTCACTGCTCTGTGGGCTTGACAGATTCCTCCACAGATGTAGACATGTAGGGATTAAATGACTTTTCCTTGGCCTGAATTGCTCACATCATTTCCTCAATTCTCTGTTTGACTTGGGCCATGGGGACCTGCCTTGGGATTGCCTGGGAGTGTGGAAACAACTCTTGGCATTATTGAATCTCATCTACAACTCCTCTTTCCCTTAGGATCTCGCATATTGGTACCAAACCTTTCTAAAGTCTCTAAAATAGTATTGGATACTAGCTCTTTTCTATGGAGGTCAGAGTTTGTCCCCTCTGGGAACTTCCTTGCTGTGCTGTAGGCAAATCCATTCAATTACATATTCTTTTATTTTTTAAAGTTTATTTATTTATTTATGTGTGTGTGTGTGTATGAGAGAGAGAGAGAGAGAGAGAGAGAGATTGAGAGAGAGAGAGAGGGCGGGCTCGGGCAGGGGAGGGGCAGAGAGAGAGCGAACGAAAGAATCCTGAGCAGGCTCTCTGCTATCCATGGACACAGGGCTTGCTCTCATGAACCAGGAGATCACTACCTGAGCTGAAATCAAGAGTCAAATGCTTAACTGATGGAGCCATCCAGGTGCCCCTCACACAGATTTTTTTTTAATGTTTTATTTATTTTTGAGAGAGAGTGAGTATGAGCAGTGGAGGGGCAGAAAGAGAGGGGACAGGTGATTTGAAGTGGGCTCTGCACTGACAGCAGCAAGCCTGATGCTGGGCTCAAATTCACACACTGTGAGATCATGACCTGAGCTCAAGTCAGATGCTCAACTGAGCCACCCAGGTGCCCCCCTTATAGTTATTCTTAACATACCTGAGTCAAAGAAAAATTCTGTCCCCTCTCTTCTCGTCTAGACATGTAATTCTTTTACCCTGAAATGGTTGATGGCTTCCCACTACTTCTAGAATAAAGCCCCGTTTGTGTGGTATTCAAAGATTTCTGATCAGATGCCAGCCCACCTTTCACACCATGTCTATAACAACACACCAGCCTCACAAGTTGACTTGCCCTTGCTCCGTTATCACTCCCCATTCCTTCAGTGGTGCGACTTTATCTAAAGCACCTTTTCTCTCATCACCATCTCACTCTGTCTATCTTTGAAATCCTAGATCAAGTGCAATCTCCAGAAAAACCTGCTCAGTCTCTCAAATTGGAATGAATCACTTCTTGAGTTACCATTCATGATTTTTATAACTCCATTAGAGCCTGGCCTTGCTCACAGATGCATTATTGCAGTTAAAATGTTTACTCTGGGATTTTCCACTTAACTCCTTAAGGATGAGGACAGCATCTTATCTTCCTGTAGATCTCCCTCCCCCCCTCCGTATTCTTTTACAATCATAATGATCATTTATTTAGCACTTACTGTATGCCACACTGTGTGCTAAGAACTCAACCAACATTATTTTATTTAATAGTATTTTGGGGCACCTGGGTGGCTCAGTCAGTTGAGCAGTTGACTCTTGATTTTGGCTTAGGTCGTGATCCCAGGGTCTTGGAATGGAGCCCTCCAACAGGCTCCATGCTTAGCGTGGAGCCTGCTTAATATTCTCCTCCTCTGTCTCACTGCCCCTCTCCCCTCCTCACAATCTATCTCTAAAATAATTTTTTTTAAATAGGCAATATTTTTTTTAAATGAAGCCACTGGAGTTAGAGAGGTTGAGTAACTTCTCCAAAAGTATACCATTCGTGAATGGTAGAGGCTGAATTCAAGCCCATTTTTCTCTGATTCTCAGCAAGCTGTTCTATAGTGCTGCCTTTCAGCACTCAGTACATGCATGCTGAATTGATATGGATGAAATAGGCTTTCCATTTTATTTTATTTATTTTTTAAAGTAATCTTTGTGCCTAGTGTGGGACTCAAATTCACAACCCTGAGATTATGAGTGACATACTCCACCAACTGAGCCAATGAGACACCCCAGGCTTTCCATTTTAAAACCCATTTATGTGAAAGTGAGTTCACAGAACAACCCCAGTCGCAATCACTGTTGCTGCAGCTGCCACTTTTGCTACCCCCTTCCTTTTCTAATTCCCATCCAAGAAAGTTGCCTAATAGAGGTTCAGGGAGATTAAGAGCCCCCGAGTGTCATTAAGGATCAAGGTGCATTGCTGATCTTGGTCCAACCATGCGGCAGCTGAACAAAGGTGATGTGTTGGATGCATTTGCCATGCTAAGGAAAGAACAGCTGAATGTTAACCAGCACATTAATCATGCTGACAGATGGTCTGCCTGGCTCGGGCTCTTAAACAGACTCTTCATATCTCACAAGCTTGCTCCCGTATACCTATTAGTCTGCAGGGAATAATATGAGATACAGGTTTAGATGGTGAGCCACACAGCCTCATTAATAGCAAAAAGAATAGATTAGGCTTTCCCAAAATTTAATTGCCTTTATTCTGTTTGCTCAAGACACTGACCCTTTTATTTCTGTCATAGCAGTCCCCTCCCCCTCTACACACACATATCAGCACCTTTAAAATACATGCTCACATTCTGGTCCCACATCCAAACCGTTCCCCAGTTACATCTTCACACATAGCACTGAAAATGGCTACCACCAACTAGTCAGGTAAACGTATATTCTGAGGAAATCTTCTGCCCTTGGCTTTATTTCTGCTGGCTCAGTGGGCAGATTCTAATTTGAACCAGGCAAAATTTAGTCTGCCTCAGGCTGGTGGGCAGGTGTTGGTTTTTGTGACTGGGCTGCTTGAATTGCTAGGGTATCTAGATACTTGAGGCTGACATCACCTCAGTAGGGCACTCAAGTTCCATTTGGGGGGTCTGGGCTCTTGGTGAATCCCATCATGCACTGGTGTGCCTGCCAGTGCCATGACCTATTATTTGTGGAGATATGTATTTCTTTGTATTGATATCTGTATATATGAGCTATGTATTTACCTAACTAATCTCTCTCATTCTTTCAGAGAGGAACAAGTCTTTACATATATCGTTATCTGTATATTCTTTCTATATATCATTCTCTATCTATAAAAATTTATTTTTAGTTCTGTATGGTATCTTTGTGTATATTTAAGAAACAATTTGTGAAATATTTTTTGGTCTCATGAAATTTTTTCGTCTTTTGCAAATGAGGCCCACTCAACTTAATGGATAAACATAGATGCAAACATAGAGAAAGCTCCCTTCTCGAGTGTGGTGGGGAAGGATGGAAGAAAGAAACTTGATAAAGAAAATAATAGTGAAAGCCAAAGAGAACAAAGAGTAACAGTGTCCCCCACCTGCCTATTTTTGTTTTTCTAATAAGAGAATTAACTTTTGTTGATCCCTACTCTGCATTGGGCAGTTCTCACCTAGGTCTCATTGAGGATCACACTAGGTCTTTGAGATGGGTTTCATCATCCCTTTTTCACAGAGACTGAGAGCCAAAGTAAGTAACATGGTCAAAGTCACCCAGATGGTTAAGTGCTGGGGTGAGGATCTGATGTGGGCTTATCTGACCCTGATGTTCACCTCTGTAGACTGTGATAAACTGTCACATTTTTTTAAACACATTTCACACTGCCTCTTCTCCGAAACAAACCAATTAGTAGTGAGAGGAGGTGAAATGTTAGAAGGAATCAATATATTCTCCTTTATTGCAGTGTTTAATGGACAGTTCTTTGCCAAACTGCCCAGTGCACTCTTGGAATACCTAAATTTGAAACTCTTGATCAATACACCCTACAACTCTGGGAGGGAAGTTACCCACCTGGACTAACAGCCACTTCACTAAACATCTAGGGCATTCATATCTCCTCTGAGCTTTTGTTTTTGTTTTGTTTTGTTTTTGTTTTTGTTTTGTTTCAGGCAGAAAAGATAACAGTGGTTCAAAGTCAAGCTGGTTTCTTGTAAAACCCAGGAGGTGTGATGTGGGTTGACACATTCTTGGCATATTTTGAATGAAGTCTTCATTGGTAACATTTGAATCTTCCAAACCTTGTTAGTTTGGGAAATGAGCCAGGGCAATTTGTAATCCTGATGACAGAGTCCTGAGACCAGACAAACTTCTGTTACTGTTCTGGGCCAAAATATTAGTACTCAATCCACTGGAGGTCTGGATACAGATGGCAGAATAGACCTCAGAGGCATATCCTGGAGGCTGTACATCTGCTCAGCCCATCTATAGAGCCATGGCTTCTTACATAACCCACGTTCCATCCCTAAATTTGAGAGACTCCCAAGGATATTCTAAGAGAAGTGGTTGATTTTGGGGTGTGGCTAGTGGTATATACAGAGACACACTTATTTGGGAGAATTTATTTCTTCGGGAACTTACTGAATAACGTGGAAGCAGAAGAAGGGTGGGAGGAGAGAGGAGGACAGGAAAATTTGTATACAGTGCAATTTAATTTATTTTTAGTTCTGTATGGTGTCATTGTGTATATTTAAGAAATAATTTGTGAAATCTTTTTAGGTCTTTTATGAAAATTTTTCTTCTTTTCCAAATGTGCTTTTTCTTAAGCCAAGAGAAACACATTTTTTTTAACTACTTGAAAATCCTAATGATTAAAACTGGGTATTAAAGTCTGATTCATATGACTGACCTCTCCAGTATACAGCAGAATTCCATAAGCTTAGAGCTGTGCTCCTTGAGTTTGCTGTATTTTTCCTACTCCCCACTTTGTATGGCTTAATTGGTTGGTGAAAATTGAAAATTACCAAAACTCAAATGCCCTGAGAGGTCTTAGGGTATCTTTCTCCCATCCTTGCTCCTGTGTCCGCCTACCTAATATTTAGTCCCAATGGGTAGATGTGGGGACTGGAAAAGAGCATTCCCCAAGTGCCAAGTCACACTCTGCCTCACAAGACTGCAGTGCTGGCTTCGTGGTCTTTTTAAATAGTGGTTTAGGTCTATTCTGATTGATTTTCCAATGCCTGTCAGTGGTTGATCTTTCCCACCAAGATGCATTCGCAGTAATCCTTTTCTTCCCATTGATTGGTTTAGATGTGGGCAAACCAGGCCATTTGGTCTTCTGAGACTTGGCTGAGGCTCTAAAGAGGCCAGTCCCTGTGAGACTCCACCTCCCCATCTTTAAAGTGGAGACAGTAGTAGTATCTAACTTACAGATTGTTATAAAAGTTACATGAGTTATTGTTAAGTAAATATCTAACACATAATAAACACTCAGTGAAAGGACTCTTACTGTCCTTTAAAATGTCCTTGCCTTTGATCCAGACATTCTGCTTCTAGGAAGTAGGCTGAAAACATAATTAATTATGAATGTGAGTGAAAATATATATAGTTAGATATAGATGTTCATTATAGTATTATTTATAATTGGGAGCTGAATTATCCAAGAATTATCCAAAAATAACTAACAATGAAGTTTTTGCTCCAAGGAATACTGTGAACCCATTAAAAATTCCGTAGAAGAATTTTATTCAGTGACAGGGCAAGCGGTTTAATGATATGTTATCTTATAAAGAGCAGATTGTTTTCCAAAGATAGAAATAAGATGCAACTATAACACAAGTATAAATATAGGTATATGAAGACAGGCAGGATATCTACCAACAGTAGCAGAGAGATGTTTTTAAAAATTACAGGCCTTAAAAAACTATACAAGTAATATGTTTAGCAGTACTTTTTTAAGACAGAAAAATACAGATATTAAGAAGAAAATAAAATCACCTCTAATCTTACTCACAGATTATGTTAACAATAATCTGGGAGAAATGACTTTCAAATCTTAAAAGATAATATCTGTTTTCTTGTTTCTATTTGTAAGCATTTCAAACCTTTCCTGCATGAAAATGCATTGCCATTTTACCTTTAAAATGTACTAAGGTCTACGCTCTTAAAAGCGTTTGGCCATGGATTTCTGCTGACACTCTCTGATTAAACTCCATTCAGCATATATTTATAAAGAGCCTACTAGACACCAGGCCCATTGTGAGATGGCTCACAAAAACATATGCTGTCTGCTCCCTTATACATAAGACTGTATCATACCTCCCAAAGCACAGAAAAAGGAACCGCACTTGACTTGGTTGTCTCTGTTCATGGAAGTGCGAGCTGGGGCTTCTGCTTCCCCATGTCCCTTCTGTCACATAAGCGGGGCAGAGGCCAAGGCTCAGGGACACATGCTCAGCCCCGTCAGTGGTGTCCATCATCCTTTATCCTCAGCACTCCTCACCCTGGTTAAACACAACAGTCGAAGCAAAAATAAAAGTGACTTCCAGTGCACCTTCATCCTAACCTCCCATGCTAATGAGGTTGCTGTCTTGTGTCCTCCCATGTAGCCATGCTGGGACTGCCTGCCTCTCCCTGTGGAAGGGAGCCAAGGTGAATTTAGGCGCCTTGTTCACTATATTCACTGCACTGATATGTCTTCAAAATGGAATACGATTTTCAGTCCCATTTTTTAGAATGAACACGCAGAAGGAGAGAGGGATCTCAGTTTTAATCTATGCTCCTGTAAAGGAGGGGCCTTCCACAAAGGTAGAATGTAAGATGGTACCTGTGAAGAAAGTGCTGGAGGACCCTCTGTTGAAAGGGCTGGGGAGGGTTCTGCTTTATCCCTTTCCTGAACATTTCTCGTGGACATTAGAACAGCTGTAAAAACACCGTGGCAACACAACTTCCCCTTCTGTGAGGGAAAGTGACAATGAAAAGGAAACTTGTTTTGACCTTTTTTAGGTTTATTTATTCTGAGAGAGAGAGCGAGTGCACGCACGGAGGGGCAGAAAGAGTGGGGGAGGGAGAATCCCAAGAAGGCTCTGCACTGTCAGCACAGAGCCTGATGTGGGGCTCAGTCTTGCCAACTGTGTGATCATGACCTGAGCAGAGATCAAGAGTTGGATGCTTAACCGATTGAACCACCTGGGTGCCCCTCTTTTGACTCGTAGGCAAAGCTGTCAAGTTTATGTCTCCTAAGCAGTCTGTAAGGGATAATTTTAATAACTATACTTCTACGAGTTGCCTTCAGTCGAAAGTGTAGATGGGAAAGGTAAGAGTGGTAACGATGGCAGGAGGTTGGACTAACAAGAGGGCATTGCAGAAATAAAAGGTGTAATGCATATGGCAGTGTAGCTCCAGCCTATATTCAGGATGTTTTTAGGATACTGAAAAGCTGATGAAGTGTGGTTTTTGAATTGGTGGTGGAAGTGAGTGTTTTCTATGGCTGTGATGAGATGAGAAATCAGTAGAAAACAAAAAGCAGGAATACTAAATATACTAAAACAAACAAAAAAAAAGCACATTAGCATTGATGGGTCAGATTCCCATCTGCTGCTAGACATAACCATTAATAAATTTTCAACTTTTGCCATCCAAAATTTTCTTTCAAACAGCCTGTGTATAGTTCCTGAAGCTATAGGCGAACATTTTTTACCTTGATGGCCTTGGGACCCCTCGTGCATGAATGAGCCTTAGCTTGTTGCTTGTGACCACACATGAAGATACCAAACCCGTCACTAGATTTTATTACCAGAGGGTAGATCAGAATTTAGAAATTGCAGCTACAGGTTGTTGTTGTTGTTTTAAATTCTGGTGACAGGAGCAATTGCTACGGATTTATAAATGCTGTCACTTTAATGGTACCCAAGGTATAGGTAAATTTTATAAACAATACTGCTCTTCCCTCTTTGGAAACCAGGGAGTGCTGACCACCTTCTTTACGATTACAACATCCTTGTTGTGGCAAGCTGAAGATTTATGTGATAAAATTGATCCATGCGGGTAGTCAACCCAGAATATTCAGAGCCTCCCGAACTATTTTTGCCTCTCAGTGCCAGTGGTATTGGTATTGGTAGTAAACATTTACAGAGCCTACAGTGTGCCAGGTGCTGTCAGTTATTTTCATGCCGACAGGGCTCTAG
Organism: Crocuta crocuta; assembly: GCF_008692635.1. Taxonomy (NCBI): domain Eukaryota; kingdom Metazoa; phylum Chordata; class Mammalia; order Carnivora; family Hyaenidae; genus Crocuta; species Crocuta crocuta. The sequence goes on from NW_027530640.1 coordinate 16,001,184, forward strand.
AATTAGTGTTTGGTGTATATTATCTTATTTTGTTTTTGCTATAACCCATTGAGGCAGATGCTATTATTATTCCTGCATTTTACAGATCAGAAACAGATTTAAAGGAATCTGTTAATTTGTCTAAGAGCATAGGAGGTAAACAGCAGGTTTTGACTTAGAACGCTTAGTATCAGGCACTATGTAGTTAAACACCTATTTATAACGATCACTGGAATGATCTGAATCATTTCCCTCTTACTTTCATTTCACTGGGAACAAAAGGGATTTGGCAATTAGCAGGTTTATTAACTAATGCAGGTGATTAATACAAATATTATAGTAAAACCCCGGAGTATTCAGATAATACTGGAAGTACTTTGTTGTTTTTTGTTTTTTGTGGTTTTTTTGACTGGGAGACATGAATTCTTTGGAACATTGGGGAGTGCTCAACCACAGCAAATTGAGATAAAGCATAACTGTCTGGGGAGCAATGAAAGCTTGGGAAGAGGAAATTTCTCCCGCAGGTTTTTAGGCTGTGTCATCTGCTGTTCCTGGAGTCAACATATCTGGTAAAAAAGTATAAAAGTATGCATTCTGTTCTTATGTAGGAGAGGTTGATCAGGCAGCCCAATAACAAAACCCTTGCTGGAGATTGGACCACAGACCCCTCAGAGAGCTCCTTGTGCGCAGGTGTCTTTTATCATCCAGCTAGCATCATGTTAGGTATTCAGGGCTTGTTTCCCAGGAGCTAGGGGGTGAAGCAGTAAAGGGCTACAGGATAGAGGGACGTTGGGATTATGTATACAAAAAATATGGCTGTGTCCTTTGCTTAACTGCACTTCTTTTAAAAATAGAAAAGCTATTGTTTTATTTGAAGACATAAAGGTTTTTCATTATATTTGTTGAATTGTTCTTAATAGATGCATAAGTATGTATGCGTGCATGGGCCCACCACACATACCACATGCACACCCCACACACACATACACACACACACACACACACACAGAAAAACAAATGAAATGTGGAAACCTTGGAATCTTCATGCTAAAAAACTGATGGGGTAATAAAAAGGACAGAACCACACCTCTTTGCCTGTTTTCATTTCTAAGTTTCAGCTTCCTGTCCAGACTTCTGTCCTACTAAAGCTTCTCTAGAAATCTGTGGTAAACCACACAAGTGTTCCAGCATGGGTATGCACTACAGACCATGGTGACTTTTGTGGCTCATGGAGAGGTACATCCATTGTCATTTATTAGGCCTCTTGTTAGACATGTTGTGATGTCTTTCTGAATGTCTAATATCTGAAGGTGTTTTAAAGACACAGGCACCAGGGCGCCTGGGTGGCTTAGTCGGTTGAGCGTCCGAGCGTCCGACTTTCGCTTAGGTCATGATCTCGCGGTTCGTGGGTTCGAGCCCCGCGTCGGGCTCTGTGCTGACTGCCAGCTCAGAGCCTGGAGCCTGTTTCAGGCTGTGACTCCCTCTCTCTCTGACCCTCCCCTGCTCACGCTGTCTCTCTCTCTCTCCTTGAAATAAATAAAAATATTAAAAAAAATAATAAAGACACAGGCACCTCCACGCTATAAACTGTGACAGTGGTCCACCCCAGGTTTCCTGAAGACAAGTGTGCTGGCTCTGACTTCATACATTTGACTTTGGGACATTAATTTGAGTTTCATCTAAATATTCTCTCCTGAATCATTATTCCAGTAAATCCTACAGTGGACCCATCATCCCTGAATAAATCCAACTGTGTAAAAACAGCAAATTTGTGCTATTTCTCTACTGTTTCTCCTTTGGAAAATAATTTCCTGAAGTACTCTGAACATCTTTTTCTGGATTAAAGAGAACTTTCCTTTTTACTACTTGTTTTCAAAATATAAAAATATTTTATCACATATAAATCATATACCACATACTATAGACATTAAACAAATGGAGAATTATATTAATTAGAAATGGAAGTTCTGTGACCTCATCCCAATTGTAATGATGATGATAATGAAAATCAAAATAACAGATTTTTTTTAATAGTTTATTTATTTTTGAGAGAGAGACAGAGCATGAGTGGGGGAGGGGGCAGAGAGAGAGGGAGACACAGACTCTGAAAGAAGCACCGGGCTCTGAACTGTCAGCACAGAGCCTGATGCGGGGCTTGAACCCATGAACTGTGAGATCTGACTTGAGCTGAAGTCGGACGCTTAACCAACTGAGCCACCCAGGCGCCCCAAAATAACAGATTTATTAAATGCTTTGTGCCACGCTCAGCTTTTGGACTCCTTAGCAGATGTATCTCTCATAATAGTTCTGGGGGTAAGTTTCCCAGCTTACTATTGACAGGTAGTCAGTAGTGAAGCCAGACCCTAATCACTATATTAAATCATATCACCGGGAGCCCTATGCAAAATGTTAGAAAAAGAAATCATAAAAGATGAGCTATGCACATCATAATACTTTATTTTAAACTATGTATCATTTATACATTAATTCCCTAACCATTGATGTAACACCAAGGCTATTTTCTTTAACATTTATTTATTTATTTTTTTAATTTTGAGAGAGCAAGAGCGCACAAGTGGGGTAGAGGTAGAGAGAAAGGGAGAGAGAGACTCCTAAGCAGACTCTGTGCTGTGAGTGCATACCCCGGTGTGGGCCTCTAACTCAGGAATTGTGAGATCATGAACTGAACCTAAATCAAGAGTCAGACCCTTAATTGCTTAACAGACCGAGTCCTCCGGGCTAGTTCTTAAGTATGGCTACACGAATTGGCTCTTGTTTTTTTTTCTTTTTTTAATTTTTAATGTTTAATATTTAACTTTTTTTTTTTTTTTAAGAAAGAGATGGAGTATAAGCTGAGGAGGGACAGAGAGAGAGGGAAACAGAGAATCCGAAGCAGACTTCAGGCTCTGAGCTGTCATTACACACAGCCCCACATGGGTCTGACTCGTCATCATTGATGTCATGACCTGAGCCAAAGTCAGACACTTAACCAACTGAGCCACCCAGGTGCCCTGGGCTTTTGCTTTTCTTAAATAAACAACACCCATAATACAATTTTCAGTTGAAACTTTATAGCAGGTGGTAAGATCTTCAAAGGTTTTGCTTGTTTTTTTAGCAATTAATTTACTTTTCATAGAAACAACTCTTTGTTCTTACATTTTATTAGTTGATGTAATTTTAAAAGGAACTGGGTCATTATAACAACAAATATAAAATTGGTTTTAATCAATTTGGGCACAAAAGCCACTGATTCTTGGTAAACCAACGGTAGATGAGGTGAGGCCAGAGATGCCTGGGGCTTACTAGCTCTAATCTCTCAGCACTGCCCTGGGCACCAGCCTGTACTTTTGCGGAGTGGCATAGAGCCTGTAGACACTTCGGTGAAGTCAAGTTCAGTTAAGAGAACTTCTTTGTGATGAAATTATCAGGCATGCTGAGAGGCACCCCTGCAGAAGTTCCTCATGGAGGGGAAGCTGTTCTCTTTTTTTTCCTGCTCCATACATCTAAGGAGGTGTGTTTATCAAAGCTGTTTATCTACCTCTTCTCCTAGTATTCTTTTTTTGGCTCTTTCGTATGAAGTTCATATACCTTTCTAATTTCAGTTAGTCTTGGTAACCACATCTTCAAAACACGAACATGAAAGCGTCCAGTGAATTACCCAGGAGGGAAAAATTCTTCTTTTTTTTTTTTTTAAATTTTTTTTATGTTTTATTTATTTCTAGGAGAGAGAGAGAGAGAAGACAGTGTGAGCAGGGGAGGGTCAGAGAGAGAGGGAGTCACAGACTGAAACAGGCTCCAGGCTCTGAGCTGGCAGTCAGCACAGAGCCCGACATGGGGCTCGAACCCACGAACCGCGAGATCATGACCTAAGCGAAAGCTGGACGCTCAACCGACTAAGCCACCCAGGCGCCCCCCAGGAGGGAAAAATTCTAAAGCCACTCCCCAGAGACGGGGCTGACACTATAAAGATGAAACATAACTGAAGAAATTAACAGCATAAATCCAGCATTAAGAACTGCCTTTTTGGGGGCTGGGGAGCACCTGAGTGGCTCAGTCAGTTAAGTGTCTGACTTCCATTCTGGTCACAATCTCATGGCTCGTGAGTTTGAGTGTAGGGCTCTGTACTAACAGCTCAGAGCCTGGAGTCTGCTTCGAATTCTGTCTCCATCTCTCTGCCCTTCTCCCGCTTGTCTGCTCGCTCTCGCTCTCTCTCTCTTTCTCTCTCCCTCCCTCCTCCTCCCCTCCCCACTCTTTCTCTCTCTGAAATATAAATAAACATTTATTAAAAATATAAAAAAGAACTGCCTTTTCCCTCCCCAGAGAAAGCCAACCTTGTTAATACGCATGGTCTGTAAGGCCCTCTATGATCTGGCCCCTGCCTCTCCTGCCACAAACAGCCTATCATGCTTGATCCTGCCATGCTTATTTGGACTCAGCCCCTCTGCCCTTGTTCCTTCTTGGCATGTACAGCCTCACCTTTTCGTTCCTGCACCACTAAGCACATTTCTTCAAATCCCTGCTCGTGCCCTCTTCTCTCCAATTCCTTCCTGGACTTACCTTCTGAAGCAGAGCCTAGGGGTTCCTTCCCTCTGACTTTACTGTGTGGCTCCGCCTCTACCCTGTATTTCTATTTTAGCACACTTCATCCAGATTTGCAATTACACTGTAGCTGTGTGGCACTCCTACAGTGTGAAATCCAGGAGGGCAGGGGTGGGGTTTTATTCAACCCGAGTCTGTGCTGCTGGTTGGCAAATAATAATGCCCAACAAATATTTGCTGAATGAATGAACAAGTAATCTGGAGGAAGCTTGCCTTCCACCCAGCCTCCCACCACACTGAGACTGGAAGGCATGCATGTTCTCTGGCTATGATGCATTCTCCTAACTCCAATGCTTCCTTTCAAGCATTCAAGGGGAGATTGAAGAAGGAAGCTTCCTGTAGTGGCCACCCTTGCAAATCTCTTTCTAGCCTTGAAAGAGGGATCAAAGTCACAGCTCTGAACTGCCTTGCTCAAGCCGTTTTTAGTACTTTCCCTTTGTAGCTAGGGACCAAGGGGGAGATTTTCTGTATATATTATCAGAGGCTTTGATCTGACTTGGTTGATGCAGTTGGAATGTTGTTCACACTACATTGCCAGTGAGATGATTGTATAATGCAATAAGGAAGGGGACGCCTGTGTGACAGCCCGGCGACACCGAAGAAGTGTATGAGATTATTACATTAGGAGCAGTGTATTCTCTGCAGATGCTGGTTTGCGTGCATAATGTGATTCTTGGGGTGCCACAGCAGGCATCCTCTGTTAGAGGAGGGTAATTGCATTACCTTGCCACTTTCAGACTCATTAAGGGGAAGCTTGAGCTCTCCCATAAGTATTGTGAGTCCTGCTCACATTCACAACTATTGCTCTACACTTACCTTTCTGTCAGGACTTGCATCTCATTGGCCCTGCCTGACAGCTGGACCCAAATACTTCTTAGCACTAGCCTAGGCCTGCCCTGCATAATTGGAGAGAAATCTCTTTGAGGATGGAGACACTATCTCTCTCTTCGCTAAAATGAATTGTGCCTACTACTGATGGTTTCAGGTGGTTCATAGATAAACATTTACAAAATTTTAATTTTCTATGTTTATGTTAATGTGTGTTAGAGTTAAACTGGCACATAAAACCTATGACTTTATAGATTTGATGTTTAGGAGACCAAAGTAGGTATTGAAGTAAGTCACTTTAAAGGAAAACTTAAAATTTGAAAGTAACTAGGACAGTGGATCTTAAAAGTTCTCAGCACAAGAAAAAAAACATTGTGACTGTGATGGATGTTAACCAGACTTCATGTCATGATCGTTCTGCAATTTATACCAATATTGAACGATTGCATTGTACATTTGAAACAAATATAAAGTTATGTCAATTATACTTCAGTAAAAAAGAAAATAATAAAGGAAAATATAAGAAAATAGTATTAAAAATAATTTGAGGAGGGGCACCTAGGTGGCTCAGTAGGTTGAGCATCTTGATTTCAGTTCAGTTCATGATCTCCTGGGTTTGAGCCCCACATTGGGACTGCTTGGCATTCTCCCTCTCTCCCTCTCTCTCTTTACCTCTCCCCTACTTCAAAAAAAATAAATAACCTCAAAAAAATAATCTGAGGAAATGGCTGAAATAATTAACGTGATATTCCAATAACCAGATTGTGGAAATACTGTCATGTAGTATAATTCCTGATACGTAGTAGGTGCTTGATAGGTATTTATGGGAATGAATGAGTGAGTAATATAAATAATACTACTAGTGGCTAAAGTTTATTATGTGATGATTTTGTGGCCAGTCACTGGGCCAGAAGTGTTACATACAAAATGCCATTTGGTTCTGACTTGTAAGTAGCCCTTTTGTCTTACTTTTGTAGATAAAGGAACTGAGGCGTAGATAGTAATGTACACAGGGTCACCCAGCTAGTGGCAATGGGCCTGCTCTACCTCGTCACCAAACCCCAAGTGCATTTCTTTGAATCCCTAGATAATAGATTTTAAAAGTTAAAATGGGATTTTTGTTTCCAGCTCCACCTGATATCCCTAAGGTGGTAAAAAAATTTCAACATGTTAAAGGTTAGCTGCATTAGCGGTGTGGTGAGGAGGGTGCTGCCACACTCACGCCTTGGATCAATCATGCTGCAGCCCTCCTGGTTGCACGGCATGTATATTGTGAGGTCTTAGAGGTCCCCGGACAAGCCTTTGAGGCTCTGCTCCTACCCCTTCCCCTGGAACCCCTTTTCAGCGTCACTGCCAACATTGTGAGAATGCTATGTCAGATCTTGAGCTGAGATTTCCAAGGACTTTGTTCTACAATGACCCAAACAAGACCTTATCTCAAACACCTTTTATGACAGCGATGGTACTCTGCTTTGGACACAGCTATGCTGCTTGACTCAAAAAGCTGCTCTGATGGTCACCAAGATAGGAATGTCAAAGGTGCACATGAAGGCTCCGAGTGGAGTAAGAGATTTTCAGAATTACTATACTATTTTTTTCTTGATGATTTTACTTATAAATGTATAAATAAATTAATAACTTATTTTGTCCATTTCACTTGTAAGTAACTATACATTTTAATTGACCAAAAGCTTCCCACCCCACTCTTTGCTTTATATTCATAGTATGCCTGTGCTGTGCCGGGCACAATGATCTATTAGCCAGACCAGTAAGAATGGGCTAAATATTGATTAAATCTCACAATCTGATAAATAAAACCTGGTTACATTCTTGAAAGCCATTCTCAGATCTTTGGGAAATCTCAGGACACCTCTTTCTATTTACCACAATTGTAATCTTTTTAACTTTAAGACTGTGTATTCTCTATAAATAGCCCCCACTTGGTGAAATTAGAGGGCTAAAAGGGAAGAGGCCTTTGGAAGAATACATTACAGAGTTTTCTTAGTTCATTAAAATTATAAATTGTTCCTTACATTTATGATTTCTTCTGTGTGAGTCATTTACTACTTATGATAGGACATGAGTGTTAAGGTTTGGAATAATTTCAGAGCTGAGTGACATTTTTTGAAAGCTGAAATGGTTATTTTTCTCTTCTTTTGTTTTTCACTTTTGTTTTCATGCATGTTTTAGGAAAGATATGGATCAGACCATAAGTAGATAATGGGGATCATGGGCATTTCATATATGAAGCAAATGCCACTTGCTGACAAAAACTTCTCTAGTATATCTGGGAAAGCCAACGATCTCATCATTGATGATTAAGACTGGAAAGGTTCTTTGACAGTCTTCTTTCTATTCCTCAAAATGTGGGTCCTGGATCTCATGGACTTCAGAATCACTTGGCGGGGGGAATACACATGCCTGGTTTCCATTCTAGACTTCTGAATTAGTGTCTCCAAAGGAGACCAGGAAATATAGATTTTTCAGAGGCTGCTTAGGAAATTCTTATGAACACAAGTTTGCTAATCACTTTATTCTGACCTCTTCATAGTGCCTAGAAATTGAGGCATAATGCAGTGAAGTGACTTATCAATGGTAAAGTAGACAGTAAATAACAAATCACCCTGCTTGGTTATTCAAAACCACCTAGGTGAGCTGCAATTTTTAATTCATTTGACATGCATCTTTCTGCCTCAGCTGTGTAGTTATGTAACTTAATTACTTCTTAGTTTGATTTGACGGCTTTATTCTATTAGATAAGATGTGTTAATTACTCTGATGGCAATATGTGGTAATAATGGCTCAGTGTTACATTAATAATTTCAAGATCATGAATAATATGCAACACCTCACTGTCTGAGCCATTATTAATTTGTTTCACCAGTGCTGAAGTGTTTAAAATTCAGTTTCAAGCATGTCTTCTCAGAGGAAAAAAGAATAATACATGTACTGAAAAACCTTTCCTTTATTCTGCTATTAACTCTGTCCTTGCTACACAATTTGCTGTATAGTGCATCTAATTAGGGAGGTACACATCCAATTTCATTTTATTTTTTAAAAATACAAGTAAATCAAAACAAAGTCTTTGTTGATAAAGGAGAAAGAACAGAGTCAATATAAATCTTTTTTTTTTTTTTTCTCTTTTACNGTATTCCATGGTATAGATAAACCACATCTTCTTGATCCATTCATCTGTTGATGGACACTTAGGCTCTTTCCATGTTTTAGCTATATAAATCTTGTATAATTTTATCACTTGTAATGAATCTCAAGGGAGAAGAATAATTCTACAAGTAGAATATTTTATTAGCTTGAGTTTTTGAGTACACATAAAGCCATGTTTACACAAACACACACACACACCTTTCTAATCCTAAACCTTCCTAGGATGATTGAGAAAGATGTACAGAGAACACGGGGCATAAGCTTGGAGGAACTAACACTCATCTTGCCACCATGAAAGGGATGTCTACTATCATAGGGAAAAAGCTGGAGGGAGGCATGAGACCAATTCCTGGTGACAAAATGTAAGTCCCTGAATTTAACCACACTTAAATCACATACTATTGTTTTGTACTGTTATACAATCAAAATATTCTTCTTGTTTTATTTTTTAAGCCTTTGTGATTGGATTTCTATCACTTGTAGCAACAACAAAAAGATATTAAACATTTAAAACACGTTTTCAAACTTATTAGTTTCCAAGAGTGGAAATGGGTTTGCACTGGGCACTGGGTCTTTCATAATTCCTCTTGAATCTCTGTTGTGGGCAGAACAACAGATTAGTTGGCCTGGGTTAGAGATAGGGTGACTATAGAATTTTCATCCAAATCAAAACACTTTTTATCTCTTATCTTCTTATTATGGAGAATCTTGAATCTATATAACAACAGAATAATAAACTGCTATGAACCCATCACCAAGCTTCAATGCCATCATTTCATTGGCCAATTTTACTTCATTTGTATCCCATAAAATCCTTCCATCTCAGTTTTATTTTTAAGTGAGTCTTGCGTGTCATCATTTCATTGGATCAAATTTTAAGAAGGAAAAGGAGGGACTACTATGACAGGATAGCTGGTGCAAACTAAAACTATTCCAGAAAGATTAGATTGATAGTATGGAATAGATTGAAAGTAAATGGATTGGAATCTGTGACCTTAATACCATACTCTGATCAGTGGAGATTATGGATCTAGGGCTTATTGAACACCATCTTAGTCTGTGTCCTCCAAGAAAAAGATGTCAGAACAGGATAAAATATGTAAGAATGTCATTAGGGAAATATCCCCATGAAAGAAAATGGGAAGGAAGTCAGAAAGGTTGGACTGTGATACAAATCTGACCCCAAGGGAAGGAGAAAAGAAGGAAGTGTGGGTAGAAATGTCTTGTGTTGTAGGTTATGCAAGATTCTCAGGGTGTCCTTGATCCAAAGTCAAATGTGAGAGAAATCCCATGTCTCCTAAGAATTGTCCAGTCCTAGTATGCCCACTGTACTTAGTCCTTGGCTCAGAGCAGCCCCTAGAAAGTGTGCTTGAGGTATAAAAACACAGTGTCAGTCAGTTTGTGCTGCTATAACAAATTACCATAGGCTGGGTGACTCATACACAACAGCAATTTTTTCCTCACAGTTTGGGGGGATGATAAATCCAAGAGTAAGGACCAGCAGATCTGATGTCTGGTGAGAGCCTACTTCCAGGTCCATTGATGACTGTCTTCTTGCTGGGTCCTCACCTGTGGAAGGGATGAGGGAGCTCTCTCAGGTCCCTTTTATAAGGGGAGTAAGCCCATTTGTAAGGGCTCTGCTCTCATGACCTAATTACATCCCAAAGACCCCACTTCCATATACAGTCGTATTGAGGGATACAGAGACCTTCAGTCTCTAGCACACAGTGATGAATTTCAGAATGTGGCAAATGAAGCCTTTGGTCTGTTTTTCTCATTGCAATTGGCACATTTTTACAGGCACCACACATACTGAGACTTTTTCTAAATATTATCACTCTAATGTAGCATAGTGATTAAAGTGTGGACTTGATCAGGGAGGCCCTATTAAAATCTTATTGCTTAGTAGTTTTGTGGATGTGGGCACATCACTTAACTTCAGTGTGCCTTATACATGAAATGGTAGTAACAACAGCCCTTATATCATGGGCTTCATGGGAAGATCAAATGGGATAAACTATACTAAGCAGTGCCAAGCAGAGTACATGGCTTATAGCAAGTGCCCAGTATTTGTTAGTGATGAGAATGATAATGATGATGATAGTAACAAACATGAAGACTTTATGAATAGGCCTTTTTAGAGGCCTTTAGCCATAGGTCCTGTTTTTAGAAACGATAGCTGAACAAATGATCTGAAATGAGTAATTTTATATCACTTAGGAGTTCTGGCGCTAAGTCTTTCAGATCTGTCTCATTTTCTTTGTTTACACTAAAGGCATCCTTTTCTGCCCTATTCCTGAGCCTTTGTAATTCACCATTCCTACTCCTTGGATTGCTTTTCCCACTTCTCTCCTTTATCTCATTGCTTCTTACTTATTTTTATGATTTCAGTTTCAGAATAACTTAATCAGGTAAGACTACCTTGACTCCACAGTCTAGTAAAGCTTCTTTTATAATATACCTCTTAAGAATTGTGCTTATAAAATTGCATTCCTTTTATAGCTAGGGCTTCTGTTAATGTGTAATTATACATTTATTCATATGAATATTTAATCATTGGTTGTCTTCGCCATGTGAGAGCAAGGATCCTGTCTGATTTTGCTTACAATTTAAATCCAGTGCCTAGCACAAAGCTAGCTTAGAACACACTCAAAATATTTGTTAACTAAATGAATAAAGTATATCTGCTTCTCAGAAATAATTGGGTCCTAGTCAGTTTATTCTTTGTAGCCTATTCATAGGAAGCTGCCTATAAAATTAGCTTGACAATATACTGCCATAAAAAAAGAGGAAGTAACCATCTAGGGCAAAGCCCTCCATGTCTTGTGTTAATTTAACTTAATTTATTTTTGTTATTCAAAGATATTTGTTTGCTTTGGTAAGAACACTTGATATGAGATCTACCCTCTTAACAAAATTTTAAGTGTACCACACAGTACTGTTAACTACAACCTTGTACAGCAGATCTCTAGAACCTACTCATCTTATATAATTGAAACTTTGTAACTATTGAATAGTCCCCTGGCTCCCAGGCCCTGGCAACTACCACTGTGTTCTTTATTTCAACGAATTTGACTATTTTAGATACTTAATATAAGTGGACTCACATAGTATTTGTCCTTCTGTGACTGGTTTATTTTTACTTAATAGGTGAAATAAATGATACTGGTTCATCCATGATGGTGTATATGGCAGAGTTTCCTTATTTTTAGGAGTGAATAGTATCCTATTGTAATATGTGTCTATTTTCTTTATCCGTTCATTCATCCACTGGTGGAAATTTAGGTTGTTTTCATATCTTGGCTATTGTAATGTTGCAGTGAGCGTGGAAGTGCAGATATCTCTTTGAGATTCTGATTTCAGTTCTTTTGGAGATACCCTCAGAAATGGGATTTCTAGGGGCACCTGGGTGGCTCAGTTGGTTAAGTGTCTGATTTCAGCTCAGGTCAGGATCTCATGGTCTATGGGTTTGAGCCCCATGTTGGGCTCTGTGCTGCCAGCTCAGAGCCTGGAGCCTCCTTCAGTTCTGTGTCTCCCTCTCTCTCTGCTCCTCCTCCACTCATGCTCTGTCTCTCTCTGTCTCTCAAAAATAAATAAACATTAAAAAAAAAAGAAATGGGATTTCTGGATCCTGTGTCCAGTCTATTTTTAATTTTCTGAGGAACATCACCACTGTTTTCCAAAGTGGCTGTACCATTTTATGTTCTGACAGTGCTCAAGCATTCTAATTTCTCCACATTCTCACCAACACTTGTTACCTTATGGGTTTTTTTTGTTTTGTTTTGTTTTTTTTGGTAATTAGTCATCCTAATAGGTGTGAGGTGGTATCTCATTGTGATTTTGATTTGTATTTCCCTAATGATTAGTGATGCAATCACTAATTAGTGAGCACCTTTCATACACCTGTCAGCTATTTTGTGTGTTTTCTTTGGAATGTCTATTCAAGTCCTTTGCCTTCTTAAAAATCAAATTACTATGATTTTTTTTATTATTGAGTTGTAGGATTTCCTTATATATTTTGAATATTAATCCTTTATCAAATAATGTAATTTTCAATTACTCTCTCCCATTCTGTAGGTTAGCTATTCATTGTGTTGATTTTTTTTCCTCTGCATAAGGTTTTTGTCTGTTTTTGCTTTTATTACCTGTGCTTTCAAGTGTCATGTCCAAGAAATCATGGCCAACACAGAAGTCATGAAGCTTCTCCCTGTGTTTTCTTCTAGGAGTTTCACAGTTTCAAATCTGATATTTAGGTCTTTAATACAATTAAACGGATTTTGGTGTATGGTGTAAGATAAGGTTACAGTTTCATGCTTTCACATGTGAATATTCAGTTTTCATGACTCTGTTATTTAAGAAAACCTTAAAGGCTCCACACAAAACTGTTAGAACTAGTAAGTTTCAGGATGCAGATGCCATCATACAAAAACCAGTTGTTTCTGCATGCTAACAATGAACTATCCAATAAGGAAATTAAAAAAAGAACTCTGATTTACAGTAGCATCAAAAAGGATAAAATACTTAGGAATACATTTAACAAGGAGGTGAAAGACTTATACACTGAAATTATTAAAACATTGGTGAAAGAAATGAAACCAAACAAATGAGAAGACCTCCCATATTTATGGATTGGAAGACTTAGTATATTGTTAAAAATTTCTATACTACCCAAAATAATATACAAATCATTCTGATACCTATCAAAACTCTAATGGCATTTTTAGACAAAACAGTCCTAAAATTCACATGGAGCCACAAAAGACCCTAAATAGCCGAAACAGTCTTGAGCAGGAACAAAGCTGCAGGCAACGTACTTTCTCATTTCAAAGTCTTAACAAAACTAATTAGCTAATTAATTAGCTAGTATGGTGCTGACGGAAGAACAGACAGAGAGACCAATGGAACAAAGAGCCCAGAAGTAAACCCATGTATATACAATCAAGTAATCTTGAACAAGGGTACCTAGAACACACAGTGGGAAAAGAATAACCTCTTCAACAAATAGCGTTGGGAAAATTGGATATACATGCAAAAGAATGGGGATCCTTCTACCATACACAAAAAGAGTATTAAGTAAATACTTAAGATCTGAAACTGTGAAACTTCTAGATGAAAACAGAAATTTTCATGACTTTGATCTTGGCCATGATTTCTTAAATATGACACCAAAAGCACAAGCAACAAAAACAAAAGTACCAGAAGGACTCCATGGCCTATTTTAGCATGAGTCAGAGCAGCCTTGCAGGAGGACCCACAAGGGGAGATGAGAAGTTGGTGAAAGAAACATTGTCAGATGCAATTATGGATTCATATTACTTATTTGTTTTCTCTATCCATGGTGAACTTTTCTCCCAGTGCTCAAAATTTAATGTTTGAGAAGCACCTGGGTAGTTTGTTAAATATGAATATCCACGGGCTCCTCTGCAAAGAGATTCAGACTTAGTAGGTTTATGCTCAGGCCCCTGATTGGCATACTTATAAAGTAGATTCTGATGATCACACAGGTTTAGGATTCACCATCCTTTATTCCACTGATGATTTAGGACCACTGACAATGGCACAGCTTTGGCCAGAACCTGATAAGTATTTTCCTCTCCACAATGACGACTCTCAAATATTTTGGACTATTTTGAGGAGTAAAGATCTTCATGGCACCTTCCCTATTAAAAAGTCCTTGCCATACTATGTCATGAGTACCTCTTGACTTGCCTATTTCCCCTTTCCCTTTGGTTGTGAGGACCATGAACTTATGAGCTATGACTTGCTCGTTGCCAAATCTCCAGTGTCTAGAATAATGCTTGACACATGGTAGGCATTCAGTAAATGCTTGTTCAATAAATAAAATGATTCATGTAGAGACTTTGCAATATATGGATGATTCTTTGTGTATTCCATTTCATTTTCATAAAGAAACCTACCAGAAAGGGATTCATAGTTAATCATAATAAGATACTCAATGAAAGTTGGTTTTAATATGGTTATTTTAATGATTTGGTAAAATGTTATGTTCTTTCATAGAACTGAGGCCATTCATATAGGAAACTATATTTTATAAAGTGTTTTTGCACTTGTTAAAAGGAAGACACCAAATGGTACAAATACATGACTATTTTTTCCCCTTTGGTTACCATGGGATACCTCCCTTCAGAAACACTCTAAGATAGATGTTCATGTCTGTGACAATAAGGTCCATGAAGTAAATTGACTTTGAGAAGGGTAACAGTAAATATAGAATACCAATGTGATCAGAGTTGATGGATGTCAGAGCCAGCTAGGAAAAAAACAGAAACGAATTATCTGATAAAGGAACAAACACATCTATCTATAGTATAATTTCTTTTAATATTTATAGCCTTTACTATCAAGTATACTACTTTGTGATGAGTTAAAATATTTTGTCATCCACTTTATCAAACTCCACTCAATATGTGCAACTCAAAGTATTAAAATGGAAATGGAAACACTTGTGTCACAGATCAAATTGACCATATAACTAATCGTGCCCCCTAATTTCAATACCTCCCGCTATTGTTTTCTTGATTGTGGATCATGGGAAGGAGAATTATACAGCTACTTCTCAGCCTGACTTTCACCTGGTTTGAAAATCAGTTTGAATTCACTCAGAAAACTGAAGAAAAAAGCTCTGTTTATCTGCTTCCAAGGCTCACGTCTTTGTCTTTTGGAGAATAAATTGTTCTGGGTTTATTTATTTTGGGAGAAAGAGAGAGAGCAAGAGGGAAGGGGGCAGAGAGAAAGGGAGACAGAATCCCAACAATGCAGAGCCTTACATGGAACTCAAACTCATGAACCGTGAGATCATGATCTGAGCTCAAGTCAAGAGTTGGATGCTTAACAGACTGAGCCACAAGCAAACACAACAAAGTGTTGTTGTTGTTTAATATTTAACTTCAGGAATAATAGATTCTACAAAACAAAAAAGTTGTTCTTATAACCAAAAGCTTTCCTCTTCCCAAGTATAAAGTGCCAGCCTTTGGCACTTTTGAAGTACTTAGGACATTGTTACATTCAATATTGTTTCGGAGTTCTGATGGAGTTCAGGAGGTTTGAGGAGAACGGAGCATAATAGAGTAAGGGAATTAAAGCATCCAATTTGAATTTATTTGTGGAAGCCCAAGGTTTAGAACCAAGAACTGTGGTGACAGTTTTGTCAGTGGTGGAGATTGTGCCTCTAGGGCCAGTTTGACAGTGTTTCCTCAGACAGAAGTATACAGTCGAGTGTAAATTTGCATTACTTTGGTGACCAGCTAAGAGCTCATGTTCTTGTGACATTTGGAATTTGGAAGCTATTTGTTTCCAACAAGCCCTTGCTAAGAGTGCCATATACCTACTTGCCTAAAGTTTAGTATTTCCCCCAAAATAGGTCTTCTCGAATAGGTTTGTGCCTTTCTGCCCTCTCATCCAAATAATAAGGCTGGTTCTCTTTTCAACTGTTAGGTTTTTTTGGACAGCTTTGTTGGGCGTCCCTGTCTCTTCTCCATTAGAATTTAAGAATGCTTCCTTGTAGCACATGTACCCCAATGTTCATAGCAGCACTCTCCACAATAGCTAAAACATGGAAAGAGCCTAACTGTCCATCAACAGATGAATGGATCAAGAAGATGTGGTTTATCTATACCATGGAATACTACATGGCAATGAGAAACAATGAAATCTGGCCACGTGTAGCAACATGGATGGACCTTGAGGGTGTTATGCTGAGCGAAATAAGTCAGGCAGAGAAGGACAAATATCATATGTTTGCACGTATAGGAGGATTAGGAGGAACTTGACGGAGGAACAAGGGGGAGAAGAAGGGCGGAAATGGTGGGGGAAAGGGAGAGAAGCAAACCATGAGAGACTCTTGAATGCTGACAAAAACTGAGGACTGATGGATATGGGGGGAGGGGGGATGGGCATGGAGGAGGACACTTGTGGGGATGAGCACTGAGTGTTATGTGGAAACTAATTTGACAATAAACTATTAAAAAAAAATAAAAAAAATAAAAACAAGAGCATTTAAAAAAAAAAAAGAATGCTTCCTTGTGTTTCCATGGCATCTACTATAGAGCTATGTACACTTGCTACACTGTATTTTTAAATAATTAATTATATTTAGTGTTTATCCTTACCGCAGTCCCCTTTTCTGCAGATAATCATTGTCAACAGTTTCTTGTGTTTCTCTCCATAAAACAGAAATTTTGCATATTGCTGATGTACACATAACTAAATATAAAAATGGATTTTTGAAAATCACACCAAAAGGTAATATTTCAGGCAATCTTTCCCACTCTGCTTTTTATTTACTATATTTTGGATGTATTTCTATTAATGCTTATAAGGCTGCCTCATTCTTCTTACAGTTGCCTACTGATTTTATTTTATGGATATTTTAGAATTTATAATTGCTCAGTCTCCAAATTAGAAACATTTTGATTGTTTGCCTTCTTTATTTTCCTTTTTCTTTCTTTCTTTTTTTTTTTTTTTTTTTTTTTTTTTTTTTTTTTTTTGTTTACAAACCCTGCAGTGAAAAAATCATGTGGACTTCTCTGAATATGTTTTCACATTTCATTGAAAACAGTGAGATTTCAGGGTCAGAGAGCATGTGCTTACTTAATATTGGTAGATTGACTCTACTGTAAAGTTTGACATCACTTAGTGTCACACTATATTAGCATCACATTGTATATAAAAATTAGTTTACTTTTTTCTCTTGCCACCTAGAAGGTGTGAAAATTGAGTGTAGGGTGGTGCATTTTTTCTCTTGTTCCCTGAAGCATCTAGCACAGTGCTCCACAAATATGAGCAGCATGAAGAAATGATGAATGAAAAGTTCTTTTGGAGGTAATATTAAAGTCACACGTTAATGTGACACTCAGACAGGTTTGATAAATCAGGGAAAAGTATGAATGTGGTTGTGAATTCACCAGACAATTCTACGCAATCTCCTCATTAATCTTATTTAGAAGCCCAGGAAGAGGAAGGAGGGATGGTTCCAGAATCAATCTGTGTATTTTTTCTTTCAGAGTGGACCATCCTCAGGGGTCAGCAGACATGCTTCCTGGTGATTGGGGTATGTGGATGGGATCAGGGAGGGAGGGGTGAATACTCTCTTCTTTGCCCCAAACAGCGAGTGTATACTCCTACAAGACAAAGTGCTGAAACATTAGTGTCTTCCTGTCATTTCTCATGTGCAATACATCATGCACAGGGATCCTAAGGGCCTAACAGATAGACTCTAAACTGTCCAGCATGACCATCAAGACCCTCCATCATTTGGCCTCAAGTGTGTATCTTGCTACCCCGTCCTACTCCTGATAGCTGGAGACTGTCTCCTGTGGACTTTGCCAGTCTCATTTTGGGGATCATTCTATCCTGTTCATCCTGAAGAGAGTTTACCTCTTTCTGAATCTTATGGCTGTAACAGCCTTTGCTCTCACCCCCCCATCCCCCTCCCCTTTTTAATGTTTATTATTATTTTTCAGGGAGAGAAGAGGAGAAGAGCAGAGAGAGAGGGAGGCAGGGAATGCCAGTCAGGCTCCGTGCTGTCAGCACAGAGCCCGAAGAAGAGCTCGAACTCACTAGTTGTGAGATCATGACCTGAGCCAAAACCAAGAGTCTGACACTCAACTGACTAAGCCATCCAGGTGCACTCTCCCCGCCCTTTTTGTAACCAGCATCTGATTTCCTGTCTGATTCATTGGTGCGAGTCATCCTTAGTTCAAATTGGCTGTCACAGTGATATTTAATCTGTACCCAGTTTTTTAGTGAATGAACTGTAAATATGCCACCCATCTCTATTCCAGGCTAGAGACTCAGAGCAGTTTTTATAAAACCTCCGGTGCTTTCCAAGGCACATTTATTTTGAAATACTGTATGTATCCCACAGCACCAACGCCCTGGGGGGAGACTAGGTGAATCTTAGAAGTATTTGCTTTTGCCTGCCTATCCACCAGGCTGATGCCTCTTTGGCTTACTAGCTGTGGCTGCCGCAGTGCAGGTTTAATGAATGTCTTAGATTACGCAGTGACTTTGAGCTTTAATTTTTATTAGCTCAGTTCATTCAAAGAGCACCTCTGTGCCACCGTAGTCTTCAGGATACCTTCTCTCTACAGGCTGATAGGATTTATGGCCTAAGGGTTGGAAAAGCATAAAGATGAGATGGTCCTCCTGAGAGGTTTGTCTCTTCAGGTTAGTGTTAATGCAGAAGTCAGATTTACCCACTAGATCCCAGGACCATAAAAAGTAAATCCACAGCAGAGTGCTAAAAGATGACTGTTGTTCAGAGCCATTGCAGCATCTAAAACTGACACTGCAATCAATGAAAACATTTTATTGGCCCTCTTGAGTTTTACTACAGAAAATCGCAAAGCTCTGCTATGCACCAAAACAGCAACAGATTTTGTTGGTGGCCTTGAATCAATCTGTTAGATGTATTTGAAGGAATGTGGATATTAGTGAAGTTGGATAGGAATTTTCAGGTGGTGCCAAGAAATAAGCTTCTACAAATAAACAATCAGTCAAATAAATAAACACACAGACATAAGTATTTGCATAGGCCTCACCAATTTGTAAAATATTTTTGCATATATCATATGTTCAGTCCCCTAACCCTAGGAAGGGGAAGGTGTAACTCATATAGTTATTCTCTTTCATAGATGAGGGCATTTGTAGTTCAGAGAAGTTGAGTGATGAGAGTTTGAGATTTTCATGAGTAGCTTTGCTGTCTTGGTGTGCGTTATACTCCATGGCTTCAAAAATTACCAGCAAAGACATAGTTGCTTCAAATCTAATCTTCAAGTCTACCAAGTCCAAAGAAGCAGTATCTGAAGTGAAAAATAAAGCCACAGCTTTGGTATTCAGTTTACTGCAATAGGGTGACTAATCTACAGGGATAGTTCAATCTCTTAAAAAGAAAGACATCTAAAAAAAAAAAAAAAAAAAAAAAAGAAAGACATCTAAGGTTTTATTTACTTGGATTTTAAAAACAATCTGGTTACTACAGGATTACTCAAGGATAGCTTCATTTATTCATTTAAAATTGGCTGAGTATTTTCTGTGTACTAGTCGTCCAACTATAGTAGGTATGCAAATGAATAACCTAATTTCTACTCTTAAGAACAATAACAGTATTAGATAATATTTCCTGATCTAGCTTCTGATATGTCAGATAAAGTACAAATCACTTAAGATATATTATAACATTTATTCCCAACAGGCTTTTATAATATAAGTTCTCTTATTATCTCTGTTTTTCAGAGAAGGTAATTGAGGCTTACCTCCAGGGTAGACAGTATGTGGCAGAACTGAATTTAATTCAGAGGCTGGTGTAATCCGGAAGCCCATACTTTTTAGCCTCTCTATAATTCTGCCTCTCCATGCTCTGACCCCTAGCTCATGGTCTGAGGTGGACAGACACAGGAACAGAAAACTTAGCAGTAAACTGAAGGAAGTTCAATTACAAAGAAATGAGCGAAGTGTTGTGGGAGCATAAAGTAAGGAAAATCATAGAAGGCTCACATTAGTAGATGGAACTTAACTTGGGTATGAAAATAGCCATAGAAGTGTTGTAAACAAAAAGAGAAAAAGGACATTCTAAGAAGAGAGGAAAACATGTGCAAAAGCGTCAAATCCCATCTAAGGGTTTCTTCTTTGGGCTGCTTAGAGAGTTTATTGAATCCTCATAGAGTTCATGGTACTATTTGAGTTGCTTGAGGTCCTGCCCGATGGTCCTATCATTACTTTTGCTTTAAGCTAGAATTCACTCCTCAAACTTTTATACTAGTTAGGCCCTAGAGAATAGCACCATCACTGGACTAGTTTCAGAAATGCACAGCAGCAGAATGGATTTTAGTGCAGATAAATGTCAACACTTTGGCCTTTAGCTACCTTCTGCTACATGATGATTACTACTTAAATATGCAAAAGGATTTCAAGTCTTCATCTAATCACACAGGAGACAATAGCATAGGTTGAAAAGCAGGGAGTATATAATTACCCAGGGGCAAAATGAAAGAGAGTTGTCAGCTATCAAATAATATGTTACCCTAGTTCTGATATATCCTTAAAGGTAGTGGGGCTAGGGAGAGGGGAAGTCTGTCCATTTCTCTTGAAGACCTTGAGGTCTCTTAACTGAAGGTACAGTGGGACTGTCACTCATCAATATGGACATCCTATCAGTAAGATCTGACAAAATCCTCACAACATCCTAGGACTACCTTCTGTTCTTAAGGAACACTAGGAAAGTCCTAGAGTTAACTGGAAATAGAAGACCAGTGGAGTATGCTTATCTGTAAAGATGCTTTGGTGGAGTTAAAGTCAACTTATTTTCAAACAAATTTTCATGATGCTTAAGTTCTATATAGGAAGCAAGTAAGAAAGCTCTGTTTTGCATATTAAAGTTAAAAAATAGTCCATATACTCAGAGCATGTATAATCGTCCTGATCACTAAGACTATAGGAAGATGCTGGGGATTTTTTTTTAAGTTTATTTATTTATTTTGAGAGAGAGAGAGTGCGAGCAGAGTAGGGGCAGAGAGGGAAAATTCCAAGCAGGCTCCATGCAGTCAGTGCAGAGCCCAGTGTGGGGCTCAAGCTCATGAAACTGTGAAATCATGACCCGAGCTAAAATCAAGAGTTGGACGCTTAACCAACTGAAACATGCAGGCACCCAAGATACCAGGACTCCTTAATAGAAGCCCATGTATATAAAAAAAATAAAGGAAAGGGCATTTTGGTAAAAGTCAGCAGATTGAATACACAGGTTTATTTTTCCTTCTAATTCCTAATAAATACCCCTAAAGTGACAAAAGAAGAATAAAATGTCATAAAACTACAAGGACAAAGACAGAACTCTAGGAAATGGTACCACATGAACAATGTCAACAACATTTTGCAAGTTAGAAGGTGGATGTACAGGTGATGATGACTGACTTAGGAGAGAGTAGAAAGCTGAACCTGCATGGGAGAGGGACAGATACAACAAGAACAGGCTGAGCCTGTGAGCCTGGCAGGACCCCAGGAGACTAGAGATCCCAAGTCACTGAAGATGTCAGAAGGTAAAGGATGGTGTCCTCTGCAAGCCTGTGTAATGAGCAGTTAGGCTACCCAGTCAGTCACCCACCATATACAGCCAGGAGCCCACCATCCCCAACCTTGCAGGAACAGCAAGGGTTTTCTTCAAATAACTGAACCAGGGATGCTTTTAACTCAGAAACAACAAACCCAAGATTGTCCGTGGCTGAAATACTTCACTGAAAATAGCGAGTTAGGGTAAAATCTACACATGCATTCAGAAGACCCTCATCTTCTGTCCTCTGAATATTTCCCTGAACTCTCAGTAGTTCAGCAAGAAACTGGCAGATTCTTCTCTACAGAAATGGATATGCCCAGCAAGGAATGGGGGGACATTGACAAAACTAACGCAACATCCCCCCAAAGAAACAGCCGGATCTCATTGATCATGCTACCGTCAAACCTTTAAACAAGTGTGTTATGATGCTCTTTGTCCTTTTTTCTCCCAAATAACATGAGTTTTGAAAGTAATTGTATTATATGTACTTTAGGATTTTTAGGATGAGATTATTAATATTAGAACATTTCAATAATCTCTGCCACCGCTTTGGAATCTCTAGGTGTTTGTGCAAAAGCAGCTTCTACTGATGAGTTCCTCAGTCAATGGTTCTTGAAAAATAATAATGTCTATTTGCTACTGTAAGGTGGATTTTCTTCTCTTCTTCCCACGTAGCCCCTGGTGTATCCGTTATGTATTGCCACAATAATGTTGCAAAAGAAGCCACCTCAAATCTCAGTAGCTTAAAACAATAAAGGTTTATTTAGCTTAAGAGTGTGCAGGTTGGCTGGGTGGTTATTCTGGTGTTGGCTGGGCTCACTCCACACATTTGTGTCTGGTCAGCTGCAGATGGGCCCTACAGCCCTGTATTTCTTGCCTGTGTTCTCTCTGAGAGTCTCTGTGTGTGTCTGAGGGTCAGCTGGATGTTGACGGGTTGAGGGTTTTTCAGGTGGGGATGATTCAGGGCAGCTCACTTCTGCTTGCTAGGTCTCATCCTCCTGTAGTCTAGCCTAAGTGTGTTCCTGGCAAAGGCAGAGGGGTAAGAATGAAAGCAAGCTTCAGTGTGTAAATGATTTTCATACCTCTGCTAGCACCGTGTTTGCTAATATCCCAATGGCCAAAGCATGTCACATGGCCGAGTCCAAAGACAAAGATAGGTGAAAAATTGGGTCTGTCAATGGTATTAATCTGTCACATGTAGCTTCACTTTATTCCTCTGCCTATCATTTGTGTATGGACTTCACTTGGCAGTTTAGGGGGTGTAAGTTTTTTAGGGGTTGTCTTTACCCAACGCTTTACTCTTCGCTTAAAGGACCCCAAACTATATACTTTGTGTTGGTATACTTAAATACACAACTCCATATGAAGCCAAAATATATTTGCCTTAGGAAGCCACTGACATAAAAAGGAATCCCTTGGAGGTTGAAGGGAACCAGTTTATACAACAGACTTCCCATTCTTTGAAGAGCAGTTATGAAGGATTTAATCAACATGGGACTGAATTTACAAATCCCCATTCAGAGTAGAGGTGATAGAATTACTTTGGAGCTTCCTCTGATCCACCTTCAAAGTCCAAACTTTTGGACCACATATAGGGTGGTGTCCTGGTGGAGTAAGCATCTTTTAGCGCTTGGTTGCAGGGCTCAAGCTGAGTGACCTTGACAAACCACTTGATTCTGCTTCCGGTTTTTGAGAAAACATGGTGATTATCCTTTTAAAGAAAACGTAATGATTCAGTGACATTAGATGATATCTAATCTAAAGGCATAAAATTATAGATCAATTAAAATTGTTTCTAGTATGAATGTGGCAAAAACTATTTGATCATCAACTTGTTCTGTGACAGCATTAACAATAATGATGACTGCCATTTGCTGGCTCTGTATTGTGTGCCATGCACTATGATAAGCCTTACTTCACTACTATAATTTTCGTCAACTTTAATGGCACTGCTATGGAAGTTAATACAATCCCTGTATGAGTTTTAGAAAGGTCAAATAATTAACCCAATTTCACAGGTATTAAAGAGTATATAATGAAAAGAATCTGGCAGTTAAATTCCAGAACCTGTATTATATTCCCCCCCCTTTTTTTATTGAGGTATAATTAACATATAGTGCTGTTCAGGTGTACAGTATAATGATTCAACAATTCTAAACATTTCTCAGTGCTCATCACAATGAGTGTACTCCTAATCCCCTTTATCTGTTTCACTCATCCCCCCCCACCCACTTCCCATTTGGCAACCACTAGTTTGTCTTCTGTATTTAAGAGTCTGGTTTTGTTGTTGTTGTTGTTTTCTTTGCTCACTTGTTTTGGTTCATAAATTCCACATTGAGTGAAATCATATGGTATTTGTCTTTCTCTGACCGAGTTATTTCACTTAGGTTCATCCATGTTGCAAATGGCAAGATTTCATTCCTTTTTTATAACTTAATAATATACCATCATATATATATATATATATATATATATATATATATANGGCTTTGCTTCCATAATTATGTAAATTATGCTGCAATAAACATAGAGATGCATATATCTTTTTAAAATAAGGTTTTGGAACCTGCCTTCTTAATTACTCTTCTCATGCTGTACATTGTAACATTCTGATGCACCTGTGAACTTTATGTACTCCTTGAAGTGTTCACCCCCAGCTTAATTCCCATGATGTAGTAGGTTGCATTAAACAGAAGCCACTGTGCTATTAATAATCTTGGTTAGCTTTAGCTGTGTAGATCATACTGGTAAAAGTGAGGGGATAAGAATAAGAATGAGAAAGAAAACTTTTTAAAATATGTGCCTCATACTTAAACGGAGTAAATAGCTTATAGCCACAGGTGGAGGGCATGGGGATAATGACCACTGAGAGGAGTCTGCAGAGCTATACATGTGAAAATGACTTTTATTTGTTTGTTTAACAATCATTTGTTGGAAATCTATGAAGAAGGTTCACGGGATAGAGGCGTGAGTAAGTCTGGTGTTGCACTAGCTTATATTCTAGTTGGACAAACACACACACACTCACAATGATGATGTAGCATGGCAATGGGCTGTAATAAAGACTGACTTTAGATTGATATGGGGAAAACAGGGTCTGAGGTCAGGAAGGCTCTATGGAAGAGGTGACAGTTGAGCTGAGTCATGAAGAATGAGATGGAACTCAGAGAGCAAACCAACAAGTAAGTACAAAAGGAATGTCCATTCCAGTGTTTTGAGTACTGAGGCCTGGGCAGCCCATAGCGGGTGCAGGACAGAGCTGGGCTGTGAAGGCACGGTGGGAAAAGAATGTGAAGAGGCAAGCAGGGTGCAGATTATAAAGGGTCATGTGGAGAAAATGGAGATGTTGCTTAGAATATTTGAGCCGTCAATTTCAAGAACCTGCAAATCCATCATTAAGTAAAAGTTAAAATGGTACAGTGCTTCAGGGCCCATATCGGGCAGGGCTTCCCCCTGTTTTCCAGGAGGACTAGAAGAGGCACAGAGTTGGGATGCCGCTTGTCCAATGCCATCCATCTAGCTGAAAGGACCTTCCTGTGAGACCACATGGCATCCGCACGCTGACAGAATCCAGGCAGACAGCTTGTCTTGTGCACTGGCCCTTGCAAAAGCAGAGCTGCTACAAAATCTGTTTTGGAGAAGTTCTCGTCTCCCCACCCCCCCACTGCCATTTGTCAGTGCTGGAGGAGCTGGGGTGCTGAACGAGCAGGCTCCTGGCACAGCTGCTGACCTCATTCTCTGGCACTCTGCCAGCATGGACGATGAGCAAAGCATGAAGGTGTATGCAAGCCTGAACCTGGTCCACCAATTGTGCACAAAATCTGTTCCTCTAAGACTGGAACAGGTTGTGAAAGAATCAGGGAACTCGGAAGCCAGTAAGAGCATCTGCATTTTCATGCTGTGAATTAGTAAGCAAGCTGTCACTGCGGATTCTCCTAATGTCATCTTTTGTGTCTCTCAGCCTGAAAATACTTTTGAAGCCTCTTTGCCCCTGGTCCCATGCCTGAATGATGACCCAGCAGTCATCATTGCTGTGCTCTGGTTACATCCAGCGCATTATTTTAAAGCTCTTGGAATGTCTCACCTTTGTAAGTGAAAGCAGTTACCAGGTCTCAACAGTAGGCACTTGGTAAAACTGTTTCTTCTAGATGAAAAAGACAAACTGTTCTACTGTTCCAAGAAAGAAAGTGCTCGTTCACATGTGATAAATCCACTTCCACTCATATGCTCCTTCCTTTCCTGTGAAACTTGCCCCATTTACCCTGATACACATATCACACCAATGCACAGAATAAAACACACTTAGGGCACCTGGGTGGCTCAGTCGGTTAAGCATCTGACTTCAGCTCAGGTCATGATCTCATTTTGTGAGTTCGAGTCCCGCGTTGGGCTGTGTGCTGACAGCTGAGAGCCTGGAGTTGGCTTCGGATTCTGTTTCTCATTCTTATTCTGCACCTCCCCCACTTGTGCTCTGTCTCTCTCTCTCAAAAATAAATGAATGTAAAAAAATTTTTAAAAACACACTTATACATGTCCCTCATATTTGTAAAACTATATGGAAGGTTACTGAGGGGTAGGGAATTCAAAGTTACATCAAACTCGAGAGAAGTCTGCGTGTATGAGGGTCAATATTCATATCAGTACATAATGGAAATAATTATTGTGTATATAACTTCATGTTTTGTTTGGATAATGTTCATAAACATTTTCCCAAGTTTCTTCATTGTCTTCATAATTACTATCTTAGGGACTATGACATATTACTGCATTTATTAATGTATCGTAGTTCACTTGCGTGTAATCTAATTTTGGACATTTCCATTTCAAGTATACGTGATTATCAATTAGGCTATAATAGATGTCTTTGCATTCTCTTCTGCAGAATGCTTTTTCTGGGATAAGTATCATGGAGCTGAATGATTGGAGCAAAGCCTTTGAAAAACTCTTGTGATCCTAGTAATTATTTTCATGTTGTTTTCTAAAATAGTGCAAACTTTTTATGTCACTAGGCTTGTGAACATACCAATATCACCAGAATTTTACCAGTAGTATGTTATGACTTTAATATTTTGTTAGTTTGTTTTACTAATAGGTAGTAAATGATGCAACAAAGTTGCCTTAATTTGAAATTTTATGATTAGTAGGACACATGAACGCTTCCCCACTTGCTTAATATTCATATTTTCTCTTACCTGCATTGGTTATATACTTAATATATTTGGTGTGTGTGTGTGTGTGTGTGTGTGTGTGTGTGTGTGTGTGTATCTCCATGTTTCTCTTGAAGTTTAATGAATCCTTTACAAGGTATGGGTAATAAGCACTTGTGTGCCATGTTAGACATTTGTAGATATTAACACTTTGCTTCTTTGAAATGGTTTTCCCCCAAGTTTTGGCTACGGTTGCTTCTTATTGTTCAGCTGTCTGCTCAAATGCCAGCTTCTTAGAGAGAGCACCCCTGACCTTCTTTAAGGCAGAAGAATGGCTGAGAATAAGTGCACTAGAGTCAGACAGTGTGGGTCCACATCTTGGCTCTCCCACTTACACTCTGTGGCTTTAGGTAGAACATGAAATGAGGTGATAATCATAATAGCTACTTGTAAGACTGTTGTGAGGATTAAAAGGATTGATAAAAGCAAAGTGCTTAGAACCATGTCTGGCTAAAATCAAGAACTGCATAAGTAAAAAAAAACTATATAAATGCAGTAATTACTATTTTAAGAGTGTGAATATCAGAGGCAAATGATGCCTGTTTTTAATGGGTAGAGAAGATACGGGGAAGTAAACTGTGACCTTCATCCAAGTTTTTTCCCAGTCCTACTCTTGCTTCTAATGGTCCTACTTCATATTTTAGTGAACATTGACCAAGAATCTTCTACATCAAATCACTGTGATAAATCGCTATGTCTAAGAAGAAAGTACTTTTTAAAAATCAGCCTTCCAGGAAGTTTAAGTGAAAAGATAAGAAATAAACATGTATGTTAAACAGTAGCATGACAAAATGGATGGAGCATGGACTTTGGAGACTGGGCAACCTGAGTTCAAATCCAGTCTCTGTCATAGACTAGCTGTGTAGCCTTAGGCAACTTGCTTGAGTTGATGAAAACCATCTGCTTGGAGTGATGTGGATGGCTGAGGTACAGGAGTGATGGGAAGGGAGCTGGAAAGGTGGGCTTGGCTTCTCATGGTGGGAGGCCAAGGGCTTGCTCCCTGAGATGGACTGGGATGATCATGATCCCCCTCACTTTTATTAGGGCCTTTGAAACCAGGGCAAAGAGGCACTGAAAAAGCACAGACCATTTGGCTGGTGGTTAACATGAGAGTTGCTAGCACTGTGTTCTGCAGCTTCACTAAAGAGAGATCATCTCTATTTATCTAACCCCCAGGTTTTGAGGCAAGGCTTGTTCCAGAGGAATCCTTGCACACTCCCACAGAACACCTAGATTACCACCACATTTGGTCGGTATTCTCATCTACCGTCAAGTGAACACTTACTCTAGGTGCTCTGCAGACTCTCGTGACCTTATCTGATCTTCTCAACAACCCTAAAATCATGTGCTCATTTTATTCTCATTTTACAAATGAGGAAACTGAGTCTTGGGGAGCCTGCACACCTCTCGTAGGTGCTGAGGTCAAATTTGGATCTACGACTGCCTATCTCCAAAACTGCTGCTTTCCACAGTCTCTAAAGTTAGCTTTACATAATCTCTTTGCACAATGACTATCAGCTGCTGCTTTCTCTCCTTTCCTCCCCACTCTTCCCCACCCTGACCCTGTGCATTGCATTTCCTTTCTCTTGACCTCTCCCCTCCTGTTCTTGCCCTTGCCCAAGTGCTTGCTCATGTACTCAATCCCTCAACATTTATGGAACTCGTATAGTGTGCCAAGCATTCTGCTGAGTGATTCTGTTTTTCTGTGTTTTTATTTCTCCATAATGTCTGATGCAGTGCTGGCAGAAAGTACTCAATAAGTACATGGTGCTGTTAGGTGTGGTCCAGTGCCCTCAAGGACTTGAATAAATGTGGATATTTTAGCTGACGCTCTCAGAGATGGGAAGCACTTTTGTCTGTTTTCGCTTCTCTCCCTCCTTCTCACCCCACGACCTCCCTCCTTCCCTTCCTTCCACAGATACTTGTCAGATGAGTGTTCTGTATCAAATACTCGGCTCATTGCTAGAGGTACAGATAAAATGCACAGCAAGATGGCTGTGATTAAAACCTGTTTCTGATCCACTGTCAGGCCACAGTTCACATCACCTGGGCCTCTGCTTCAGTGCTTATCCCTCAGTCAACATTTGGTAAGATAATGCTTTGACTCATGCCTTTTATAAAAATCCCAAACAGAACAAAACTATTGGACAAGAAGGGTAGCACCGAAGAGTAAATGAAGGGGTGGTGGGAGGCTTGGGTAAATCTCATCTAATTCTGTTCCATCCATTGAGCAGACATTTTGAAGCAGGGCAAATGGGGTCCTGTGGTCATGCCTACAAATCAGGATTTGCAGGGCAGAATTAGAGGAGCTTGGCCAGAACCCTGGGAGCTGGATGAGGCTTCTCTGGGGCATGAAGCACCCAGCCTGAGTCTGTCCCCATTTCTCCAGCAATATGACTAGATAGCTATTGTGAATGGTTAACAGGACCCAGCAGGACCCTTTATTTCTCATCTGGGTAGAGCAAGGATGGACAGAATAACACAATACCACCTTGCTCGCTTGAGGAGACACAGTATTTTCCAGATCAGATATACACATCAGAGACTCTAAAAAAGCATTCCTCCTCATGTCAGCCCTTAGCCCCTCCCATGGGCCCCTCCCTATTGTGATCTGGGGCCACAGCTAAAGACTCTATTTTCTCAGCAAATATCTGAACATCTGTAATGAGCAAGACTATGTGGTAGAGTGGGTTAGTGTCATTACAAATAGACAACATCTTCAAAAGAGTATTTACATGTTGCTCTTGAAATTCAACATGAAGAACCCACTACCAGCTGGTTGATACAGTGCATTTTGGGAGGGGATCTCTGTAACTCTCAGCTCCTATTTCTTAGCCACCATTGAACTTAGAGTTGGATTTTTGGGATCAGGACATTCCCACTTCCTTGTAGCATATGCTCATATATTCATTCCATGAACAAACTGACTGTGATTAGCCCTATAGGAAATGTAAGTGCTATTCGCTCACTCTGTCACCCTTTAAGCACACATTTGTGTAGCAGTTGCATCCATGAATTGGCTTCATGCAGTTTCTTATGTAAATCAATTCATGGAAATTTTCCAGTAGTATGTTATTGCCTTCACCTTCCTTTCACAGATCTCCTGGGAATATCTGAACTATGGGACTGCCCACAAAGGCTTATTATGTTAAGAAGTTTAATTAGCAGAAAATGCAGTATAACACACATGTCACATATTCATTTTTATACGCTGCATACAGATTAGCTATTGAGAATTCCTTGGTGATTTCAGGCTGCAAACCCATTTTTGTTCAACCACATTATTTATTTTTTTATTCTTACCCAGGATGGCTGTAAGAGTTTGGGGCTCTCCTAACTCTTATTCTTTCATTCTCTCCTTCAGAAGATAGTTCCTGATCACCTGTCTACACCAGATACTGTCTTGGACAATGAAAACAGAGCAATGAACATAATAGATAGGGGCACCGCTCCTGTGAAACTTTCATTCAGATCAGTGCTACCCACTGGACATTTCTGTGATGATGGAAATGCAATGTGATTAGATTAGATTAGATTAGATTAAGGGATGATTTGTTATCTAGTATAGCATCTGCCAACCACACGTGGCTACTGAGCGCTTAAAATATGGAGCTGAACTTTGAGACTTACTTAACTGTAACATATTTACATTTAAATAGCCACACAGAGCTGGTGGCTATGATATTAGACAGCATAGTTCTTGTGGGAGAGACTGACTTTAAACAAGAAGATACAAAAGCAATGTACATTCAGATTGTGGTAAATGCCAGGGAGCAGATACAGAATATGCTGGGGGTGGTGGGGAAGTCTGACCTCAGAGCCATGAGGACTGCCTCTGAGGTGACTTTTCAGCTGGACCTGAGGGATGGGCAAGAAGGAGTCACACTTGGGAGGAGCTGATAGAAGAGGGTGCCAGGCACAGGGAGCAGCAAGGAGTGCCTTGAGTGTACTGACTCTTCCCCCCAAATGTCTGTTCCTCCCAGACCATCACCTGGGCTGGAGGCTTTTCCTTGGGATGAGAGCTCTCCTCTGGGAAGACTGGTTCCTCCCGGGAGCATGTACCAGGCTGTGGAGCAGCAAGGCAGATGCTGTCAAGTCCTTCTCTAGTTAAGCCGCCATGTCTTGTACACCCAGTGGCTCCATCAGTGCCCTTTTAGCTTCTCACACTCCAGGTGTGCACAGGCAGCACAGGAGAAACTTGCTGCCTAGCCTCCCTGCTTCTAAACCTTTTCTCATTTCTCTGGGGAGAGAAGAACTGAATTCCTTTCTCTGACTCATGTATGATCCACCTTCCAATGCCTATAACTTTTGTCTCTTCACCCACCTGTCCCCCTCAGGTGTGCCCTCTGTAAGCCCTTCACTGACTTCTCTCCCTGTAGCATCCTTGTCATGGTCCTAATGTTCTCTTAGTGCCACAAAGCCCTTGCACATATGGGAACACGTGTGATACTTGAAGTGTAGCTGGTTTTACCAGTATTATTGTACTGTCACAATCATCATGATCACCATCCCCATCCCCAGTTTTATGGATGAGAAAAAAAATTATTCTAGCAAGTTTCATTGCTTTGTCCCAAATCACTTGAGATGGTGCCTTGACCGAAATCACCAGTCTGTGTGTCTTCCTCCTCTTGTTACTTCAAGCTGTAGTTCACTGGACTGCGTCTCAAATTTGAGAGCTTGAGGAACCCAAATAAATGGTCTCTTCTTTCAGTTTGAGAAGCCCTAGTGCATTTGCTTTTTCTGTGATCAGTCATCTGGCCCTGGTCAGTTACAAAGAGGTTGCATTAGGAATAATCTAAAACATCATTTATTATGTTTGAAAACTTTAACTCATAGGGGTGTCTGAGTGCCTCAGTTGGTTAAGCGTCTGACTCTTGGTTTCAGCTCAGGTCATGATCTCAAGGTTTTGTGAGTTTAAGCCCTACATTGGACTCCATGCTGAAAAGGACACTCTCTCTTTCTCTCTGCCCCTCTTCCACTTGCATTTGCTCTTTCCCTCTCAAAATAAATAAATAAACTTAAAAAAATATTTTTGGGTGCCTAGGTGGTTCAGTTGCTTAAGTGTCTGACTTGTAATGATCTCATGAGCCGTGGGCACATGCCTTATGTCAGGCTCTGTGCTAACAGCTCGCAGCCTGGAGTCTGCTTTGGATTCTGTGTCTCCTTTTCTTTCTGCCCCTCTCCTACTTGTCATCTGTCTCTCTGTCTCTCAAAAATAAATAAACATTAAGAAATTAAAATTTTAACTGGTATTAAAAGACATAAATTAAAAATAAATTCCCTTAAAGAGTCTTGGATCTCAAAGTTTGTTTGTTTGTTTTAGATTTCTGGAGTTTGAGAAATAGTGATTTGTGTTTGTGTGTTTATTCTGGTTCACAGTCCTATTCATAGAAGGCAGACTCTTCTTGCATCAGCCCTGAAGGATACCTACCAGGCCCCCATCTTTTCTTGTAAGTGCAGTGTCCAGAGGTTACGAGGCAGAGCAGTCCAGATACAGGGAGCTGACAGAAGTCCTATGGGGAAGATGGAGACAAGGTGAAGGCTTCTCAGTTTTATACAACACTGGCATAGTGACTTTATATGGAAGAGAAGTCAGAGTTATATAATTAGTGACTTGCCCCCAGTTCCTTCATAGGGAGGTAGGAGTTTTTTTGACCACACGCTGGTTCTCTTTGCTAGAGAAAACCTCTAGTAAATGAATACTTCTGAGTTACAGCTGCTGCACTGGAAATGCTGAATCTTGGTACTCAGAGCTCTGGGTGTGCATGTCTTGAAAAGAAAACAATAGTTGAAGCTTATGCAGTTAAGATCTTAATGAGATTATGATATTTCTCTTTTAAGGTAAACCTGCATGAATGATACAGTTTTCCTTTTTCTTTTCTTTCCTTTAAAAAAAATTTTTTTTCATTCTCCTGGTATTTGCACAGGCAACAGTGACATTAATCCCTTCTATTACATGTGGCTACTTTATGCTGAGACCTTCAGATATTTTGTTTGAGACTTCTGATTGGCATGAAGCATGCACATATTTTCCATACAAAATACAGCTGCCCCTAAATCCAGGTATGTGAATAAAACTAATTGGTAAGAATCAAGACAATTATATTTCAATTTGAAATTTAAATCTGGGCTTCACTGAGGTAAATATGCTCAGGAACCTGGGTGGCTCAGTCAGTTGAATGTCTGACTCTTGATTTCATCTCAGGTCATGATCTCAGGGTCACCAGATTGAGCTGTGCATTGTGCTGAGTGTGGAGCCTGCTTAAAATTCGCTCTCTTCTCTAATCTCTCTCCCTCTCCCCCTTCCCTCCCTCTGCCCCTCTAGCCTACTTGTGTGTGCTCTCTCTCTCTCTAAAACTAAAATACATATGAAGTAAAATATGCTTTAAAAAAGGTTACAAAGTGGAATAGAGTGTTTACATATATATGATGCATGATAGGTGAATGTGCTTATGATCAACAACTCATATTACTTCCCTTCAAAGTGTTTAATGGAGATGACTTTTGATCCTTATCTTGTTCTTTGTGTCTGACTTCCTGTCTCTCTTTTTCACTCATTTGTGAGCCTGTCTTGATCATCCTATGCAGGATGCAGTACTGGATCAGGGTGGATCACACTTGGGTCTTTAATTAGGGCACCCACTCTCTGGTGACCAGAGGCGCTACTCAGGCTAGCTGACTGTACAGTACAACGTACCAAACACGATAGCTGTGATGTGGTTAATGTGCCCTTTGGATAAAGAAAGGGACCATTTAAATTCTTCTCTAAGAAGCTTCTCCAGGGAGTTGGCTTTGTACTTGGGCCTTGGATATTGGGCCCGCATCAGGCACAGAAGGAAAGTGGGGGGAAAAGAAGATCCTAAGTATCAGGAATAACTTGAACAATGATCTGAGAACGTGGAGGTGTGTGTCATGTTTGGAGAATAGTTTGGAGAAAAGGGAGTGGTTTGACATAGGGTGGTGAGCAGTGACTGGAAAAAGGATCTGGCCAAATACAGAGCCTTCTATGCTGTGCTAATGGATTTGAACTTGATTTTGTAGCTAATAAGGAGCCAACAAATGTTTGAAAGCAGGAGCAAATATGATCATGTCTACTTAAAAATGCAATAATGTCACTGGCAAATAAATAACCTTGGGCTGTTGATTCCATCTGGCATGGGGACTGGTATCAGGGATAGGAGGAAGGTAAACAGGGTAAAAATGTTTAGGAATTGCAGATCACAGAAAACTTTAAGGGGACCAAGAAAAGGAATATAGGCAGAGGATAATAGCTGAGCAAATGTAAGGGAATTGGTGGTGTCAGCTGATAACCCCTTGCCACCAAAATACCTGTGACACACATACCCCCTCTCTGGTTCTCACTCCTGAAATTGGCGCTACTTGGATCCTTTTGATTGCTCGTTCTGTCCCCAAGGTTTTCATTCCAGGTTTTCTATCCTATAGCTAATTGCTCTTCGGTTTCCGTGGTAGCAAAACCTAGCAAATTGAGCACAGTCCCTACAGAGCACTGAGTTGTGGATGTTAAAATTTACGACAGAGCAATTTAGTTGTGCCCTATTTCTGAAGAAATGAAGACACTTAATTTTTCATATGCTTCAATGGCAGTACTTGCTATGATTTCAGATTAAAAGGTGGTCCAAAATTATTTTTGAATTATTTTAACACGTGAAATCTGAACATTAGAATGATTTATGGAAATAAATCGTCTTACTTGGCATTAACGGGTTTTTGAGCCTTATCTTCCATCCATTTATTTTTAACCTCTCTGGATATCCTCTGCTTTACTGATACCAACACTCACTTGTGAAGCCAGTGAGCTGTCTGCTTCTACATACTGAATCAACCAGCAAATCACATTTAATTAGACTTTGCTCATTCCACTTAGCTTTTAAGAAGGTAAGATGCCTTTTAAGCTACACAAACCTTGGTAATCTAAATAGAAGCAAGGCTGATGAAAAGCCTTATTAAATGTAGACCAGGGCTAATGTTTGCCACCTGCTCTGCCAAACCCATAGGAACCTTTGAAAATAGTGTGTGTCCCAAAGCGCCATGGTCAGGCCTTGGTACACTGTTGGGGAAGTAGGATCTGGCAAGCACATTAGCTTTTGAGACATCTTTGAATAAACTCCTTACACTGATCTGCCCTGTGTTATTGCTCATTCTTAGCCTGTTTGGGGGGAACACTCTGACTTCATCACAGCAGAACAGAAACAGTATATTATTTCCAGGTCCATTTATACAATTTCTGTGGTCATGGGGCAGGGCGAGAAGAGGTGAAGAGGGAGCAGTGCACTGTTTAGAAGTGAAGCTTTAGCGCTAGCTTCATGCTAGTTATGAGACTAAGCATAACTTCTAGTCTGAGCCTCAGGGTCTTCACTTGTCCATAGGGCACAACCTATTGAACTTACGTCACTTCTGTGGAAATTGGGTAATGCCTCACGTATTATAAGAACTCTGTAATGATGCGTGTATTATTGTCACATATTTGTATCCACATGAAAATACTTCAGTGGTGAGAGAAAAACTCCTCTACCTGCAGCATTTCATGGTAGTGCCATTTTACCCCTAGAGACTTTTCCTAGACGTAAGGAACTAGCATTTAATGATACCAAAGAATATGAAAATTTATGCAAATATTGAATGTAGGTAGATGCACATTCCTGTGACTTAGTTTTTTTGAATAGCATGGATTAAATTCTTTTTAATGTTTCGGGGCGCCTGGGTGGCTTAGTTGGTTAAGCGTCTGACTTTCGCTTAGGTCATGATCTCGCGGTTCGTGGGTTCGAGCCCTGCGTCGGGCTCTGTGCTGACTGCCAGCTCAGAGCCTGGAGCCTGTTTCAGTCTGTGACTCCCTCTCTCTCTGACTCTCCCCTGCTCACGCTGTCTCTCTCTCTCTCTCTCTCTCTCCTAGGAATAAATAAAACATTAAAAAAAATTAAAAAATAAATAAAAATAAATAAATAAATAAATTCTTTTTAATGTTTCATTTCTGAGAGAGAGAGAGCAGAGGAGGGTCAGAGAGAGAGGGAGACACAGAATTTGAAACAAGCTCCAAGGCTCTGAGCTTGCTGTCAGCACAGAGCCCAATGTGGGGCTTGAACCCACGCACTGTGAAATCATGACCTGAGCCAAACTCGGACGCTTAACCCACTGAGCCACCCAGGCGCCCCAAATAGCATGTATTAAAAATAAGGAGCTTGAAACTTATCTATATTGTTTTAAAGGAAAAAAATACCCGTAAAATAAGTATTTGCTCCTCGGAAAGAACTTAAGCCATTTGAAAATATATACTTGCTATATCTTCTTGACTTGAACTCACCCCCAATGGCAAGGCTTATCCTATATTATTAAGAGTTTTCTGGCAGAGGGGAGCAAAGAAAATTTAATTAGATGCATATTTTGATTATATGGTAAATTCTGATTTCACAAACATTAAAATGTGGAGAAAAGCAACTTTTACTTGAGAAAATATGGTATTTAAAAATGAATACCTCAGGGCGCCTGGGTGGCTCAGTCGGTTAAGCATCCGACTTTGGCTCAGGTCAGATCTCACGGTTCGTGGGTTTGAGCCCTGCGTCAGGCTCTGTACTGGCAGGTCAGAGCCTGGAGCCTGTTTCGCATTCTGTGTCTCCCTCTCTCTCTGCCCCTCTCCCACTCATGCTCTGTCTCTCTCTGTCTGAAAAATAAATAAACTATTAAAAAAAATGAATACCTCATGTATTAGTTTTACTACCTAAAGATAATCTTTATTAACCATCATAATATATTTTCTAAGCTCTTTAAAATATGTACATAGTACGTACACAGGAACACATATGTATATACACAATTTAACTTTATTTTATAAAACTGTTACCTATGCTATTTATGATGTCTGCTTAGAAATCCTACATGCATTTAGTATATATAAAAAATGTACCATAAACACCATTCTGCACCTTAAAAAAGTATAACTCATTTTTATCAATATATCACAGGCTTTTTATCAGTCATATTGATCTACTTAACTGTAAAAACAGTTAACTGATTGGGGCACCTGGGTGGCTCAGTTGGTTAAGCATCTGACTTTGGCTCAGGTCATGATCTCACTGTTCGTGGGTTCGAGCCTGGCGTCGGGCTCTGTGCTGACAGCCAGCTTAGAGGCTGGAGCCTGTTTCAGATTATTTATCTCCCTCTCTCTCTGACCCTCCCCCTGCTCACAGGGTCTCTCTCTCTCAGAAATAAATAAAACATTTAAAATTTTTTTTAAAAAAGAACAGTTACTGATTATTGTATATGTATTTAATTATTGACTTTATTATTCCCTTATTGGTATTGCTTACTAGAGCATAAAGCTTTATTATTATGGAGTTCTTTGAAAATCTAATTAGAGCTATGGAACCTTTTAAACATTCCTAACTTATAGGGATTTAGGGTACTCCTGGAGGTCATCTCTAACCCCTCCCTACTCTACCACCTGTGGCTGGTTAAGACCATGCTCCCAAACTGAGTAGAAATTACCTGCCACATGCAAACAATAATAAACTGTAAAACACAAAACTTTAATGTATGTTGAAATTAAAATATCTTAGTTCTAGATTTTATGATTGTAAAATTTGGAATGTACTCATTAAAAAAGAATGATGCCATTTGTGGGGATTCCTGCTTTGGTGGGTCTGAAGCATGTACTCAGTCTATGTATTAGTTAATGTAAAAACAAACTTCCCCTGTGAACCAGAAAGCAAAGTGGGTTGCTAAGTGAATTTCATATGAGACTTAGAAATCAATACATATTCTGGTATCTTAGGATATATCCTCCAACTTTTCTTCTAAAATATGGTGTATTTGAAGTTATTAGAGCTAATAATAGCTAACATTTACTGAGGACTCAGAATGTTATTAAGTACTTTACATCCCTTATCCTCTTTGGTCTCTGCAGCATTCCCAGAAGTTGGATGATTTTGTCAACCTAATTTTATAGATGAGGGAACATAATTATAGAGACTAAGTGACTTGTCCATAGTTCTGGAATCAGAAAACAAACCTACTAGTGCCATGACCATGGCCTGCCCCCTACCCAGTCTGTAGACTGGCACTCACTCATTATCCTAGATGATAATGATATTGAGCATATTTTTTGAGATGTAGTTCCCTGGTTATCTGCTGTGCACATGACCTTAACTTTGCAGATCAAAACAAAAGTATAAGCAACATCAAAAAATAAAAATAAATCACCAAATTTATATTTTTGCTATTCAGTTCAGAGGCTTATAAGAGGAATGTTTAGAAGATGGCCATTTATGGGGTGCCTGGGTGGCTTAGTCGGTTAAGCGTCCGGCTTTCGCTTAGGTCATAATCTCGCGGTTCATGGGTTTGAGCCCCGCATCAGCTCTGTGCTGACTCCCAGCTCAGAGCCTGGAGCCTGTTTGGGAGTCTGTGACTCCCTCTCCCTCTGACCCTCCCCTGCTCACGCTATATCTCTCTCTCTCTCCTAGAAATAAATAAAACATTTTAAAAAAAGTAAAAAAAAAAAAAAAAAGAAGATGACCATTTATGTTTAAGGAATATCAAATCTCCAAAGTAACTTTCAAACTAAATTTTTATGTTAGGAAATTGAAGTTTCCAGAAGAGTGCCACCCATTGGGCAGAGACAAGCTGTGGGCACATGGTGGACTTGGCAGAAGACCTGCATAACGTGGTGTGTCTCTCATCTTCTGTGGGACTTGGTTTCCTTCCATAAATAAGCGAGCAGCAGCACAACCCAGTCCCTCCTCACACTTCTCAAATTAATGTGTCCTCCTACATATTATTTCTTTTTTCTTTTCTTTCTTTGTTTTAAAGTTTATTTATTGATTTTGAGAGAGGGGGAGAGCACAAGTGGGGCAGGGCAGAGAGAAATGGAGAGAGAGAATCCGAGCAGACAGTGCAGAGCCCAGTGTGGGGCTGGATCTCATGGACTGTGAGATCATGACCTGACCAAAATCAAGAGTCAGAGGCTTCATCGACTGAGGGACCCAGGTGCTCCTCTTTATTTTTTAACCTATCCTTTTTCTGTAGTTTTTCTCATTTGATCCTTTATAATCATTATTTAGTCTGATTTTTCCTTCCTTTTATTCTAAATTTGTTTAGGCAAGTCTCAGGCATGCATTAGGAATA